>NC_143054.1:153787500-154115000 GCF_052426305.1 Pelodiscus sinensis
CCCCTCTCCCACCTCCTTTTCCCAGTCTCCCCCAGTTTTGTTCAATAAAGACAGATTCTATTTTTGAACACAATTGTCCTTTATTTTGTACATCAGGAAGGGGGCTAGGAAAGGGTAAGTGGAAGGAGGTGAGGGAGGAATGGGGTACGAGCCCCCTATGGGGAGGACTGGGCTGGCTCTGCGGACTTCTGGGGGTGGAAGCTCTCCTGCAGCCCCCCAATTGCCCCCTCTCCCCAGATGGCAGCCTGCGGCAAGTGCAGCCGGTCTGATGGCCGAGTGCTCTGATGTCCCCAGTGTGGGTAGTCCGGGTACTTCAAGCCAGGACTGCTTTGCAAGCGGGGCACCCCTGAGAACTGTCTGTCCGGTGTGGGGGTCGGGACCCTTTAAGCACAGCCCTCGGCTAGCCTGAGACAGCATCTCCACGCTCTAAGTCCTCCTCTGATGCCCTGCAGGCACTGCTTCCAGCCATCCTTAAGCCTGGTTCAGGGTCCACTCTGTGTGGACATGCTAGTTCGAATTAGCAAAACACTAATTCGAACTAGTTTTTTAGTCTAGATCCGTTAGTTCGAATTAGCTTAGTTCGAATTAACTAATTCCAAATAAGTTAGTTCAAATTAACGTTGTAGTGTAGACGTACCCTAAGAGATTTCTAAAATGATCTACTCCACCAATCCAAACTCATCTTTTCAACTTGTCCTTGGAATTTCTGGTACTGAAAACAGAGTTTTTGAATATGCCTCATATTTAATTAAAATTTGGTGCCATAATGCACATTGCTTGAGCGATCTATGACTTTATAAAACTCTAACTTTAATAGCTGTAGGATTCAAACCGCCTGACCTAAAAATTAGAGTCAGGTTTCATTCCGGGGAACTACAGTTATAAATAGCGTATCTAGTTTTAATTAGAATGGTACTATATTGTCTGGACAGTCCAAGTAATGAATTATTATGCTTAGAGGACCTCATCCAACTCCTTTTAGACCATTCCCATGTTTACATCTAGCTAAAATATTATCTGCAAATGTATATTTTTGCAAGTTCTACACTACTTTATAACTGCTACCCAGAAACCAACCTTTCCAATAGATTCATCATATAAAGACTCTTTGATAGGACATTATTTTTAACCATTCTTTTTATGATCATTTAAATTACTGCCTGTCCTAGTAGATAAAATGGACTTAATTTTAATAATGTTACTGTAGTGCATATTGCAAAAAAATCTTTTTAGTTTCACTGTGTGAATTTAATCATAAAATTGATAGTCAAAAATTGCACTGGCTAAAGCTGGAGATAGTAGATGAGATCTTATTTCCACTGAAGTAACTGAAAGTTCTGATATCAGTGACAGCTGTTGAGCAACCATTGCAGTTAGACAATAGGCAGAATTCCCATTGTAAATTCTGCCAGATAACTCAGTCTAGCTCTGTAATCTGTTTTCTAGTCCTACTGGGAAGGGGGATAAAAATCAATTTTTTTTATAACTCAAAAATGTGGGATTTTTAAAATTTAAATTGGATTTTTAAAAATTCAGTATGAATTAATTACTTAGACTAAGGCCTAAGTTTATTACAATCTATTAAAAATAATTTAAATAACATGTTTGCTCCAAATTTGAAAGGAAGTCAGTCACCACTGAACTGGTGGAAATCAATGAGTAAGTATTTGGATGCAGAATTTGTACTAAACTACCTTTTGACAATAGTAGTTTCTTTTTTTAGAGGCAGAGAAAATATTTCAGTTTATTCAGCTAGTTCAGTCCAGTGACTAATTGAAGTTAAGAAAGCAATTGGGAGTTGAAAAAGCAACAAAGCTTGTTTTCCTCTTCCAATCTGTGCACAAAAATAATGTGTGGAAGGATGAGGTCTAGTTCAAAATCTTGAAGGGTGTGGGATCAGAAATAATCAGTCCAACTCACTAACTATACTTAATACTATTTTTATGTATTAGTTTTAAATGCAAAGCATGTTTTGATAAACTTTTTAAAATTTATTACATATCCAGTACACAGATAAAGTAGTTTTAGATTTTAAAACATGCTGCTTTGAGCATTTTTAATTGAATTGGAATTGCCATCCTAAAAGATCTCTGAAATAAACAAGTGAAATTAATAATCTCATAAATACAAAATGCATAATTTACCATTTACTAGTATAAAATAGACATAAAAATTAAGAATTGGAATAAAGGTAAGGTAAGCTATACAATTTGGCTGTGTCTAGACTGGCCAGTTTTTCCGGAAAATAAGCTGCTTTTCCGGAAAAACTTGCCAGCTGTCTACACTGGCCGCTTGAATTTCTGCAAAAGCACTGACTTTCTACTGTAAGAAATCAGTGCTTTTTGCAGAAATACTATGCTGATCCCGTTCGAGCAAAAGTCCCTTTTGCGCAAAAGGTCCAGTATAGACAGCTGAGATTTGTTTTGCGCAAAAGCGCGTCTAGATTGGCCATGGACGCTTTTCCGCAAAGAGCACTTTGGCGGAAAAGCGTCCGTGCCAATCTAGACGCTCTTTTCCGAAAATGCTTTTAACGGAAAACTTTTCCGTTAAAAGCATTTCCGGAAAATCATGCCAGTCTAGACGTAGCCTTTAAGTAACTAGCTAAATATGGAGAATACATATATAGCAAAAAGAAATACCAAATTTAATGTGAAGTCTATATTTAGATGCAATCCAATATGTTTTAATGTTATCAGTTAATGAGAACTAAACTTTCTTTGCAGTGTACCAGTCAGCTAGAAAAATTTAATTGCTACCGCATGTTAGGCATTTAGTGGTTATCAGAATGGATATAGATGTGGAAAGTGGAACAGCTTTTCTATATCATGTAAAGTTTAAATGTAAGCATGCATCCAATGTAAAAATAATCATGAAAATCACAAAAAGGATTATATTCCATAGAAACATAATTTAATTTTGGTCAAAATTGTGAGAAAGCTTCTAAATACAATTGATAATGCACTTATGTACTCAAAATAGTACTATTTTGGAAACTGGAAAATATTTAGCCCTATCTGATCTCTTTTTTTTTTCATTTCCCCCTATTTTTTTCTTCTTTCAATTAATGAAGAAATACGTAGACACACAACAGTATGAGCTTCTTTTTACCATGTTATACATCACATTTGTCATTTGTAGATTGTAAATTCTGTCTGCTCTTTTTATTAAGTTCTTCTGATAATAAGATGTCTACTCCCACATATTTTATATGTTATCTATTTGGATGGAGACATACGTTTGAAACACGTGGTATGTGTAAGAAGTCAGGGCCACCTCTCCTGTCCATCTGGGATAGAGGCCATACCCCCTTGTTACAGTACCTCTAGAGGGCACCCAGTTCAGGGGAAATTATCACCCGTGGTTTGAGCCCTCCAGAAGGGCAAAGCACTAAACAGTTAAGAGCTCTGACCTGAAGTCAGGACAGAGCAGCAAAAGCATCTAGAGGCTCATGCCTTCAAGCAGGGAGAAGCAAAGCTTGTTTTCCTTTTCCAATTGTGAACAGAAACTAGATGCGAGAGGATGAAATCTACTAGTTGTAAAATTGTGAAGGATTTGGGGATCAGGAAATAACCTCTCCTAACTCACTAACTATACTTAGAATAGTGGTAGAGATGTAGCCGTGTTAGTCTGGGGTAGCTGAAGCAAAATGCAGGACAACTATACTTAATACTACTTTTAGTAGCAGACAGGGGAGAACACCAAACAGTCTAGAGATTCAAGCCCCTCCAGCAGAGCAGATAGCAAACAGTCTAGGAATTAGGCTCTTTGGCCAGGCAGAGAGCACCATCTGACATCCTAGCTCTGGTGGACAAACTAAGGCTTCTCTGCCATCTAAGGGGTGAGGTGACTGTGATAGGGAAACTTGTGCCCACCCAATTCCACTGTGTCCTAGACCAGGGCCCTAACTGTGGTGGAGTGTTCCTAGCAGTAGGACCTAGGCTGCCTCTCCATGCTTCCTCCATCTAAGATGCATTGTTCCCAAAATATTTCATTAGCTTTGGGTTTTTAGCTACTGTCTTCAGCCATCTCTTTTTTCCCATGGCATTGAAAGATGAAGTGGAATCACATCCACTGACAGAATGATTGTTTGGCAGCATGAGACTCAGATCTGTTCCCAACTCCAGAGCCTCTTTATGCATTGGAGTGAATCTCTTTATTTGATGAACAGGGAGGGAGAAATTTTTTTTCTCTTTTACCACTGATGATAGGACAAGAAGCAATAGGCTTAAATTGAGTGAAGGAGGTTTAGGTTGGACATTAGGAAAAACTTCTTAATTATCAGGGTGGTTAAACACTGGAATAAATTGCTTTGTGAGATTGTGGAATCTCCATCATTGGACATTTTTAAGAGCAAATTAGAATCATAGAATCATAGAATCATAGAATATTAGGACTGGAAGGGACCTTAAGAGGTCATCAAGTCCAGTCCCCTGCCCTCATGGCAGGACCCAGTACTGTCTAGACCATCCTTGATAGACATTTATCTAACCTACTCTTAAATATCTCCAGAGATGGAGATTCCACAACCTCCCTAGGCAAAAGCACCGGTCATGATCTAGAGCAGTGTTTTCCAAATGGTATTCCGCGGAACCCTGGGGTTCCGGAAGTGAAAATAAGGGTTCCGCAAGAAAATTCCATTGCAATAACATTTTATTATTTACAAAATAATAATAATTAATATTTACACATTTATGAATGTTATTGAAAACAATTTTCATTTGTGTTTGCCTCAGTAAGTGTCCCTGTGTAATTCCAGCTTACCTAGAGAATGGGGACGATGATGTCACTACTCAGTGCTGTGCACGCAGTCAGTCAGTGGTGTGATTGCCTGTTATATATCACTGTAAATCCCCATACTGACTCTCAGGGTATATCTACACTATAAAGTTAATTCAACTAACAGACGTTAGTTCGAATTAACTTTGATAGGCGCTACACTAGCACTCTGTTAGTTCGAACTTAATTCGAACTAGCGGAGTGCTTAATTCGAACTAGGTAAACCTCATTCTACGAGGACTAACGCCTAGTTCGAATTAGCTAGTTCGAATTAAGGGCTGTGTAGCCACTTAATTCGAACTAGTGGGAGGCTAACCCTTCCCAGCTTGCCCTGGTGGCCACTCTGGCCAACACCAGGGAAACTTGTCTGCCCCCCTCCCGTCCCCAGAGCCCTTAAAGGGCAACGGGCTGGCTACACAGCTTGTGCCAGTTGCAAGGCTGCCAGCACCCAGCCAGCAGACCCTGCACCTGCCACGCCATGAGCCAGCCACCCGATGCCACCCAGCCCTCCCCCTCTTCCCAGGACGAGCCTGGCAGCTCCCAGGAGCCTGCCCGGGGCCGCAAGAGGCGGGCGCCTGCTTGGTCTAGTGCGGAGATTGTGCACCTCATCGAGGTTTAGGGGGAAGCCTCCAATGTCCATGATCTCCGCACTAGCCACAGGAACGCGGCTGTCTACGGTCGCATGGCTGACAGCCTGGCCGCCAGAGGCGACCAGTGGACCCGGGAGCAGGTCCATAGCAAAATAAAGGACCTGTGGCAGTACAACTCCCGGGCCTGCCTGCCAGGGCCCGACCCGGAGGCCTACCCCCACTTTCAGGCCCAGCACCGCATCCTGGGGGCTCACGCCGTCCATGCCCCTTGGGTGGTCATCGACCCCGGGGCAGAGGGACCGGTCCTGGACACCGAGGAGGAGGAGCCGGAGGATGCTACAAGCCAGGAGCCTTCCGAGAGCCTGCCCAGGACCCAGGACCCCTGAGGAACCCCACAGACAACATCTCCTGTATCGTCCGAGGCTGGGGAGGCCTCCACCTGTGAGTACCATCATGCTCCCCTTATGTGTACGTGGGGGAGGGGGGGAAAGGGACCCCAGGGACCGTGCGCCTGGGCCTTGCCCACCATGGAGCAGCAGCTGGGTGTCATGCAGGGGCCTTGGCCTTGCAGAGGGGGGCTGGGCTTCACCCACCTTGTCCCCTGGGAGAACTGACCGCTGCTCTTGTTTCACCACAGCCGCAGCACCTGGGACTGCAGGGCGCACCACCCCGCCTGCAACAGCCACCCGCGCCTGGGCCAGCCGGCATTCCAGAAACCAGGAGGAGTACCAGCGGCGGCACCTCCGGTTCATGGAGCAGCTGCTCCGCAACCAGGAGCACTAGGTCCGGGAGGACCTTCGGCTGCGCCAGCGGAGTGTGGATGCACTGGAGGAGCAGGGCCGTGGCCTCAGAGGCCACCTCCAGTCCCTGGTGGACCAGTTCCTGCCTCCCTCTGCTCCGGCTCCTGCGGCTGCCGCAGCTCTCGCTCCTCCTTCCACCCCTGCTGCCCCTGCTCCTTCTGCTGCCCCTGCTCCCTCTCCCGCTTCCTCTGTACCCCCGTCCCTCCTGCCCCACCCTCCACACCCGCTCCCCCCGAGGTTCCCGCACCCGCAGTGTTGCGAGACGGGAGAGCCAGCCGGACCCCCAAGCCTGAGCTTTCCCTTCCCTTCCTCCCCTTCCACCCCCTTCCAGCTCCCTCCTCCCAGGTTTCCCCCTCCCCTCTCCCACCCCCACTCCTCCCTCCCCCTACCCCAGTTATGTAAAATAAAGAGAGGTGTTTTTTTGCCAAAACGGGTGTCTTTATTTGACATTAGGAAGGGAGGCTAGGGAGGGGAAAGGGGAAGGGAGGGAGGGTGGAAAAAGGCCCCAGTGGGAGTTCAGTCCTCCTCTTCCACCTGGAAGCTCTCCTGCAGGGCTTCCCGGATCCGGACGGCCCCCCGCTGGGCTTCCCGGACGGCTGCGGTGCGGGGCTGAGCATACTGGCCAGCCATGCGGTCAGCCTCAGCCATCCAGGCTGGCAGGAAAGCCTCCCCCTTCCTCTCGCACAAATTGTGCAGCACAGACCATGCTGCCACCACGGGAGGGATGTTGTGCTCGGCGAGGTCGAGGCGGGTGAGGAGGCACCTAAATCGGGCTTTCAGTCGCCCAAAGGCCCCCTCAATGATGATGCGGGCCCTGGTCAGCCTCGCATTGAAGGCCTGGTGGGAGGGGTTGAGGTGCCCTGTGTAGGGCTTCGTGAGCCAGGGCTGTAGGAGGTAGGCCGCATCCCCCATCAGGCAGACGGGCATGTCCACGTCCCCGACCCTGATGTGGCGGTCGGGGAAGAAGGTCCCGGCGTGCAGCCTCTGGCACACGGAGGAGTTCCGGTATACCCTGGCGTCTTGTGCCTTGCTGGACCAGCCCACATTAATGTCCGTGAACTGTCCCCAGTGGTCACACACGGCCTGCAGGAGGACGGAGAAGTACCCCTTGCGGTTCACGTACTGGGAGGCCTGGTGTTCCGGGGCACAGATGGGGATGTGCATCCCGTCGATGGCTCTCCCGCAGTTGGGGAAGCCGAGGGCACCGAACCCCTGGATGACGGCATCTGGGTCGGCGAGGCGGACCACCCTGCGGAGCAGCACCCGGTTGATGGCCTTGACCACCTGCGGAGAGACACAGCAAAGCGCAAATCAGTGGGGCGCCCGGGTGGCTGGGAGTGCTCGTGCCCTGGCAGTGCCCCGTACCCCGCTCCCGGGAGCAACCCCCCCGGGCGGCATGTAGTACAGTCGGGAGAGACCGGCCCTTCCTGTGCGGTGCACTTTTGCCTCCTCCCCCCCCGATCCCCTGTTTTCCCTGGGGCAGCCCATCCCCTCCTTGCAGCCCCCCCACCCCCGGCCCAGTGGCCGGTGAGTGCCGTACCTGCATGAGCACTGCTCCGACGGTGGATTTCCCCATGCCGAACTGGTTCCCAACGGATCGGTAGCTGTCCAGCGTGGAGAGCTTCCAGAGGGCGATGACCACATGCTTCTGGAGGAGGATGGCGGGCCTCATGCGAGTGTCCCTTCTGCGCAGAGTAGGGGCGAGCCACTCGCAGAGCTCCAGGAAGGTGTCCCTCCTCATCCTAAAGTTCTGGGTCCACTGTCGGTCCTCCCAGTGCTCCAGGACGATGCGGTCCCACCAGTCACTGCTGGTGTCCAGACGCCAGATGCGGCGGGGCACACCGGCGCCCAGGCGCTGCCGCAGCTGCTCCATGGCCCCCAGGGTGGCCAGGCGGAGAGGCAGGGGGCTGATGTGCACCAGGTGGAACCAGGCAGCCTCCAGCCATTGCTGGCAGGCTTGCAGCAGCAAGTCCATAAACTGCACCAGAAAGTGCAGGGCGAGCTCTGGCTCCATGTTGCCACCTGCGGCAGTGTCCCCGAAGGGAAGCACCGACACAGACGGGCGCAGAGAAAAACGCTTTTCTGTCCCTCGGCGAGGTAGGCAAGCAAGCGGAAAAACTGAGAACCAGCTGTCCAGGGGGGTCCCTTTAAGCATGAGCCTCAGATAGCCTCAGACAGCAGCCACACAAAGCAACTACTGACCTGATGCCCTACCGGAACCGGTTTCAGCCGCCCTTAAATGCGCCCCTGCGTCCAATCAGTGTGGACACACTAGTTCGAATGATCAAAACGCTAATTCGAACTAGTTTTTAGTTCTAGATGCGCTAGTTCGAATTAGCTTAGTTCAAATTAACTAATTCGAAATAAGTTAGCTCGAATTAGCGCTGTACTGTAGACATACCCTCCGGAAGTGTGGATCACATGGGTGACTGAATACTAGCACCGCGTTGGACAAAGTCGAAGCTTCAGCTGTCAAACCAGTTGCTTGTATGGGAGTGCTCTCGCAAATACAGGCAGTCCCCGGGTTACGTACAAGATAGGGACTGTAGGTTTGTTCTTAAGTTGAATTTGTATGTAAGTCGGAACTGGTATATATTGTAGGGGAAACTCTAGCCAAACATTTCTCCAGAGCTCAGTTTTATTCTCCCACACCTCACTTCCCTCAGTCCTTTAATCTCAAGCTGAGATGTCTGCTGAGAAAAGCCGCTCCGCGTCTCCCTAGTCTGCTGGGGGGGACGGAGGGGACGCTAGCTTCGCGTCTCCCTGGTCTGCTGGGGGGAAGCAGCTAGTGCGGGGTTGCCTCACCCCGTTTGTAAGTAGGGATCCGATGTAAGTCGGATCCATGTAACCCGGGGACTGCCTGTACTTTACTTCAGCATAGTTGCGTGATTTCTTGACTGTTAATCTCATGATCCTGTTTAGCATTTGTTTATTATTATCTATACTTATTTATGTTCTTCTTTTTCAGATCTATATATAAGACTATTGTTAGGGGTTCCGCAAAATTCTTTCGAGTTTAAAAGGGTTCCGTGGCCAAATAAAATTGGGAAACATTGATCTAGTTGGTGCACGGTCCTGTCATGAGTGTAGGGGAGTGGATTCGATGACCTCTCAAGGTTCCTTCCAGTCCTATAATTCTATAATTCTACAGAATATATATAATTCTATATAATTATGAAGAGGGATTAAAAAGACTTGGACTTTTCAGTTTAGAAAAGAGGAGACTAACGGGATTTGATAAAGGTCTGTAAAATCTTGACTGGTGTGGAAAAAGTGAATAAGGAAAAGTTATTTACGTATTTCCTCAATGTAAGAACTAAGGGTTACCAAATGAAATTAATAGGCAGCAGGTTTAAAACAAACAAAAGGAAGTTTCAGCACATATTCAACCTGTGGAGCACCTTGCCAGAGGATGTGGAGAAGATTGGTCTTTAACAGGGTTAAAAAACGAGCTATGTAAACTCATGGAGGTTAAGTCCATCAATGGCTGTTAGCCAGGATGGGTAGAAATGATGTGCCTAGCCTTTGTTTGTCTGAAAATGGGTGACAAGTAAGGGATCACATAAGGATTAGCTGTTGTGTTCCCCCTCTCTGGGGCATCTGGTATTGGCCACTGTCGGCAGACAGGATACTCGGCTAGATGGACCTTTGGTCTGATCCAGAAAGGCCATTCTTATGTTCTATGTTCTTATGTAATTATACCCAAAGAATACAGCAATATTCATGGGCACATAGATGCAACATCTGAGTCCAAGCCCCACATTATATGCCTTTTATTCTAAGTGTTTGCTTTGCATTAGCAACATGCAATAACTTGTGTAAATCTGCTTCTTCGTGATCTGCTTCAAGTTCTGGTAATGCAAAATAGTTGTCTTATACTACCTGCACTGCTTGTGCAATGTCATGAATCCGCCAGCAAGGTATAAAGAATGACTAGATGACAATCTCTATTCACTTTTTACAGTCCAGTCACCGAGGAAAAGGTTTGCAGTGTTTGATTTATTCAGTGAATTTGATATCATCTTTCAGGTTTGCTGTGATAATAGTGTTAACACAGTGAGAGTACAAACATCTCTTTTGGACATTTTCTCTGTGAGCTTTTTTACCAGATTTCATCGATTCTGCAGTAGAATAATTGTCACCACTAGCAGCATATTGAAATTTAAGTCCAAGGATAATGTTCACCTGATGATCAGACAGCTCCCCAGAAGTTTGCTTTTGGCAGTATTAGTGCTCACCATTTTTTGTAACATCATTAGGTCAAAAATAGTTGGCTCATTGGATACTGGTTACTCAGACATTGAAATATTTTTCTCCATCCAGTATGTCTCTCTTTTAGGTCTTTCTTAGAAATCCATCTAAGCTGAAGAGGGAATGTAGTAGAGGTGCCAGCTCATACTTCATCAAACCTTAGATAGCAACATCTCCAGATGAGGCAATAATTGTCAACCTGATGAATATCTGATGATCAATAATTATCACCTCTGCTTTTGACTTCTTTTGTTTGATTGTTTTGTTGAGATTATCAAATAATTTGAAATTATATCTTTTAATGGGATCAAAGAGGTTTACCTCACCACTTCTTTTGCAGCCTAATGGTTACTAAGTGCTTAGTTTCTTGTGTTCCATTCTCTCTTTTCTGCAATTTCAGGTGGGGCTACAGTTGCTGTCTATTTTTGAGCTTGCTTCAGGTTCAAAACTAAAAGAATTTGTTATTCTTTAAGTCACAACTTTAGTAATGTCTTGGACAGCAATTTCATCTGCAGCCATGTGCTTTGTTGTACTTTCTTTGTAGAATCTGTTGCTGAAGACAACATTCCACACATTTCTTTTGTCATCGCTCTTACAGCTGTCGTAAAATGTGCAGTCAAGAGATACTTGGTCAAAGCTTTATCTCTTGTGCAAACATGCTGGTGATTCCCACAGTTATTGTTGAGAGATTGCTTGATGGCAATGTCATACACTGCTGAAGGGTCAGGCAGTCCAATATTCTGCTCCCTGACTATCAACTAGGGCATAATACGTATCTCACTTCCCCACCTACAGAAATCTGCCTACACTGACACAATCCCATCTATAATAATTCACATGACTATACTGTAGGTCAAATCAAATAATCTCTCCCAATGTCTCAAGTTCAATGAACTTATCTTTCTTTGCTGCTATGAAATCTAGCAGAAGTAACAATTTTTCTGGAACAGAAACAGTTTTTCTTTTGGTAAGGTAACTGTCAATGAGCTGGTGAAGTATTTGGGTGTTGTTCATGAAGTTCGAGAGAGCATTTAACTTCAAAAACATTTTATAATTAAGGGTCTGCATTATGTTATAAAATAGCAGACAGAAAAAAGTTTTTTTCAAATCCATTGTACAAATAATGACAAATATTGTGATGTTACATGGTACAAAGAAGCTGGACCTTTCTGACAATTATGGTCGTTTATGGACCTTTTTATGATTGATTGATTGATTGATTGATTGATTTGATGCCCAATAACATTTAAAAATAGTATAATACCTATATAGAAAAACTGCACCATTTCCAGTGTCTACATCTATTCTGCTGATGACCACCATATATTGGTCTAATGTGGTAGCGATGAAATTTTTCTAGCAGATGAGAACTAAGACCCCGTTTTTAAACTGATTATTTAAAACATGATTTTCTGATGGCAAGTGAGTTATAAGATCAAAAACACATATTCCTGCGCATCCAGAAATATAATTTATGCTATCATGTGCCGAAAGTGTCCGTCTGCTATGTACATTGGTCAAACGTCTCATTCGCCAAAAGATCAATGCCCACAAAACAGATATTAGACAGGATCACAAAGAAAAAACAGTTTCTTGCCATTTCAACCAGAAAGGACATTGTCTCAACGACTTAATTACCTGCATCCTGCTTCAAAAGCCTTTTAAAACTGCACTTGAAAGGGAATCCTCTGAACTGTTATTCATGCTAAAATTCGACACTTTGCGCGGGGGTCTTAACAAAGACTCTAGTTATCTTACCCATTACAAAGATAATTTCCCCAATTATCACCTCTAATATCATTAGCTCACAGACATTTACCTCCCCCCCCCCCCGCATCCCCCTTCTGTTCTGAAATTTGATTTGTCCTTTTCATATGTGTTCTTTTTTTTAATTGTATCCTTTGGTATATATGGTTGTGACTATTTTCTTCCACTATTTGATCTGAGGAAGTGGGTCTGGCCCATGAAAGCTCATCATCTAATAAACCATCTTGTTAGTCTTTAAAGTGCTACTTAGTCCTGTATTTTGCTTCAGCTACACCAGACTAACACGGCTACATTTCTATCACTGATTTAAATAACTGTGAGTTAAATCAATGTACCTTGCCTAGAGGGTATTCCTCAAGAAAATACTGCCAGTTGTCCTACCAAATTCTTTGGTATGTTTGTAGCATGCATCCATATCCATATCCACTTTTCAGATAGGGTATGTCTACACTTGCACCCTATTTCGAGAGAGGGATGCAAATGCAGACATTCGAAATTGCAAATGAAGCCAGGATTAAAATATCCCATGCTTCGTTTGCATATTCGCATTATGGCGCTAATTCGAAATAGCGCTATTTTGAAATAACAGATGCTGTTAAGACTTGGTTATTTCGAGAGAAAACCCTTCTCTAGAAATAACTGGTAAACCTCATTGTATGAGGAATAAGGGTTATTTCGAGAGAAGGGTTTTCTCTTGAAATAACCACCTTTTAACAGCGTCTGTTATTTCGAAATAGCACTATTTCGAAATAGCGCTATAATGCAAATATGCAAATGAAGCGTGGGATATTTAAATCCCGGCTTCATTTGCAATTTCAAATACTGCATTTGTATCCCTCTCTCGAAAGAGGGTGCAAGTGTAGACATAGCCTTACATATCACTTTTCCTCTTCAAACTCATTAATTAATTAATTAGATTGGAGTTTAAAAAAGTAAACTAATTCATTAAATTATAAAATCCTTAAGATTCTGGATCCTGTATGGTGCCAAACATGTTGTTGGGACTTAACTGATTGCCATTAACTGATTTCATTTGTAACCTAAGGAAGAATTTGAGACTGGGTCTCTGGGAGTGAAAGGCTGGTGTATGAACTCACTGTACTAATTAGTCTGCTGCAATCAAAACTAATTTTAATCGATTAATTCAAGGCAAGGTTGAGTAGGAGTGACATGACAAATAATTTTATAGCAGTGAGCTTTGAAAGTACAGCAATGTATGAGTGAATTTTGGTGTTGAAATGTGTCTATGAAAATTACTTTTAATCTTTAGTGCCTTTTCTGTTCATGGATTTGACTAGTAAAATCCTGACTCGTTTCATGCTTTTGCATTGTCCTAACTTTAGCAGAATTTCCAGACTTGTACTTTATCTAAAGTGGGATCTTAACTGTAAAATAAGTAGAAAAGAAAGAAAAGGTACAGTTTCATTAAGCTTTAACATATCATTGGCTGTCAGGTAGACCTTGTTATGCTGTCCATCCTAATTTAACTATCCCACAAGATCTCTTAATGAAGTTAAGCCCCAAGTTCACTCCAATAATTCTGTGGCAAGAGTTTGTGCAATGTAACAATTCATCACTTGTCAGGAAGGCACTTTTAGTTTATACATTTAATAAGGGCATCCTCTAGCTTGGTTAATTAGAAGTGAACAGTTTGCATATTTACTAAATGCGGAGTGTCATTGCCACCACGGCCTATTGCCTACATGAATTATTTCTCTATCTGCAATAAACAGCTGGGTAATTATTACTGCCATAATCAGATAAATTCCCTCTGTAAGGCTTTTCTTACATGGCAATTCTTTGAACTCATCCAAAGCTGAACAAAATTTATGAACTCCAGCAGCTAGACCACTTTTTCATAGTATAGTGTCCCTGTTCCCTATTTCAAGGACATGTAGAGCATCATAAATATTGTGTAAATTAGGAGGATAAATATGATTATCTAAAGATTACATATTAATAAACTTGATTTTCAAAATATAATTTTCAGGTTGTAACTGATTAAATGATAGCAGTTGAGTTTTTATCTAATTATAGATAGATGACAGGCCATCCATAGTACAGGTTATACTAGGTTACCCATGGAAGTCTCTATACTTCAAATATTTCTGTAACTTGAAAGCTAGAGACTTGTGAGAGTAAAGTATACAAATATTTATGATAGGGATATCATTTTAACAATTATAAATTATATAGATTATAAAAATGATGCAGAATTTCACATACCCCTTAGTTAAGTCAATTAATTTAAAAAGTTCTATTTGCCATTGAAAAAATACTATGACTGTTCTTTTCAACTTGTAGTTCACTATGTAATAATCCAGTAAGCAATTTAAATTTATGCGTTGACAGAAACATTATACAAGCATAAGAAAATGTTTACTTCTGTGTAAAAATAACTTGTTTGCAACCAGTGGACCAAGGGAATTGAATTTGGTCTGTTGTTGGCTAGATTGTTCAACTCTGATTTGTGTCAGGGAGCACTTATTCACATGTGTGGTTACTGAAATCTGTTGGAACAAAATGCAACAAAAAGGGCAACATTCCAAGAAAAATGAAGAAGTGGACCAAAGTTTACTACTTAAAGCATTACAGCCCACATGATACAAAATTATACATTTTTATCACCGTGTGTGATACTTTGCTTTACATTTTATAGCAAATATACTTTTAGCTGATTAAATACTTCTTCATATAGGTCATGGGATTCAAAGCACCAAATAAGGGATGTTCCTTAAAATACAGAGCGGGTGGTCACTTCAGGAGAAACCTCAGGGTTAGCTAGGAACAGTCCCTTGAGTAAAGTATTATGTGGTACCTCATTATCTAACAGGAGGTTACTAGAAGGATGGTATACTCCCACAGCTCTTCAAAGCACAAGGGCTATGCAAGCTGCCCTATTCTTTAGGATGATGAAGCTTGTGCCTCTTAGTGTATCTGGTCTGCTTTGTGGCTGGAGCAGAAGTAGGTATAGAGTCATGGTCTCAGCTCACTCTGCTGACTTGAAATCAGCTGACCATAAAGTGTTTTCACTCCCCCAGATGCAGGGACTTGTATTTTGACTGATCCTTGTGTAAGATCAGCAAGTGTGAAGGGAATGTTCATTCTTCCCCTTTTAGCCTGACATACACTATTGCAACATAAAGTCATAATCTGGCTCTTTGTGTTGATTTATAACCTATAATACTCTATAGCTCACTACAACAATTATTTGAAAAGACTTTTTATGAAAAAAGTAATAGAAAAATGAATAATTCAGGTTTATCACTGTTAATTGTTTTTAGATCATTAAAAATAGAGCCTCCCATTATCTACAGTGAAGAATTAGTTTTCATTAATATTCACCAGCAGAACTAAGACAGACCAATATATCATTTTTACTGGCTATGACAGTAGCATGAAACAGAAAAAATATACTATTTATTTAGTAGTAATAGACAAAAACTGCTATAATTCCAATTCAGAATGAAATTAATGGATTGATTGATAATAAGGCCAGGAGGAACCATTGTTCTCATCAAATTTGAGCTCCTGTATAACACAGAGTATAGTTGTCCAGCCAGTTGCACCTGCATTGGGCCAAATAACTTGACTAAAATATATCATCCAAAAAGGCATCCAGTCTTGATTTGAAGACATCAAGAGAGGAAGACTCCAGCAAATAAAGGATTACTAGTTACTAGAACTTCACAGGGATAGCCAAGTTACTAGAAGACAGAACTTAGTTTACAATGCAGACATTGTCTAATGAGAAACAGGGCGAAATAGAAGCATACAGATGTTATAAGCAAATCATTAAACGTAAGATTTATATTCTTATATCAACACTAAAATACTACATTTTTTGCTACAGTATATGCTGCCAATTTTAGTCATATAAGAAGTCACAAACTACGAGTCACTTTGGGGCATAGAATCTTGGTTATGTAATCCCAGACTCAGCTTTGTCCAATTACTATAGGAATGGCATTGGGTACTCAGTGAAATCCATGTTTTATATAATATATCATCCATGGGATAGGAGACTTCTTTACAAGATTAATAGAAATGAATCAGGCCATGTCTACAAATTTTGTCCAACACCAGGTAAGTTAGTATATCACCTGTGCTCCTTGGTTTGGCATTCCACATAGTCACCAGGGCTATGTCTAGACTGCAAGCCTCTTTCGAAAGAGGCTTTTTTGAAAGATACTTTCGAAAAAGCCTCTTTCGAAAAAGAGCCTCTAGACTGCAAGTGGAACTTTTGAAAAAGCAAGCCGCTTTTTCGAAAGAGAGCACCTAGGCAGTCTGGATGCTCTTTTTCAAAAAACCCCTGTTTGCATTCAAGAACGCCTTTTTTCAAAAAAGCACTTTCGAAAAAAGGCGTTCTTCCTCGTGAAATTAGGTTTACCGCTGTCAAAAGAAAAGCCGCGTTCTTTCGATTTAATTTCGAAAGAACGCGGCTGCAGTTTAGAAGCAGGTGAAGTTTTTTCGAAAAAACCCTGAGTCTGGACACAGCCCAGGAGCGCATGTGGCACAGCACAGTTAAGTATGGTGCATCATGGGTCGATATCCCAGTGTACAACCTGCCGCTGTCCAGCACACTTTCTTTTGGGAAGTTTTGACAGTGCATAAGGATGACTAGGAGCCAGGGGTCCACTTCCCAATATGCAACTGTTTCACCTCATAATGTGATTGCTGTCCCATAATATTCATGCCTTTTTTAAAAAAAAAATCCCATCAACCTACAAGGCCCTCACTGCTGTCCAATATCTCAGAAATAATCATGGATCTTGTACAGCTCTGCACTATTGTCATGAGCATTGCAGGCACAGGATGCATGATCCTTAGGTATTTGCAGAGTCATAAGAAAAACTGAATCAGCAGTGAACACGATTTCTTGGAGCACAGATTGCTGTAGGGCTTAGGGAGAACTAATTCAAGGTAGTTGATGGCATTCTTGGAGCAGCTGTAGATGGTGTAGTGCTGCTTCTGAGCTGGAGAAATGAGCACTAATGACTAATAGGAGCACATCATAATACAAGTGTGGGCAGTTGAGAAGTGGCTGCAGAACTTTTGAAAGCAGAGGATATGTTCCTGGATCTGAGTGCTGAGATTGTCCAAACCAGCAATGAAGGGACAGCAGAAGGAGAGCTGTACTAGAGGTGGAGAAGTATGTGGTGATCGTATTGTGGAAACCTGCAATATCAGATTGATACCATTTAGTGGAAAATCATTTTGAAGGTGAAAAATCCACTGTGAGGGCTGCTGTCCTGCAAGTGTTTGACGTCCAGATTCAAGAATAAATAAGGGAAGGGGGGGTGCGGGGGAAAGGGAACTGAGAAAAAAATAGAGAGACAATGAGTAGATGGTTCAAATAGATACAACAGGCTGATAAGAACAATTATCACCTCCATTGTTTGGTTGGTAGGTTAAATCATAGGATGTGGAAGATAGTGTGTGAGCCAGAGGATGTCCTTATTCATACCATTTGCAAAAGAATTAAATTTGTAAATAAAGTTAAGTTCCAATCCTTCTCTGTGTATTTGGCTTTATGGATGACCTTGAACAAGGTTTCCTTAGCTCTTATCCCCTAGCACCGTTACTCTACTTACGCTACATCGATGACATCTTCATCATATAGAGCCATGGGAAAGAGACCCTTGGAGAATTTCACAAGGACTTCAACAACTTCCACCCCACCATCAGCCTCAGCCTGGATCAGTCCACACAGGAGATCCACATCCTTGACACTGCAGTACAATTAAATGATAGACAAGTTTTTACCACTTTATACTGGAAACCTACCTACCACTACACATACCTTCATGCCTCTAGGGCTACGTCTACACTGCATCCCTCTTGTGCAAAAGCCTATGCAAATGCATCGTGGATTAGCATATTGCTACACTTCATTTGCATAATTAATTAGGGGCCGCTTTTGTGCAAAAGGCTTTTGCACAAGAGCCATTCTTCCTGAAAAAATGAGGAAGAACGGCTCTTGCACAAGAGGGTATTTCTGCACAAAAAGGAGCTGTGTAGATGGCTCCTTTTTGTGCAAAAGCCTCTTAAGCAAAAATGGCCCCTAATTAATTATGCACATGAAGCGTGGTAATATGCTAATCCACATTTCATTTGCATAGGCTTTTGTGCAAGATGGATGCAGTGTAGACATAGCCTAGCTTCCATCCCAGACACATTTCTCAATCTGTTGTATACAGCCAACCCCTAAGATACAACCAGATTTGCTCCAGTCCCACAGACAGAGACAAACATCTACAGGGTCTATATAGAGTATTCATAAAACTGAAATACCCACCTGGAGAAGTGAAAAAACAGGTCAATAGAGCAAAAAAAATACCCAGACATGAACTACTTCAAGACAGGACAAAAAGAGAAAACAACAGGATTCCACTTGTCATCACCTATAGCTCACAACTTAAACCTCTCCAATACATTATCAACAATCTACAGCCTATCGTGGGAATGACCCCGCACTCTCAGAGGTCTTAGGGGAAAGGCCAATCCTCATTTAGGGTATGTCTACACTAGCCCCCTAGATCGAGCTAAGGTGGCTAATGTAGGCATTCGAACTTGCAAATGAAGTCCGGGATTTAAACATCCCGGGCTTCATTTGCATGTTCCCAGGAGGGCGCCATTTTTAAATCCCCTTAGTTCGAACTGACCGCCTGCGGCTACACGCGGCAGTCAGAAGTTAATCCGAACTTTTTAGTTCGGATTAACTGTTACACCTCATTGCAGGAAGAGTAACAGTTAATCCGAACTAAAGACTTAGTTCGGATTAACTTCTGACTGCCGCGTGTAGCTGCGGGCGGTCAGTTCGAACTAAGGAGATTTAAAAATGGCGCCCTCCCAGGAACATGCAAATGAAGCCCGGGATGTTTAAATCCTGGACTTCATTTGCAAGTTCAAATGCCTACATTAGGCACCCTAATTCGAACTAGGGGGCTAGTGTAGACATACCTTTACAGACAACCGCCTAACCTCAACAAATTCTTTCCAATAACCACTCAACACACCTCCATCATAATCATCCAGGAACCCACCCCTGCAATCAGCCCCGGTGCCAATTCTGCCCACACATCTGCCCATACATGTGCCACAAATCTACAAGCGATTTCATTACTGGACCCAATCACATCAGCCACCAAATCAGAGGCTCATTTAACTACACATCCACTAATTTGATCTATGCCAACAATGGCTCGTTGCCATGTATATTGGCCAAACTGGACAATTTCTACGGGAAAGAATTAATGGACACAAATCAGATATCTGAAAAGGCAAGAGACAAAAATCTGTTGGAGAACACTTTAATCTACTTGGACACTCATTAATGGATCTCCAAGGCACGATTTGTTTCAGACAAATTCCACAAGCCAAATACACAGAGATGGATTGAAACTTATCTTCATTTACAAGTTTAATTCTTATGCAAATGGTATGAATAAGGACATCCTCTGGCTCACACACTATCTTCCACATCCTATGACTTAACCTACCAACCAAACAATGGAGGTGCTAATTGTTCTTATCAGCCTGTTGTAACTATTTGAAACATCTACTCACTGTCTCTCTCTTTATTTTTTCCCCTCCTCTCCCTCCCTTCCCCATTTATTCTTGGATCTGGATTTCTAATACTTCTGTCATCTGATGAAGTGGGTTGTGCCCACGAAAGCTCATGATACCATCTACATGTTTCGTTAGTGTTTAAGGTGCTACTAGTCTATTCGTTGTTTTTTAAGGTTATTTTAATTTACTTTGTTAGTCTACAGGACCTTATTTTAAAATGTCTTTTAAACATACTGCTTTAGTGTATTGCTGAAGACTATAAAATCACATTTCTGAAAATCATCCGTCCCCTCCCTAGCTGCCACTGGGCATGAGGCACCAGTTTAATAGTACTGTGTGGGCCCCTAAAAATCCTAAGAATGGCCCTGCCTATGCATTACACTAACAGGAGTTCATACCCACTTGGTTCAGGTAGAAACACTCAGACAAGATAATGGAGAACCTGATCTAAAGTGTGTATATGCCCCCTCACTTAATGAACAACACATTTAACTTTGAAAAGCTTCATCATTAGAAATAGTGTGTGTTAAATTGATGTGATGTTGCTCTTTTATTCATGAGTTGGTATCCAATGCAAACTCAAATTTGAAAATCTCTGAGGGCACACAGTTTATATATCACACAGCATGAGCTGTATACAACATAGAATCATAGAATCATAGAATAATAGGACTGGAAGGGACCTCGAGAGGTCATCGGGTCCAGCCCCCCGCCCTCAAAGCAGGACCAAGCTCCGTCTACACCATCCCTGACAGATGTCTATCTAACCTGTTCTTAAATATCTCCAGAGAGGGAGATTCCACCACCTCCCTTGGCAATTTATTCCAATATTTGACCACCCTGACAGTTAGGAATTTTTTCCTAATGTCCAATCTAAACCTCCCCTGCTGCACTTTAAGCCCATTACTCCTTGTCCTGTCCTCAGAAACCAAGAGGAACAAATTTTCTCCTTCCTCCTTGTGACACCCTTTTAGATATTTGAAAACCGCTATCATGTCCCCCCTTAATCTTCTTTTTTCCAAACTAAACAAGCCCAGTTCATGAAGCCTGGCTTCATAGGTCATGTTCTCTAAACCTTTAATCATTCTTGTCACTCTTCTCTGTACCCTTTCCAATTTCTCCACATCTTTCTTGAAATGTGGCGCCCAGAACTGGACACAGTACTCCAGCTGAGGCCTAACTAGTGCAGAGTAGAGCGGCAGAATGACTTCACGAGTTTTGCTTACAACACACCTGTTGATACAACCTAGAATCATATTTGCTTTTTTTGCAACAGCATCACACTGTTGACTCATATTCAACTTGTGGTCCACTATGACCCCTAGATCCCTTTCCGCCATGCTCCTTCCTAGACAGTCGCTTCCCATCTTGTATGTATGGAACTGATTGTTCCTTCCTAAGTGGAGCACTTTGCATTTCTCTTTATTAAACCTCATCCTGTTTACCTCTGACCATTTCTCTAACTTGCTAAGGTCATTTTGAATTATGTCCCTATCCTCCAAAGAAGTTGCAACCCCACCCAGTTTGGTATCATCTGCAAACTTAATAAGCATACTCTCTATCCCAATATCTACATCATTGATGAAGATATTGAACAGTACGGGTCCCAAAACAGACCCTTGCGGAATTCCACTTGTTATCCCTTTCCAGCAGGATTTAGCACCGTTAACAACAACTGTCTGACTACGGTTATCCAGCCAATTATGCACCCACCTTATCGTGACCCTATCTAAGTTATATTTGCCTAGTTTATCAATAAGAATATCATGCGAGACCGTATCAAATGCCTTACTAAAGTCTAGGTATATGACATCCACCGCTTCTCCCTTATCCACAAGGCTCGTTATCCTATCAAAGAAAGCTATCAGATTAGATTTTTTATTTTGAGATCATGCAAGATCTCCTTGTTAAGCCAAGCTGGTCTTTTGCCATATTTTCTATCTTTCCTACACAACGGAATTGTTTGCTTTTGGGCCCTTAACAACATCCCTTTGAAATACTTCCAACTCTCCTCAGTTGTTTTTCCCTTCAGTCTTGCTTCCCATGGGACCTTACCTACAAGTTCTCTGAGCTTATCAAAATCTGCCTTCCTGAAATCCATTATCTCAATTGTGCTGGTCTCCCTTCTACCTTTCCTTAAGATCATGAACTCTGTTATTTCATGATCACTGTCCCGTATACTGTCTTCCACTTTCAAGTTCTCAACTAGTTCCTCCCTATTTGTTAAAACCAAATCCAGAACAGCTTCTCCTCTGGTAGCTTTTTCAACCTTCTGAAACAGAAAGTTGTCTCCAATGCAGTCCAGAAACTTATTGGATAGCCTGTGCCCCGCTGTGTTAGTTTCCCAACATATGTCTGGATAGTTGAAGTTCCCCATCACCACCAAATCTTGGGCTTTGGATAGTTTTGTTAATTGTTTAAAAAAGGCCTCATCCACCTCTTCCACCTGGCTAGGTGGCCTGTAGTAGACTCCTACCATGATATCACCCTCATTTTTTACCCCTTTTAGCTGATAATGTATTGATTATACATTGATTAACATGATAATGTATTGATTTGTATTTAGCATATAGACCAGATTCCAAACAGTTGATTTCAATGGAATTATGCTGATTTTCACCACCTGAAGAACTAGCTGTACATTTCTTATGAGCTTATATATTACGGTTCAAATTCAGAGCTCTGGGCTTATATGCAAGTGGCCAATGGTGGGAAGAATTTTCTCTTTCAGGTAATGGAATGGCTCTGCTGCCACTAGGCTATGGAAACTCTTGAGTGACCCCACTGTGATAGGAAACTGGATCATCTCACCCTATATTTATCCCCTGCATAATGTCCTTCACTGGGCTCTGGCACTCTTTGCATTGTGCCAAGCAGAATGTGTGTACCCTCTACATCTTTCTTCCCTCCCATAAGGTATGTCTACACTGCAAAGTTAATTCAGAATAACAGACGTTATTCCAAATTAACTTCCATAACATCTATACAAGCAAACCGCTATTTTGAATGTAATTCGAAATAGCGGGGTGCTTAATTCGAGTTTGGTAAATCTCATTCTATGAGGAGTAACGGCAAACTCGAATGAGCTAATTCGGAATAAGCACTGTGTAGACACTTAGTCCGAATTAGCTGGCCGCCAGCCTTCCCAGTTTCCCCTGTTGGCCACTCTGGGCCAAACCAGGAAAACTCTTCTTCCTCCCCCCTACTACGGAGCCCTTAAAGGGGCAGACTCTGGCCACAATGCCTGTGCCAGCTCCAAGCCTGCTGGCCCAGAGCCAGCAGTCACTGCCCCAACCCAGTGGCCCCAAAACATGAGCCAGCAAGCCACTGGCAGCCAGCCCTCCACTGCGTCCCAGGAGCAGTCTGCCAGATCCTAGGAGCCTGCCAGGGCCTGGAGAAGATGGGCGCCTTCCTGGTCCAGGGCAGAGATAAGGGTGGACCATACTCAGGTTTGGGGGGATGCCCCCAGCGTCCATGATACCCTCCCTAGACAGAGGAACGCAGCCATCTATGGCAGGATAGCTGCCAGCCTGGCCACCAAAGGCCACATGCAAACCCAGGAGCAGGTTTGCAGGTTTGCATGAAAATCAAGTTGGTCCGGCAAGACCCCCAACCCTGAGCTTCTCCTCCCCCTTCTTCCCCTTGCCTCTCCCTTCCAGCTCCCTCCTTCCAGATTTCCCCCTCCCCTCTTCCACCCTCATTCCTACCCCAGTTTTGGTCAATAAAGAGAGTTTGTTTTTGGCAAGAAATGTGTTTTTATTTGACGTCAAGAAGGGGGGTTAGGGAGGGGTAAGTGGAAGGAGGGAGGAATGAGGCACAAGCCCACAGTGGGGCACACCAGGGAGGCTCTTAGTGTTCCTCAGGGTGGAAGCTCTCCTGCAGGGCCTCCTGGATACTGACAGCCCCCCGATGGACCTCCGAGATGGCAGCCTGCAAAAAGTGCAGCCAGGCTCGAAGCAACACGTCCACGAGAAGCACCAGAGTACCCAGGTGCTCTGGCTCCATGTTGCAGAGTGCTGTGGTGTCCCGAGTGAGGGTACACGAACGAGGTGTACAGCTAGTTCGGATAGGAAGCCTAATCCGAACTAGCTAGTTTGTGCCGCGCGTAGCT
This sequence comes from Pelodiscus sinensis, assembly GCF_052426305.1. NCBI lineage: Eukaryota > Metazoa > Chordata > Testudines > Trionychidae > Pelodiscus > Pelodiscus sinensis. The sequence continues at coordinate 153,811,368 of NC_143054.1, forward strand.
GCGCGGCACGCAGTCCGAACTAGCCGGCATTTTAAAATGGCGCCGGCCAGCTTCATTCAAAGGAAGTCCGGGAAATTCAAATCCTGGGCTTCATTTGCAACTCCGTATGACTACATTCCCCTCCCCCCCAGTTCGAACTAGGGGGGTGGTGTAGACATATCCTGAGATTTGTGAAAACTCTTTTGTGGCAGGTCTCCTGGGCAAGGCCCTTTAAATGCTCAATTGTTTCTGTCCACCAAGCAGTAAAGTAGGTAAATGGACAGTACGCTAGACTACAAGTTTTTGTTGGAAAAAGGTATGCAAAATTAGCTCTGATTCTGATTTTTTGATTCTTTTGTCAGAAGAGGCTTTTCCAACATTTGGCCCATCCTAGACTGGGCCAAATGTCGGGAAAAACCACTCTTTTGGAAGCCCCCTCCTTCCTCGTTCTACGAGGAATACATGGGCTTCCGAAAGAGCGCATTTGCTCTTCCACAAAAAAAAAAGCAGAAGAGCAAACGCATTCCCTGGACGCCGCAGAGGAACAGGAGAGCTGCAGCCCATTGATCCCTATGTCGAGCTAATAGCTTTGAGGGCTAGTGACCCAGGTTTTTAAGATGGAAATAGGCACAAAGACATGCTGAAAAAAGTAATTGAAAGGTTAGTTTGTACATTATTTTAGCCTGCAGTCTTCATTTAGTAGCTAAACAAATGTGAGATAATCTAGTATATCTAAAACCCAATAAAGAGTTATCTCAGGGTTTTGTTTGTAATGAAAAGGCCAAAGTTATCTTAAAAACTGTTTTCCGTAACATTTTAGACTATTAAATATGGAGGAAGTTTCAAAAGTGAATATACTTCTTTAATATATGCTCTTTATACTACTGGTTTAAGATCAGGTTGTGAACTCTTTATTCACATTAGTGAGCAGTTAATTACTCAGCCCTGGTCTACCCTACAAACCTGTAATGATAGAACTACATTGCTCAGGGCTATAGTAGATCCAGAACCCTGCATGACATAGTTATATCAACCTGACCTCCAGTATAGACAAGGCTATGTCGATGGGAGAGATTTCCCTATGGACATAGCTACTGCTTCCCAACTACACCACCTTATGTATAGACAAGCCTTCACACTAGTAGTTTCAGTGACATCAAAATAATTCACTTGTGCAAACTTTCAGTGAGAACAAGGAGTAGAGAGTAGATCACAATGTGGCCCTATTAGTATTCCTTTCAGTAAAAATCACTGGAGCCAGGTTTGCTTCATTTATGACCAGTGTCAATATCATGTTCCCACTGATCTGTTTGGGTTTGGGTTACTTAACAGGAGAAGGGAATTTTTAATTATTTAAAAGCAGCTGTTCTTTGAGTGCTTGCTCATGTCCATTCAACATAGGTGTGTGTGTGTGCTCGCCATATGCACCGGTGCCGGAAGTTTTTCCCTCACTAGTACCCATAGGGACTTGGATCTCAGCATCCCTTGGAGTGGTGCGTACATGCCACTCTATATAGTGCATTTCCAGGCCCTGCCCTCCTCATTTTCTTTTTGCCACCTGTGACAGTGCTTCGAACACTCTCCTCCAGCTCTAGCTGTAGCGTTACCATTCCCTCACTTTCATTTACAAATAGTTTTCTTTGTGTTTTAATAGAGTAGTTAACAGTTAGTCCCCTGTTGGGACAAACCCTGTTCCCCCAGCTTAAAGCTTTTGCTGTGTGACACAGGCCTATGCTGTTAGAGACCCTCAAGTGACTGTCTTCATTGTTTGAGTGAACCGCACAACTCTTCTAAGTGCAAGATTTGCACTTCTTTTTGCCCCAGGACCATAAAAGAAAGGGGTGTTCATCTAAAGGCACTTCTCATAGTGTCTGCCCTAGCGCCGAAAGATTTGCACTCTGATTTGGTACAGAGTGCACAACCGACTCTGTCAACGTGGCACCAGGCATCTTCAGCCCAGCCTATGAGAGCTAAGAAGTCGACCAAAGACAGCTCCCCTGACTGAGGGAGGAAAGCCAAGAAGGGTCCCCAGCGTAAGGGAGCAGTCCCAGTCCAGCTCACCCACATCTGGTGGCTGTCAATGTGCAGCCCCTTTCCATGCCAGAGGCCTTTCAAGTGTCACAGGACATCCTTTCCATGCTGGCACCAGTGGTGGCAGGGCCAGCTGGGCCCAGTCATAGGGAAAATCACCACTTGAAGTCCAGTCACCAAGCATCCAATGCTTGCATTCACTGGTGCACCCAGATAGGAGGGTCCCTTGTCACCCCATTGGGTCAGTATGGGCCTCACTGTGATCTCACGCTGAGTCCATGGTGCCTCATATCTTGGAGTCATGAACTCAGCGGCCACAGCATCACCATAGACAGAGTATATCTCCATACAGTTCATTCTGCTGCTGTCCTCGACACCAATATTTGCCAACACTGAGTACTGCCGGTCTCCAAGCCCACACCTGCAGGTCGAGGTCTTTGCTCTGTTTTTGATCACAGAAATCACCTTTGGCACCAGGTTCTCGGCACCATAGAGAGTGGACAGCATGCTCTGGGTCATGGGTCTCTGCCAACGTCCATTCAGCGGGTGCAGTCTCAGACTTGGCTTTCCCGCCTCTGTCTCAGCCCTCAGCACTTCAGACTATTACCAAACAGCACTGGAGATAGCCTCTCAAGGCATCTCCTGGCCTCAGCAGCAGTGGTAGGCACAGTGGTGCCCTCGGACTCCCTGGGTCTTCCAGGTTCAGCCCCAGGAAGCCTGTTCAGTGGCTGGAGGCTCGGCCCCTTCCTCAACATCCCCAGCAAGCTGGGTCTTGGCACCAGAGGCCAGGGGTCATCTCAACCCCATAATGGGGGAGAGATTAGTGAAGCAACCACTATCCCAGGACGAAGACCAAGGGGGCAAGGTCTCATTGTCCTTCTCACCAGACAAGACCATTGTAGCCCCATCACTAATAGTCCTCCCTGGATCACACACTTTCTCAATTGGGGAGCCTCAAACCTCCTGCTTCAAAGACTCCCTGTTTGAGGTCCTGGACCAGAGCACACTAGAGGGCTAGACTGGCCCTGCCCTTACATTAAGGGGTAGCCAAGATCGCCAAGGCACTTTGGCAAACACCCTCTTCTATTTCACCCATCTCAAAGAGAGAGGAGAGGAAGTACCTTCTGCCTGCCAAGAGCCACAACTACCTCTGTACCCACCTTCCACCCAACTCCCTTGTGGTGGAGTCAGTGAACCACAGAGAGCGAGAGGGCCAACCCACCCCCATGCTGAGAAACAAGGACTAGAAATGCCTAGATTTGTTTGGAAGAAAACTTTATTCCTTGGCCAGCTTTCAGCTATGGGTGGCTAACCATCAAGCACTATTTGTGCACTACAGCTTCAACTCATGGCAGTCTGTGGTCAAGTTTGAGGCATTGCTTCCCACGGTGTCCAGGAAGGAGTTCAAGGCACTTGTGGAAGAGATCTTGGCCACAGTGCGGGCAGCTCTACAGGTGGCATGAGATTCTGCAGACTTCACGGTGAGGTCCATGGCCTCCTCAATATCCATGAGAAGGTCTTCATGGCTTCTTCTCTGAGGTCAGAAGCCCAGAAGCTTGATCCAGGACCTCTCCTTCGATTGTGAGGCCCTGTTTGAGGAACAGACAGATAGCAAGCTACATGGCTCAAATATTCTTGTATGACCCTTAAAACATTGGGTCTATATGTTCTGGGGCAAAAGCAGAAACAGTTTAAGCCACACCCTACCTTGCTGCCAACTAAGTATTCATATAGGCTACGTCTAGATTGCATCCCTTTTTCGTAAAAGGGATGCAAATTAGACGTATTGCAATTGCTAATGAAGCGGGGATTTTAATCTCCCCCGCTTCATTAGCATAAAAATGGCTGCCGCTTTTTTTCGGCACGGAACTTTGCCGGAAAAAAGCGCCAGTCTAGACGCGGATCTTTCGGAAAATAAAGCCTTTTCCGAAAGATCTCTTATCCCTCTTAAAATAAGGGATAAGGGATCTTTCGGAAAAGGCTTTATTTTCCAAAAGATCCATGTCTAGACTGGCGCTTTTTTTCGGCAAAGCTCCGTGCCGAAAAAAAGCGGCAGCCATTTTTATGCTAATGAAGCGGGGGAGATTTAAATCCCCGCTTCATTAGCAATTGCTTTCTTATCTGAGTCTAGACTTATTGGTGTGTTTAATTTTTTACTGATTTTTTTGGTAAAGTTGAACAGTTTTTAATATGGCAGGTCAACTTCTGCTCTCAGATATACCAGTATAACCCCTTTAAATCAACAGGCATATGCTCCCGTAGCTAAGAAATTGTCCCAGTAATTGCATTTAGAGTTCCATATACTTTGTTTGAGGGGAAAAGATGATGTATATAGTTTGGAAGGTAAAATTGATTTAGGCTGGCTTCTCTTATACTTAGGTTACCTACTGCCTATGTTGCAGGAATTTTATGATTTGAAGGCTAAGCTATTTCAAATCACAATACCTTCTGGGTATTCTAGGCAAATTATACTGCATATTGATTTTCTCAAATGCCCTTTAGTTTACTTAATACTATGATTTTATGGTTATCTGGCCACAAGATCACAAAATTCCTGTTAAAATGCAAACAAAATGCAATATTTTGATAAAGTTCAATAAATGTAGGTCAGTGTAAATCTGTGAAATGATGCTGTTCTATGCAGCACCAATAAAATCTGTATATTGCTGAAATCATCATTTAAAGACCTTTCCAAAAGTGCCAGGAACAATATGCTATGTGTTTTTCACCTTTATACAGGAGCACATTCAACTAAATCTGCATTTCATAGCAGTAACTAATACCACTGAATGTTTCATAATGAAACATCAGAATAACAGTAAGTTTTGTTGGCATAATAACAACTTTTATTTTAAAGCCTTAACCTGTAATCAACAATATACAAATCAACAACTACCTCACAGATCTGTGAGGCATAGTCTTATTCTAATCATGATGCACATCTACACTGCACACTTATTTTGGAATAAACTATTCCAGAAGAAATACTCCAAAACAGATTATTTTGAAATAGCACGTCTACACTACAAGGAAGCCTCGAAATTAGTCTGAGGCAGGCTCCCCTAATGTGGATGTGTTACCTCAATTTAGAAGCAGTAAGGAGTAACTACTTTGAATGGCCCTGGGAAGGAGCTATTTCAAAATAACAGCAGTGGAGCATCCACACTACCGCTATTTTGAAATAGCGGTTTCAGAAGGAGTGTTATTCCTCATGGAATGAGATTAAGAGAAGTCTGAATAAGCTGCCCCTTATTTCAAAATTATTTCAAAATAACAGAATTGCTGTGTAGACACTTGCATTGTTATTTCAGAATAATAGCTGTTGTTTTGAAATAACTGTGCTATGTAGACACACCCCGCTGAATATCTGAGCACATGAGCTTGTAAACATGGGTACATTTTGAATGCTGTTATATAGACCCCACTACAATGGTACCGTGCAAATGTATTTCTTTCCCAAACTTGTCTCAAATGATCATCAATGTTTCTTTGCTTATTCATCTTTTGCAGATAATTTTGTACACAACAATTAATAAAACTGCACATATTTTATTTTCTTAACATAGGAATTTCACAAAACAACTGCCAAGTTTTTGAAAACTATTTCAAAAATTAATTGATATAAAACAATTTTTGCATCGGAGGAGTTCTGTTTTCTCTCACCATGAAACCTGGTGAAAATCCAGAAGGTAACACTCAAACTTGACAAAACTATTTGGCAATATTCAAGTCCCTTTCCACACATGCAGCACCAAAGGAGACAATGGAAGTTTTGGCTTGATGCTGAAGTTATAATTCTGATCACTGTCTTTACATTGCAGTGGGGAACCTCTGGTGTGAGGTCCAGATGCAGCCCCTGGCTTGCCTGGATCCAACGCCCAAGGCTCAGGTCCCTCCCCACCAGCATTGGGAAGCCCACACTGGTGCTTCAACACTTCCTCCACCCCATCACCCCACCATGGGACTGGAGCACACAAAATTTACTAGGCTGCTGTGCAGGGGGAATGTGGGGAGTGTCTTTCTTCTTCTCAGTAGGGGGCCACATCAGTGGTTTTTTGTTGTTTGTTTGTTTGTTTGTTTGTTTTTTCTTTTCACATGTGTGCAGCCCCCAACTGATTTTAATGTGGTCAGTGCCCCCGACCCAAAAAAGTTTCCCCACCCCTGGTTTATATCCTTGATTTCAGGATTACTGGTAGATGCATGCTGTCTAAAGGTAATGTCTATAGTATGTTATTTTCATATATTGTAGTCTCATCTCTTTGCATACTAGCTATCACATTGCATAGTGCAGTCTCAGAGCATAAATATTGTACTGTGAATTAGAGTCACATTTAACCTCGCTTTTTATTTAATTCCTTGGGTCTGATCCAATGTTTCCTCTAAACTTTTCTATTTATGTGCAGAATAATTTTATATACACCAAGGTTTGTACAAATGTGCACCACCAGCAGAAACAAAACAAACAAAAAAAACAACTCCTAGCTGTGAGTGTTCTGCTAATCAACTGGACAGCATTAGAATCTCACTGGCACAGCTGCACAAGCGCACAGCTTACAGGGAACACTGGTCTGACTTCACTGTCATTGATATCAATGGGACTATGATCAAAACTTTAAAATAAGGGACATGTGGGAATTTCAGGGTATAAATCATTTTAAAATAAATCTAAATTAATATCATTTTGCTAAGAAGTCATTATGTATAATAATGTTTAGACTAGTACATATTTTACAAGAACAGCGCCATCAAAGGTAACCATATATGTCAACAATATTAAAATAAGGTAAAGAAATGTAAACATTACGCGTACAATATAACAGGAAATGTTAGCAAAATATGTAAGATGTTGAAACGATATAAAATCTATTGAAAATTATATAGTTACTTAAAGAACTTACATTCATGAATGGTTTTGTTTAGAACATTAATGCAGAGATGTCTACCTATTTGAAAGGAATTGTGATGAAATTAAGGTAGTGCTTTCTAATAAAATTATATATTGCCTTGAACTTTATTTCAACAAATGCGCTAAACTTTTTTTGACTTGAACAAATGATAGTACTGAATCATTGTAAATAGTGTAGTAAATCCTAACAGATGACATTGGACAAATTGTTTACACATCTTTATCATTAAATCTGTAATAAAATGAACATATATGGAGAAAGAGATATCTTTGGGGGTTTTCACCAGTTTTCACTTGAACAATATAATTCCTTCATTAAAGAGTAAAAGTGAATAAGAATAGAAAGAAGTTGTGATCATATATTTATAGACAGTTTATCAACTATTTGACAGTGGTACTGAGGCTGAATGGAAGAATCTAATGCAAGAGAATGAGATTCAGTATTAATTATGTAAAATATAGAACATATACACAAATATTTAAATATAAAGTTGCCTAAAATAAAAAAATAAAGTTGGTAACACATGCACTTTTATTTATTTTTGGTTAATATAGAACAAAGAGTTTCCCTGTAAAAATGCTTATTTACCCACATACCACTGCTCAGAAGTCTGTACCTTAAGGACAAAGAAAGGTCACCAATCTCTCCAACTCCTAGTTCTTTGTCAAAAATGGACACAGTTAATGAGGTTTGTTTGGTACAGCACAAATTCTCAGACACAGATAGAGATCCTTTCAATGGAAACAAATTTGTTTGGCTTTACCAGGTTACTTAGCGATTAATAATAGCCTTGAGATGCGGGTCAGAAAGGTCATTGTACTGGCTTGCCAACACAATCTAAAATGTGCAGCTAGTCCAGCTTTGTAGGCTGTGAGGCCCCAAAATGCTATGCATAAAGTAAAAGAGGCTATTTTCCAACTTCTTTTTTCATATTAATAAGCAATTTTCAAGAGAAGGGTGGCAAAATGGGAGCCATGCTACTCTAAGTAATTCATTTATTTTGCAATTTAATCTTATGTTGGAAAAAAATTACACTGCTCCAAAAGCATAGCATGGTGATTTTTAAACGTCAGTATGTTTCATAAGTAACCTTGTATGAAATATTGTATTAGCAGCCTTTAACAGTAAATCGCAACAAAAATATTTGCACAGATCGAAACGGACCTATACTTCTTTCCCTACCTTTAATGTATTTCCTTTTTATTTTTTTGTCTTGCACACTTGAAGAAAAAGCATGCATGATTTACTTAACATTTTACTAATTTTCTCAGGTGTTGTGGATTAATATTTTGATAAAGAAAAGTTGAAAGACTGTAGCACAAATCAAATATAAATATGATACAATTTGAATATCTATTTGTGTATATGTATATATATTGTATATGTATTTTTGTTAAGAATTTATTTTAACTGGGTTCATATGCGTATAAGGCATTTATTACTATTCCACGTTTTTGTGAGTTCGTTTAACATGATGATAATTATAACAGCAGGCATTACAAAACTGGAGCCCAATCTTGCAAGCGCTCACTGATGTAACTTGACTTGCCTGTGGGATTATTAATGTCCATAAAGTTACATGTTACAAAATGCTTAAATATTTTCCTGATTTGATCTTTGTTCTCCAGGAGTTAGATCCAACTCCTATTCAAGTCAATAGGAATGTTACGATTGACCTCTGTGAGAGAATGATCAGATCCCAAATTTCTTTATGCTATGTCATTTACTGTCCAAATATATGGGCTACGTCTACACTGGCATGATTTTCCGGAAATGATTTTAAAGGAAAAGTTTTCCGGTAAAAGCATTTTCAGAAAAGTGCGTCTAGATTGGCAGGACGCTGTCAGCCGACGGTCAGGACAGTGTGTGTGTGTGTGTGTTTCCGAGAAAAGGTTTAACGTCCGTGTCTTTACTGCTAGGACCGGGGTCCTGTCGCAGAGGGTGGCCAGCAGGCCAACAGACGCCCCGTTATATAGGAAGAGCTTATTACACCTTAGATTTCAGCTGCTAGAACACAGGGGTTCCTTCGCAGTGGGCAGCCTAGGAAAGGCTGAAAAGGTGCCCCAACGGATCTTGTCACCTGGGAGTGACACAGATCCAAACGCCCAAGCTCTCCCTATGTCTGTCCCTTTATGACCGGCTGAAGTTCTTTTAAATTGTGCTTGGTTCTATTACAGCAACTGAAGGAGTCAGGTTAAAAACTTAAACAGTTACAGGTTTATTAAAGAAGCTTATAAATCATATGGTTACAATGGCTATTGCTCTATTTCTTAAATGCTAGCAAATATATATATAGATCTTAAAAATGTTTACAGGAAAAAGGTAAAGATAGAAAATAGAAATAATGGTACCAAGTGACAGCTTAATCTTTAAAGAGCTCTAACACTATGTATATATATATATATATATACTTAAACAAAGGACCACATCCAGGTACAATTTTTACCCCTTTCTGTGCCTCTCGACTCCAGCGTGTCAGGCCAGGGCCAGTCTCTCAATTCCTAGGAAAGACGAATACGAGGTGGGCGTCCCCTCTGGAACCTCGGGAGATCAAACACCAAACCCAACCAGCAGATAGATGGTAGATTGACACTCAGAGAAAATGTGCTGCTCGACCCATCTTTATACCCCTGGGGGCCCATATCCTCTTTCTTATCTAAGAGGCCAAATTCTACTGGTCCGTTTTGTGGCGCCCGTTCTTACAAGCAAGTTTCAAGTTAATTTATACTTGCAAGAGAGATAACTAAATTGTGAGTACTAGACATTTTTTTACTGGGCGAGAGATTCCTCCCCCCGCGGACGGTTGTGTGTTCGTATCAATATGGGTTAAGTCAAGGACACTCCTTGGCAGCCTCTTGGTCAGCAATTGGCATATCTCTGTTTACAGCCATTCACGGTCACACAGCCTGGGCCTTCTGCTCTGTGTGCCCTGTATGCTCCAGGTAAGCAAAACTGGATGTTACAAGGGGGGTTCCTGTCTGGCTACAGATGCTTTTCTGGAAAAGCACTTTTTCTGGAAAAGTGTCCGTGGCCAATCTAGACGCTCTTTTCCACAAAAAAGCCCCGATCGTCATTTTCACAATCGGGGTTTTTTTGCGGAAAACACTACTGTGCTGTCTACACTGGCCCTTTTCCAGAACAGTTTTCTGGAAAAAGACTTTTGCTCAAACGGGAGCAGCATAGTTTTTCCAGAAAAGCACTGATGATTTTACATTAAATCGTCAGTGCTTTTCCGGAAATTCAAGCGGCCAGTGTAGACAGCTGGCAAGTTTTTCTGGAAAAGCGGCTGATTTTCCAGAAAAATTTGCCAGTGTAGACACAGCCATGGACTGTGCGTTTGTCTTCACTTTTTATTTTATGTAACATATTTTCAAAAAGACCACAATTTACTCACCCAATTAACTTTTAGACAAATCTACATGAGTGACTGAACAGAGCTAGTGTCAGACACACACAGGTGTATTTGAAACGTTTCTTAATAACATTAATAACATATGTTAATCAAGCTAACCTCTTTTAACTGGGTCAAAAATAATTCTGTATACATACACATGCATTGTGAACTATAGCACTGAATTATACTTAGTACTAGCAGAAATACCCGGCATCACCCAAGGAAATATAGTAAAAGGTGTGATAAATGAACTACATCAATGACATTAACATAGCATATTTCATTGGAATTACTTTTGTCTTATATACTACTTTAAGAAATTAACATAGCTAGTACCTTTTCTGTTATCATAGGGAAAGGATCTCATAGTTGCAGTTTATGTGACACGCTTAACACAAGAGTCCAGCAAATGCCTATGATCAGGCGCTACTAAAATCTAATTAGTGGTCCAGTTCAGGCTCTGGGGGTTCAATTGGGGCTCTGGGGGAAACAATTATGAGATGTAACCAATCCAGTTATTTAAGTTAGGAAATCAGTAGTATCTGTGCAAAATGTTGTGTTTCTATGATCTGACACTACTAAAAGCTAATTATCAGTGGGCCCAATTGGGGCTCTGGGGGAACCGGTGGAAATGATTTTGAGATATAACCAATCCAGTTATTTAAGTTAGGAAATCAGTAGTATCCGTGCAATATTTGGTGTTTCTAGCTCTTACAGTTTCGGAGATCTTTTGGGACAAAAAAACAAACATTCAGAAATATTTATAAGATAAGACATTAATTAGTCTACAATTCTTCATAATATGGGTCCAGACTGGCCCTTTTGCGAAAAATCCATGGGAAGAAGCCATTGATGGGAAAAATCTCTGTATGTTTTACCTTGCATAGTTTTCCTCAGATTGTTTCACTGTATGCCAGTGGGATCAGCCTCTTGCTACCTGTGGGTTTTCTAGGAACTATTGGAAACACAGGGATATTTGCTTAGCAGACCTTGTATCCCTTCACACTTGCTCCAGGAATCCCTGCCCCACAATCTGTTTTCTTGGCAGTGACTTTGCTGTGGACTTCCCATGACTGTCACAGCTCTGTACTACCCTTGTCAGAAATGCTCCACACTGAGGAGGGACATGTCTAGGAAAGTTAATATTGTATTCATCTTTCCCAAGTATTTCATGTGTACCAAATGAGGAAATAGTGTACTTCACCTGTACTTAATGTGGGAATGGACCCCTCACAGGTTTGCAATCTATGCCCCAAACTTGATAAAACAGTGCACAGAATATCTAGTACTTCTCTTTTTATCAAAATATTTAAATGACACTATCAACATCTCCCTCAAAAACCTTAAAGAATATAAATGAATGAATTATGAATAAACATGGTACACTGTACAATACACATAAAATGTCACCTTAAGCACTTTAATGATACCAAATGTACATCCATGCAGAATCCATCTGCTGTACTTTGGAATGTGCCATGTAGGTATTAACATTCCACTGATTTCCACTGATTATTAATGAATGAGTGAAGCACAGAGAACCAGTTGTGAAAGAGTAAAAAAGGAGGAATTAGAATCTTTTTTCACCTCTGGATTGTAACTAACAAAGAGTTGTTTTGATGCAGGAAAGAATTAGAAGAGTTTGCAGAGATGAAGGAGAGAGAGAAGGAGAAGAAAGACCTAGAAAAGGAAGAAAAGAAAAAGGATCACCAAGCCCGAAAGATGCATTACCTCCTCAGCACAGAGCAGGTTAGTATTCCTATCCCTGACAGCTCATGCAAACCACTTGGGCCCCCAGCCTGACAGAGATAAACTAGCAGGCTGAATGGGACATGACTTGTTGAAAAGATATCACAAAGACACTACTTTGAGTTCAATTTAGTGCTTTTCTATAGGCGAGAGCAGGTACCATGACTATTCTGTGACAGCAGCTTCACAGAGGCAGCAACAGCACTGCTGACAGAAAGAGTCCAAGTCAGCAGTTTGATCAGCCACTGTGATAACACAACACGAAGGGCATAACCTCGCTTTAAAAACTCATTTTGACTGGCTTATTGTTGTGTTGTGGTACTTGTCAAGAACTAAAGTTATTAAGTTGAGGAAAGGTTTCACTTTTTCTTTTTTAATTGAGCTAATGATTGGATTGCTATTGTGCGCTTCTGCTGTGTTTTAAAATAGATTGTAAATGTAGGTTTTCAGTTAAAGCTTTTCACAGAACTGCCTGAATCAGCACATTCGCCTTGATTATTTTCACATAGGCATGCATCTTGCATTTTGAATATTTACTGATTAGTTTGTTTGCATGGCTAAAATCTCAAGACTTTCCATGTCTTCCTATAGACTATAGTTAGCAGGAAGAGAGCTGATCTTATATGGCAAAACAGGTTTTAAGAACATTTGTTTACACTCTCAAGTGCTGTTCTGTTTTGACTATATTTGTGTTCCTTGCCAGTCCCTATCTGTGAAATTTGTGCAAATGTTTTTTTTTCCATAATTGGAGAATGGTTGTTCTTCTCATGAATACCTGCCTTTGCATGTGACATTTCATGCATGAGCAAAACATTTGTTATTAATTATTTCCTATTTGTTGTTTGCTACTCATTGTTAGTTATTTGCTATTATAAAAATTATCTGTCATCCGATCAGGGAGCAGGAACCATATGACGCAGTGGCAGAAATTTAGCCTTTTCCAGTGTTTGTGAATCATTTATTAACAACTCATTGTTTAAAACTTGTTTGAATTAATTATAATCAGGTTTGAAAACCAAATACATTAGTAAAAATAAGTAACTTTAATTGCAAAATTGCTGAAATTCTAGGTCTGTTCATAAGCAATTTGAAAACAGAGGAAAGGCCTAAGTTACTGAACATTATTCACCACAAATAATTTGCCCACATGTAGAAATAGTACATTTTCCACATAGAATGTTCTTAAAATCCTTACATTTTCTTTCACCATTATTTGGAAAAAATACCTTTTTTTACAATAATTTCAATAACATATCAAGTGAAAATATTAGAAATAAGGAGTCATAACAAACCAAGAGTTAACATGGCTAAAATGTTCTGTGTCTTTAGTATCTGAAAATATAACTGTGGAGTGTACACCATTCTTTTAGATGGGTAATGAAATGAACTGAATGACTTATGCGCTGAAATATAAGGAACTCATTTTGTTCCTGATAGCGCCAGGTTAGAAAACTGCTTTCTCCTTTGCCAGTGGGGACTTGTACACCCCAAGATTCACCCTTAAGGTATGTCAGGCAGCTCTTGTACTTCAGCCCTTAAGTTGGGGTTTTCCTGGTGGAGGGCAGTAGTAAGCATAGTGGTCTTATAGATTTGAGTCTCTGATATAACAAAAACAAAGCTTGACAGACAAGGTTTTGCAGAACTAAAACCACTCTGTTTTTGCTCTCTGCCAGGGGATATATATTCCATGATTGTGGGGCCACAAAATTTGCCCACAGAAGTCATGGTATGGTACTGAATTGTGCTCCAGGAGCTGAGTTTTATTTTTTTTATTTTATTTTTTAAAAAGCATTCCCTCTAAATCAGTGGTTCCCAAAATTTTTTACCATGGACCGGCAAACTCATTCAAAAACTTTTGGCAGACCGACACAAACATTTGCACATTTGTAATAATAATTAATATATTTGAATATGTATTGTGGTGATTAATTTTAAGCAGGCATGTTATTTCATCTGTACACACACAATACATGTCATTGTGTGAATGAGAAGATCAAGATCATACATTGTTAAACAGAAGGCATACTTTGCAGAATAGTTCTGGTTTTCACTAGTTTTTGGAGAGAGGCAAAGGGGTACAACAGGCAGGGCAGGAGAAGGGGAGCTGTGGCCAAGAGAAAGAAAAGAAAAGAAAAGAAAAGAAAAAAGAAAAGAAAAGAAAAGAAAAGAAAAGAAAAGAAAAGAAGGATCAAGATAGGAGAGGTTAGGCTGAAAGCAGTGGGGCACTGACTCCAACTCGGAGGGCTTCTTCCACCATGTCCCCTCACTCCACCCCAGCTGTCTGGGTAGTGGTAGCCCCTGCTCAGCCCCAACTGCCCCGCAAGAGGGTCCCCGAATCAGCTCCTAGGATTCAGCGCAGCGAGGCAGCCTGCTGCACCACATGGCCCAACTGTCCCCGGAGCAGCCCCACTCTGCCATGTAGGCCAATTGCCCCTGGAAGAGCCCTGCTCTGCCATGCAGCCCAGTCTCCCCAGAACACCTCCACTCAGCCATGCAGGCTGGCCACCCGAGGAGCAGCCCCACTGAGCCATGTGGCTCAGCTGCCCCAGGAGCAGCCCCGCCCCCTGGAGCAGCCACCTGCCACACAGCCCCGCTGGCCAGCTCATGCGGCTGCCATGGAGCTGGAACTGAGGCCATGAAGATGCTGCCTCAGTAGGGACAGCCTCACCGTGGCCCCGCGGCACATGGGGTAGCTGCCCGCCATGCTGCCTTGCCATCCAGGCAGCGTGGCTGCTGTGACCCGGCTCCAACCACAGCACATGGCTGGGGGCATGGCCTCGTAGAGTGCCACGGCCTGGCAGGCAGGTGATTTGCAGCCTGCAACTGATCCACAGATCAGTGATGGGGAACCACTGCTCTAAATAACAAAAAACCTTAATTAAAAAAATAAGTTAAATTATGGTACATTACTGGCACTCATTTAAATTGTTAAGTCTGCACTTTGCCTCTTCATGCAGCAAGATGGTGTGATATAAAATAAGAGGTTCAGCAGAAGTACTGAAATATTATTTTGGAGTTATATTTCTTAGCTCTTTTCTATATTGAATTGCTTGTTTGTAACACATTGCAAATTAATATAATGTTAAAGTTTATAAATATTAAATTTTAGAATTTTCTGCTTCTGTCTCCATTATGTAATAATGACATCCATTATTTTAAAATATATTATAATTGAGAAAGTTCCAAAATGTTAAAGACTAATATCTGTAGCCTAAAAATAGGCTGTCCTAGATCTGAAGAAGTTAGTGTTCCCTAGACTTTTCAGAATTGTAGCTTTAGACACTTGTGGCGCTAATGCTTGAGATTTCATGTTGATGTCTTTTCCTTAGGTTCTGCAGCACTAACATTAAGACTGCTTTTTGTGACACCAGCAATTTGATTACTAGAGCATGTCAGTGTTTACAAGTTCAACAATTATAATTTTACAAAGGCTACAAATTAATGTAGTATTTAATATAATGCAACACTTTATCAAACTCTATAAGAATTTGCAAAAAATATAGCACTTTATTATTGATGGTTGCACAAATGTAGTTTTTATACAGATATATGATTACATCAGATATATGATTACATCAGTTATACACCAGTATTTGAATTAACAATCCTTTATGATTTTATTAATTTAAAAATAAGTGTATTTTCTGGACATCTACATTTTAGAAATCTAAACAAGTGAGCATATTTGTATAATCAATATTCACTAGCTATAATAGGGTTAATTTGTTGTCAAACACTTAATCAATCATTATGCCCGGAAAAAATGTTTGTTATGCATCCCACTAACTTGAAAAAAGTACATTTTACAGCTTTAGAAGAAAAACACTGCCTACTTTTCGTCTCTGATATAGCTAATGTTCATGTACTACAGATGCAGCCAAAAATTGTAGCTGTAAGAGAAGGTCTGAAAATAGAACATGATTTTTTTTTATATGAGTAAAACTAAGTTGGAAAATAATCCCTTAAAATAAATTATGAGCTCTAAAATTCTATGCTTATGAAATATTGAGCTTTCAATCAACTTGCTTTATGTATCAATAGCTTCAATAATTAGTCAAGTAATATCTAACATATATGAACTTCCTTTGAAGAAAATTTCTACAGAGTCCATGCCCTTGTTATCAAGTAATAAATTATGTTTTATGCTCCACCTACTGGTTGCTTTTTGGAAGAGATTCCATTGTGGAACATAGATAGAAATATCTTGAAAAGGTATCAATGCTGTTATCAATTTAAATTCTGTTAGAAAAACTGAAGTCCTCTCTTTTGGATTTTAATGGCTCATATATATTTTTATGCTCAACAGCATAAAAGTGGTGCATTTTTTGATGAACACGATACCTTAAAAACACAAAGAGCTAAAAATTGCATGATAGGTTAACAAAAACTCTGTCTTTTTTCAGATTATTGCTTTGAATACAAATGTTAGTCGCATATTACAGAGTAAAAAGAATTCTACAGATTGATTTTATATTTTGATTTTATTATTTCTTTTTACATTTGTAAATCGAATCATCAACAGGTTTATAAATTATGTTTGCAATCACTCCATAATTCTAATGTGCAAATTGGTACAATCTTAATGGATCCCGTTGTGATATAATCATTTTTTAAATAAGAATTTTTTATTTAACATTTCTTTTATGAATATGTACAATATGTCTGCTTTTCTCTCTTTGTATTAGTGAACTCCGACATACTTACGAAGGTTTTATCTGTTCTCCTGTAAATACATATTAGTAAGTAAATGTGGCAAATGGATTAAGAGGCCAATTTTCCAAAGTACTGACAAATTGTAGCTGTTTTTTAAATCAATGGAAGATGAAGCACCTTAAAGGAATCGTTCCCCACTTCTCAGGATTGGATTTGAAAGGGCGATTCTTGATGAAACAAGGGACTGCATGTCTCAGTCGCTGCATGATTCTAATAGCTCATATTCCCAGATGTCTGTAGGCATACAGTAGCAGTGAAAGTCAGGCTTTTCTTGTGAGTGTATGATGGACCAAATCCAGAGCTTCAGCTTCAATTGAGACACTCTGTATGTCAAAGTCTGAAGAAACCCTCTGCTATTATAATTATCTCTGTCACTGGAGAAGGGATAGAGAATCAGTGAAATAGCATTGCCTCACCGCTGATGAGTTTTTATTCCAGACAATCATACTACCATGTGAGGTAATGGGAAATGTGTATTTTCCCCCATTCTCTTTGTGCTCATAAACAGTGGAGCTGATTTTCTTCTAATTTTCAAAACTAAATTAATCTTTGGATAAAGGGCAATTATGGAAAATTGCACCCAAAATGATGAAAGTTCTGCTCCTGGCATTTGTCCCACAGAGGAATACTGTGGGAGTTGTAGACCTTGCCACATAGCCACAGAACCTCTTTGAATATTACTGGCCATCTGGGGTCATATACACTTCCCCCAAGCTCATCACCTCATGCTGAAGGATTCAAATTTATCTTTATTTCTAAGACCAGACTGTTTTTCATTAGGATCCATCAAGCTTAGATCATCTAGTCTGAATTGTCAACAATTCCATGGGATCCTCTATTTACGAAACAGCAGAAACATATGCCGACAATTGAGAATGTCTGATCTGAGAAAGGTCAGCTCATTTAGTTCTGCTAGTGCACTTCCTAGTGCTCCTGATGCAGATACAGGATAATCTTTTGGGCCATTTCTCTTCCCCAAAGAGTTCCTGGCTGGAAGAATTACCATGGTGGTTTCAGTCTCTGGGTATTGTGCTCTCTTGAGTTTTTGGTTTTGTAGTCCTTAACTTCCTGCTTCTGTAATATCAAGAGAAGGGAGGCTCTCAGAAAGATGTGCCTGATAAGAAACCTTTATCTTCACTGCTGACAAGCCTTACTTCTGCACCTCCTATAAAGATCAAGAAGACTGATTCTCCTAGTTCTGCAGTTTTATAGGCTGTAGCATCTCTCACTTTGTCAGAGGAGGAAACACTTGAGAAATCCTCTGAAATGCCTTATTGTTCCCCATCCCATGAGGAAGCTGTGCTAAATGCTGCTTCCTCTCCTGTATATGATGTTTAAGGTTCCAAGACTCAGGTATTGATTTCTCTTGACATTCTTTTGGCAGCTCATAAGTAGAGAATCCCCATAAGTTCCTTGATAACTTAGTCTAGCAGCACCTTAAAGACTAACAAAACATGTAGATGGTATCCTGAGCTTTTGTGGGTACAACCCACTTCTTCAGATTACTGGAATATTAGAAGTCCAGATCCAAGAATAAATAAGGGAAGGCAAGAGGAAAGGGGGAGGAGGGGTGGAAAGGAAAAAAAAGTGAATTGGATTGTTCAAGTTACAAGAGACTGTTAAGAACTATTTGCACCTCTAGGGTGTTTATGGAGGTGCAAGTTGTTCTTATCAGCTTCTTGTAACTTGAACAATCCAATTCACTATTTTTTTCTCTGTCCCCCACCCCCACCCTTCCCTTATTTATTCTTGGATCCGGACTTCTAATACTCCAATCATCTCAAGAAGTGGGTTGTATTCACGAAAGCTCATTATACTGTCTACGTGTTTTATTAGTCTTTAAGGTGCTGCTAGACTATTCATTGGGGTTTTTTAAGTGTTTCCATTTACAGACTAACTCAGCTCCCTCTGAAGCTCTTCATAATTTAGAGCAGGGCTACTCAACTTTGAAAGCCCTGGGAGCCACAATGATACCCACAGCACATGCTGAGGTCGGCAGCTTAAGTGTGGTTGCATGTACATGCAAATATATATATTCAAATATATACAAATAGCTTATTTCACACTGATGGGCATGAATACAAAGATTAAGCCTTAAGCCATGGCGGCGGACCCAAACATGGCCAGTGTCAGCCATTCAGCAACTCTCAGGATCTGCTCACAAGGCTAAGCAGCCAGCACTTCCCACAATGCCCCAGCACTCCTGGCACCTTCTCCCTGAGGGCTAGAAATGCCGACATCCTGTACCTCTCTGTTCCAGCCAGCCCGTCTGCTTCTGTCTTTCAGTACTCACCCCACCTGGGAGATGCCTTGCTGTTGTGGAGCTTGTTCCCAGTGGAGGCCATGTTCAAAAGATCCCACCTGTGGGCTACGTGTTGCGCCCCACATAAACCCAAATTGCACAGCAGGGTGCAAACAAATGGGCCACGGGCCGTGTGTTCAGTAGCCCTGACTTAGAGCTTCAAGAGAAGGACAAGGTAGCCTTCCCTATTAAAGACTGCTTGTTGAATCTGCAAAGGGAGCATAGAATCATTCTTCCTCAATTGTCTCTGCCTCCAGGAAGATCAACTCCTTGTACTGAATACTGAAAGAACAATCGGAATTATTATTATTTTATCTTTTACCTTGACATTCCAATGATCTCAGGAGTGGATGAAAAGTCCATTTTGGGAAAAGTGTCTTCTTTTCCTGGGCAAAAGGAAGCTAAGCACGTTGAATTTTTTAAAAGAAAGGTCTACTCCTTGAAAGTCTTGACTTTATATGCTTCTAATTGCTAAGTGGTGAGGCAAGGTACAGATTTTTTTATGGTCCAACATGTCTCCAGCACAATCCTGGGGATGGAAACTGAAATTTCTGGAACTCTTCTAAGAAGGCCAAGAAGTGTTGAAGAATAATCTGAGGGCCTTTTTTTTGGTAGTGTCTGATATATATTTTCTAAATTTCTAGCTACAGCTGTCATCTAAGGAATATTCAGACATTCAGAATTTAGATTGTTCTGCTGAAGTGCAATGAAAGTCACTGTCATGTAATTGGAAGATTCTTACCTTATCAATTCAAAAGCTGGTGAGCTTCTGTTATTCAAGAGGTCAGTTTAAGTGACCACAGTGGTCCCTTCTTGCCATTTTTTGGACTGATTTTCCTTCTGGTTTTCAACCGGTATTTAGCTGTGGCTTCTACTGTGTCAGGAACTTAATTTACTTAAGCAGCTGGCTCTCAAGGGTCCAATCTTATATCAAGGCCATTCATGCCCTGCAGGAGTTTTTCATAGCTTGAGAGTAAACACTGATAAATTTACACTGATCAAGATCCTTATGTTCATAGTAACTACTCTGGGCTTGAAGAGTGTTTGTGTCTGCCTCCTTAAAACAGATTCTTTAATTGGCAAACATAGCCAGCCCACACTGGATGGCCAGGTAAGAGTCTTTGTTTGGATATAAAACCTAATTTTCAGCTATCTCTTTGTCAATTCACATTCAAAATTAGGAATGCCCTGCTTGCAGCAAGGTTTGTTGAGTCTGGTATACTGTCCTGTAGCCACTTTCTGAATAAGGTAAATGTGTAGCTCTTCTGCTGTAAGTTGTGGGTTCCATGTTGTGATGCATGTTGCCTAAAATGTCCTGAGAGGATGCCCTTCTCCCAATCAGTGCCCTAGACAGTAGATAGTGATGCCTCCCATCCAGGATGACAGAACATACTTAAGAAACACTTGGTTGGGAGGAGAGCAAAGTATAACTTATGCAGGTTGGAGAAGCATGCCACATTAGCACCACTCCCACCTTATACACACCTTTGGCTGGTATTTGCCCACATTTGCTTCCTTCAGAACCACACAGCAGAAGTGAGCATTTGAATATCTGTAAGGGGACAAACAAGGGAGAGAAGACAAGAAGTCAGGAAAAAAATTAATATATCTTATGAAAAATATGCTACTCTTGTAGTTTACATGGCAGAATAGCATAGGGGAGCAATTTTAATATAAAAACAGATGTTATTAAGATGACCCTCCAAAGTGGCCATAAAAATTTGAAGAAGTGGGTTGTACTCACGAAAGCTCATGCTACGTCTACACTGGCATGGTTTTCAGAAAATGCTTTTAACGGAAAAATTTTCCGTTAAAGTAGTTCTTTGAAGTAGGAATAAGAGCCTCCGGAAAAGGGCACTTTTTCCGGAGGATCGGGGCCAGTCTAGACGCTCTTTTCCGGCTTTTTTAAAAGCCGGAAAAAAGCGGCGGACATTTTAATTTAAATGCCGCGGGGGATATTTAAATCCCCCGCGGATTTCCCTATGACGACTCGTGAAATTTACATGCCCCTTCCGGAAGAGGGGCCAGTGTAGACGTAGCCAATATGTTTCTACTATCATCTTACTCATTAGGAATCCAATTCTGCCACTCCTGTTTATATTGAATACTGCTGTAATCCAGGCACAGATCCATTGTGATTGACTTCCATGGGTTTTGCATCAGAACCTCAAGTGTCAGTGTCCAGACTCATGCTCTAGGGATTCTGTTCATAGGTTTTTATCCCACTTTTTCTTTTTTTCATTATTATTGTTATTATATAATTCAGTCACTGATTTGCAGCATTCAGCACTCAAGTATAACATTATCTACCGATTTATCATGTTTTATCAATTCATGCAGTAAAAAGAAAAGAATACTTCCAGGATTCTTTTTAGTTCTTTGTGTGCAAAAATGTTGACGATTAATTTACCACATCAAATAACAACTGAATACATGGTTTATTTTTTATTGTGATTTGTTCCTATAAGCAGAGACCATAAAATGGTACTAAGGAAATGATTATATTCACATTTACACCAGTGTAAATCAGAAGCTAAGTTCACTGAGGTCGGCAGTTACATCGGGATAAAATTGTGTACAGGAGTGTACTTGAAAAAGAATTGGTCTGAAGTGACACTGTTTGATACCTACTTTATCTTTGGACACCTGGCAGTTTTATTCTTAGAAAGATGAACACTTGGTGGATAAAGCTTTGGCCTCTGATCTTTGGATCCATAATTTAAGAGGCAGGGCTGAATGTCTGGTTATTTGAGCTTAGTCCCAAATGAACAGTCGACCTCACAGAACGATTATACATAATTTGTTACTATTGGCTATATATGTTCAGGAAAGGCCAAGGACTGAGCATGGAGAATGAATTAGCTCTTACCTTTTGCATTTTATTTCTTTCTACTTTACTATTATATTGTACATTTTATTATTCTATCTCCAAAACATTCCTCGCCTGAAACTATCATTTAGTTTTGGTACTCATTTTCTAGATAAAAACATGTAACCACTTACGTTAAAAAATTCCCCCAATAATTGAACACCCCCACTTATATGTTGGTGTTTTATAACCACTCCTTACCTACTTGTGACCAAGTCAGATGTCTAACATCACTTTCCAAAGCTTGTACCATTACAAATCCCATTTAAATTAAAAAGGGAGTGTGAGTTGTCCAAAAGACTTGCACATACATTTTAACAGCACAGTATGTAATGCACTTTTTTCTTTATAGTTCTGTATTCTGTTTTCATAAATGATTGTTTCAAATGATTCTCAGTCCACATTAAGAAATAAAAAAACAAAGTGAAAGATCCAGACGAATACCCAGAAACCATCTGCTTCAAGACAGACCCAAGAAAACCAACAATAGAACACCACTTGTCATCACCTATAGCCCCCAACTTAAACCCATCCTACGCATTATCAATAAACTACAACCTATACTGGAACAGGATACTACCCTCCAAGAGGCTCTGGGGGTATGTCTACACTACAGCGCTAATTCGAACTAACGCATCCAGACTAAAAAACTAGTTCGAATTAGCATTTTGCTAATTCGAACTAGCATGTCCACATTAAGTGGACCCTGAACCGGGGTTAAGGATGGCCGGAAGCAGTGCCGGCAGGGCATCAGAGTAGGACTTAGAGCGTGGAGCTGCTGTCTCAGGCTAGCCGAGGGCTGTGCTTAAAGGGACCCGACCTCCACCCCGGACAGACAGTTCTCAGGGGTGCCCCACTTGCAAAGCAGTCCTGGCTTGGATTGCCTGGAGTACCCACACTGGGCACATCACAGCACTCGGCCATCAGCCCGGCTGCACTTGCCGCAGGCTGCCATCTGGGGAGAGGGGGCAATTGGGGGGCTGCAGGAGAGCTTCCACCCCCAGAAGCCCGCAGAGCCAGCCCAGTCCTCCCCATCGGGGGCTCGTACCCCATTCCTCCCTCACCTCCTTCCACTTACCCCTCCCTAACCCCCCTTCCTGATGTACAAAATAAAGAAAACGTGTGGTCAAAAATAGAATCTCTCTTTATTGAACAAAACTCGGGGAGACTGGGAAAAGGAGGTGGGAGAGGGGAAGAGAGAAGGTGGGAGAGGGGAGGGCAACTAAAATGATCAGAGGTTTGAAACAGGTCCCATATGAAGAGAGGCTAAAGAGACTGGGACTTCTCAGTTTAGAAAAGAGGATACTGAGGGGGGATAGGATAGAGGTCTATAAAAGCATGAGTGGGGTAGAGAGGGTGCATAAAGAAAAGTTCTTCATTAGTTCCCATAATAGAAGGACTAGAGGACACCAAAGGAAAGGAATGGGTAGCAGGCTTCAAACTAGTAACAGAAAGTTGTTCTTCACAAAGCAAAGAGTCATCCTGTGGAACTCCTTGCTACAGGAGGCTGTGAAGGCTAGAACTAGAACAGAGTTTAAAGAGAAGTGAGATAAAGTGATGGAGGTTGGGTCCATGGAGTGGTATTAGCCAGGGGGTAGGAGTGGTGTCCCTGCCCAAAGTTTGTGGAAGGCTGGAGAGGGATGGCACAAGACAAATGGCTTGGTCACTGTCTTTGGTCCATCCCCTCCAGGGTCCCTAGGGTTGGCCGCTATCGGCAGACAGGCTACTGGGCTAGATGGACCTTTGGTCTGACCCAGGACGGCCATTGTAAGCTCAGGGCTCAGGGTCAGGGGTTTCAGTGGACCCCCTTGATTTTCATGCGTCCACGATGTCCGCACTAGACCAGGCGGGTGCTCACCTCTTGTGGTCCCGGGCAAGCTCCCAAGAGCCGCCAGCCTGGTCCCGGGAAGAGGGGGAGGGCTGGGGGGCATTGGGTGGGTGGCTTGAGCCGTGCCAGGTGCAGGGTCTGCTGGCTGGGTGCTGGCAGGCTTGCACCTGGTATGGGCACCATAGCCAGCCCGTGCCCCTTTAAGGGGTCTGGGGCCGGGAGGGGGGCAGACGAGTTTCCCTGGTGTTGGCCAGAGTGGCCACCAGGGAAAGCTGGGGAGGGCTAGCCTCCCACTAGTTCGAATTAAGGGTCTACACACCCCTTAATTCAAACTAGTAAGTTTAAACTAGGCTTAGTCCTCGTGCAATGATGTTTACCTAGTTCAAACTAAGCGCTCTGCTAGTTCGAATTAAGTTCGAACTAGCGGAGCGCTAGTGTAGCGCCTATCAAAGTTAATTCGAACTAACATCCATTAGTTCGAATTAACTTTGTAGTGTAGACATATCCTGGGAGACAGACCCGTAGTCTCCTAGGGTATGTCTATACTACCCCGCTAGTTCGAACTAGCGGGGGTAATGTAGTCATCCGCACTTGCAAATGAAGCCCGGGATTTGAATTTCCCGGGCTTCATTTGCATGAAGTTGGCCGGCGCCATTTTTAAATGCCGGCGCCATTTTTAAATGCTGCGTGGCTACATGTGGCATGGACTAGCTAGTTCGGATTAGGCTTCCTAATTAGCCTAATCCGAACTAGCTAGTCCATGCCACGTGTAGCCGTGCGGCACAGAGTCCGAACTAGCCAGCATTTAAAAATGGCGCCGGCCGGCTTCATGCAAATGAAGCCCGGGAAATTCAAATCCTGGGCTTCATTTGCAAGTGCGGATGACTACATTACCCCCGCTAGTTCGAACTAGCGGGGTAGTGTAGACATACCCCTATAGACAACCACCTAACCTCGGGATGATTCTTACCTACAACTACAGGATATACCACACTAATATCAACCCTGGAACTTTCCCTTACAACAAACCCCATTGCCAGGTTTGTCCACATATTTACTCTGCTGATACCATTATTGGACCTAACCATGCCTATTACAAGATCAAGAACAGATATTCCTGTTCATCCAGAAATATAATTTATGCCATCATGTGCGTAAAGTATCCATCTGCTATGTACATTGGACAAACTTTTCAGATACTTTGCCAGAGAATCAATGCACATAAAACAGACATCAGATTCTCTCACAGACAGAAAGCTGTTGCTTGCCATTTCAGCCAGACTGACCATTCTCTCAATGACCTTAAAACATGCATATTGCTTCAGAGAGATTTTAACTCCAGACTTCAAAGAGAAGCTTCAGAATTGTCATTCATGCTTAAATTTGACACTTTGTGTATGGGTCTCAACAAAGATGCTAATTATCTCACCCATTACAAAGATAGCTTCCCCAATTATCACCCCTAATGTCATTAACTCACACACACTAACCTTCCCCCCTCACCTCCACACTGTTCTAAAATTTGATTTATCAATTTTATATGTGTTCACTTTTTTTGATTGTATCACTTTGGTATATATCGTCATACCAATTTTCTTCCACAATTGATCTGAGGAAATGGGTCTGGCCCATGAAAGCTCATCACCTAATAAACCATCTTGTTAGTCTTTAAGGGTATGTCTACACTAGCCCCCTACTTCGAACTAGGGTAGCTAATGTAGGCATTCGAACTTGCAAATGAAGCCCAGGATTTAAATATCCCAGGCGGGCGCCATTTTTAAATCCCCTTAGTTCAAACTGACTGCCTGCGGCTACATGCGGCAGTCAGAAGTTAATCCGAACTAAGGATTTAGTTTGGATCAATTTCTGACTGCCGCGTGTAGCCGCGAGCAGTCAGTTCGAACTAAGGGGATTTAAAAATGGCGCCCGCCCGGGAACATACAAATGAAGCCTGGAATATTTAAATCCCGGGCTTCATTTGCAAGTTCGAATGCCTACATTAGCCACCCTCGAATTAGGGGGCTAGTGTAGACATACCCTAAAGTGCTACATACTTCAGTACATAGCAGAGATCTGTGAAAATTTCTGTTTTGTTTATTAGAGAAAGAAAACAGAAGCCATTCCCCAAAGAATTTACAATCTAGAAAAGTAATACAGTAAACTATTTAGCTACATAGCACTACATTTATCCCTGGTGAGACTCAACTAAAGTCAATCCAATTACAGGGTTAAATTTGGCCAATATACGGTAGTGTATTTGATGCTATTATGGTCTTGAAGTGAGGCAGTAATTTTATGGAGGTAATTTTTTAAAAAAATACTATGAGAATAAATACATTTTAATGAGGGGAGAACGGTCATTTGATGTACAAGAAGAGGAAGACTGGGGCTGAGATGGAAGATGGTATGAAGATGAAACACCATACATTTCTCAACAGCAACCCTTCTCATTGATTAAGAAGTGGCATTGATGGTATTCCAGTTTTAATGAAACTTTAAGATGAATGATGTATACACTGATTCTTTGGTTTCCTAGCTCTTGGGCAAGCAAATACAGTTAAGGTAATGCCCCCTCAGTTAACCTGCACAAAGTTTGCTCACTATTAGATCCCCTCACTTGGAATCTGGTAAATACTGCAATATTGATAGCTACTACTTCTCCAAGAATGAACATAATCAGTGCTACTCTGACCCGTAATAACTTCTCCCCTTTATATCTCTCTCTATCATGTTTCCTCCCCCTGCTCTAGTTCTTTTTCTCCCATATGCCTATCTTAATTACCATTAAGCCTGGAGCCATCCCTCAACATTTTCCTCTTTGTTGCTGATCTACCCTTTTCCTGCTTCTTTTCTATTCCTTTGCCACATTGTTCCTTTGTCAGCATTTTCTTCTTTCTTCTCTTCCACATAACACTATGTCCATGAAAATCTTAGATCATTATTTGCCGGTCCCATTGTAACTAGTGAGGCAACAGCTATTCTCACTATCCCCATATAGTTTATTTACATTGTGAAATTGTACTAGACTAATTAAAATGAATTCTCAGATAAATCAATCAGAATGTTATTGAAGGGGAGAGAGCATCATGAACATACACAAATAAAGACATACTGAAGGTCAGCGGAACACCAGTTTACTTAATCACATGCATATGATCTTGGGGAAATAAAATTATTTCTCTCATTAGCAATTTTTTTTATGTTGTCACAGAATCCCATGTAATTGTCTGTTTTGTAAAGAAGAGCTTCTCCTGTCTTCTCTCATATTCACCTGGATAGCAATAGCATTTACCATATCCTAACAGAATATTATTGGATAATTAGAGGGATTTTTTCCATTCCTTTGGGAGAAATGGTGTGACCAAGCCATAGACTAATTGCCTATTATGACAGGTTGTTTTTATCATTTTGGGAAGGATGAGTTTAGTAAATAGTAAATGGAGTTATAATTTGCAATTTACAAATGCGGGAACTGAAGCATAGGAGGTTGTGGTGAGACAGGTTCTCATCTCAGTCAGGAAGGAGCTAAAGAGCACTTCATTGCACATTCAGCTCCAGCTTGGCCTACCTGTGATGTCTATCAAATCTGAAGGAGGGCAGCTCTTAAAAGGGGGTGTATTGGGGCTGGATGGGGTTAAAGCAGGTTGGCGGGAGCCTGCACAGAGCCCTGCCCAGTCAAGGATAGGCTTTAAAAGAAGCCAGCTAGGGGGTAGCTTGCAGGGGCAGCCCTGTATATAAAGAGTTGCTCAGCAGAGCAGAGGGAAGTTGGGTCCAGAGAGGATGTAGGATGGGTTCCCTGAGAAGCACTTAGGAGAGAGAAAGAGAAAGCAGTGCTGATCAGGCTCAGGGTAGCTAGAGACTGAGGCTCCACCTGATACCTGCCTTGACACAAGGGGCACAGAGAAATTGGTCCAGGGAACAGGAGGCAGTTAAAGGGGAGTGAAGGAAAGTAGGACAAGGCTGCTGCCAGTGGGTCCCTGGGCCAGGACCTTGATTAGTGGATGTGCCTGGATATCCCCCTTCTCCCTTACACCACACCTTTGCCTACTGTGGCCAAAGAAGTGCACCTATCCCCAGGCAATGGCAGCAATATTTGTGGCTAGTTTTGCATTCCTTGGCAAAGGCTATCAGCTGGTAATATTTCCTCACCCCTTCTCAATACATTTCAATGAAATTGCGGCCTTGTTTATCCATAAATATGGCTTTTTCTTTCATTTAGAACATGATGGTACCATTATTTTGATATTAAGCAAAAATCTTAGATTGAAAGAATTGAGCTAAACCTTGTAATGCTAAGGCAGAATAACAATAACTAATGTTTTTATTTCTGTTTAAACAGAATATATATTATCTGGAGGACAGGTAATTAATCCCATTTGCGAGAAAATACTCTACTCATCACTCATTATGACTTCTTCATTGTCTGGATAAATGGTTTATCTCAATATAAACCCTGCTATAGATAATAGACTCCAGTGCTTAGCAGGTAAATCTCTGATTGAAATAAAGGGAACTTTTGCATAGACCATGCAAAATCAGGCCCAATATATTCAATGGATATAGTTGACTAAATAGTCAATTTGCATATGTTGGTACAACCCTGCTGACCTCAGGGGTGATATACATGTAAAAAGAACTAA
Organism: Pelodiscus sinensis; assembly: GCF_052426305.1. Lineage (NCBI taxonomy): Eukaryota > Metazoa > Chordata > Testudines > Trionychidae > Pelodiscus > Pelodiscus sinensis. The sequence continues at coordinate 153,839,780 of NC_143054.1, forward strand.
TTTGGAATGTATTAAAGTTAGTGAATACTTTTATCATTACCGTTGATAGAATAATTAAATACTAAATTAGGGAATTTGGGCTGAGTTGTAGCATTTTTGAACTCTGAATAAGTTGGTTCTACATTTCTTTAGTTTTTAATCTAAAATAAATATTTTGTGTAATTAAAAACTACACATCTGGTGAGAAGACATCTTCTGAAATAGATTAAATTTCTTTGATCTCAGACTTTTACTTGGTGCTATCATAGTTTTTATAAAAGTTTTGTAGATAATTTTTCCAAATAAATTATGTATTAAACATATTAGCCATATATTGTATTTTCATTTTGTATGCAATAACTCCATCGTCTGTTACAATCTAGGAGTCTAAACATTTGAAAACCTTTGAAAAAACAAAACAAAACATAAATGCCTCTGACATCATTTCAGCAAGGTTTTTCCTTCTGAATCATTAATGTTTTAAAATAGTTCTTCTACCTCCTAAGAGAAACTATATCTGGGGATTAACAAGATTGTTCACTAGAATTCATGTGGAAGCAGAACTGCAGTAGCTGAGAAATGATCATGTTTCCTTTTAGTTCTCAGCAAGAGTAATTGAATGTTGAATATCTTACTAAACGCTGGACTGTGACAGTGTGTTAACACTCTGACTATCTTCTAACAGCAGGGCAATTATTTGCTGAGTGGGATTTTTATAAATCCCCTGGCAGTAGTGTGTCTTGATAATTATGATGAACTGCACTGGTCAGTGTTGATTCAGCAATCCCATCTCTAGCAAATATTTCATTCACAGCTCTCCTTCATGCTTTTTCTTTTATGGCTTTACAGATCTGTTCCCTCTTTTCTCAACTTTGTTGGGTTGCTCTCTCAGTCCCTCAAAATAACTATGGTTCATCTTACTATATATTTCAGAAATGTGTGTCTGTCTGTCTGTCCATCTGTCTGTGAGTCCATTTGTGCAAGTGGTCCTCCTAAATTGTAGGGGCTAGGACTTCCAAGTTTGGTATGCAGCTTTCTTTTCTCATAACTTAAAGCAAGGAGAGGGTTTGGTTGTGCCAGGACGATGGGATCTGCCTGGAATTTGATTGTTTCTCATACAATGGAAAGGAAACGGTTTGGCAGAAGGGACGTTTATATTGCAGAATGACCACAGGGGACAGCAAGGGGCCAGAGATGGGGACCAGAACAGATATAACCCCATTGGGTTAGCAGGGGGTAGTGGAAAAGAAAAGGACAGCTATCTATTATGTATTACAGAGAGTTTGTGTCTGTTTGTGTGTCTGTCTGACCCCCAGCTGAGGGACATGCACCTCTCCCCCACCTGTGCTCACTGCAACTCCAGTGGCCATAGATAGGCACTTCTCACATGGTTCCAAGGTGCTGCCTTGACTGGTTGTCCTCTCTCCCTGAGGCAGCATGCATATTGAAACAGTCAACTCCAGCATCAACCCAGAACACGATTTAAGTGAAGAAAACCAAAGCTTTTTGGAGTTATGTACCCAAGCAATGCTGGGTAAATCTCCTAGTCTAGTAACACACACATATATATATAGAGAAGAAAGAGTCATCTGACTCCTGGTTAAAAGAGCACTATGAGAAATTAAAACTTTATTTTAAGCCTTTATCCTGACAGTTAGTCATCCAGACAAAAATACTGCCTTGAAGTTTCTTTTTCAGAAACAAAAAGAGACATTTACATTTATGATAGTTACATATGAGATAATTGTTTAGCCCTCCAGCAGTCAGGTGCAAAAGTATTTAATACATAACATTCCTTTACTTGCACTTTGACTAACATATATTGAAACATATGAAGTATTTTTAAGATATGAGGATAAATTCTCTAAAAATTGCAGTTTATTTGAAAACCAGCTCTACTCATTTTTAATTTTACATATGTATGCCCCTTTACAATGTACCAGTTACATTTATTAGCACATGCTTCATTGCTTAAAACTATGTAGTATTTTTTTAGCATTTAATGTCATGTCTACACTAGGAAATTATTTATTTCAAAATAATAACTCCCAAAATAACTATTTTGAAATAAGCTTATTCCCCAAGGAAAACAGGAGTTATTATTTCAAAATAACCAGCCCCTTATTTCAAAAGAACGGGCTTGATAGTATGGATGCTCTGCTTGTTATTTTGAAATAAGGGGAATTATTTCAAAATAACTCCCTAGTGTAGACCAGGGCTAAAAGACAAAATATTAGTTAACAAAAGATATCCCTATATTCTTAACTAAAAATACCCAAACCACCCTTTACCCTGTATAATCCCTTTCAGTAGTCCTCACAAAGCAACTCCACAGTTGTCCTCTCTCTCATGCCTTCCCCATTCCTTGTTACATTATTTAATTTCACTTGAAAGCACCTAAAGGCAGAGATCATGTCTCTTTATTCTGGGATGCATGTAGTAAACCTGTGGATACAAATGCAAACTATAAATAACAAAAGCAATGAAAATGAAAAGTTAGAAAAGATGACCATAGATGCTCCAAAGCTCAGCCCAAACTCAGTGACAAAAATGATACTGCATAGAGAAAATAAATCTGATACGGTGTTCATGAAATTAATGACTTTGCATTTTTATCATATCTTTTGTTTCTCTCTTTGTATTTTTATAAAGATAAAAATTATTGGAAGAAAGCGAAGTGATAGATTGTTAGAAATGCAAAATGATTCAAAATATTAATGTAATGCTAAGGATGACTGGGTAACAAATGGTACATTTGCTAGTATGCTTGACCTGGCATAATTAATATTCTAGGTCATGCTTGGGTTTCCATGATGGAGGGTCTGATGGGGAGAATTCCAGGGAAAAAAATATATATCTATTGTATAACTCATTTCTCTCTCTCACCTCCTGCCCCCAAACGAGTTAGAATCATAGCCTTAAAAAATATCTGTGCTTTTCACACCTCATTTGCCATATTCACCACTGGGCCACCATTCAGCAGAAGGGCCTGATGCAAGGAGGTCAGTAAGAAGCTATTAGCAGAGTCCCCTCCTGGGATTTCTTTGGTCTTATTGAGTTGGAAGTTAGCATGACAGTACTGCAAATAATTCAGTTGTAGGTTTTTTTAACAGTTAGCACAGATTTCCCCATAGTGTTTGTCACTTCAGAAAATTGTTCCTGAAAATGAAATCCCAGAAAGTCAGCTTTGACAGAGGCTCTTCTTAGTTGCGAAGAACGTGATACAGAAAAATGTGTCATGCTCCCCACAGACTAGTTGTGATTTTTGTAACCTATAATTATATTTGGGGTGTGGTAATGAGAGAGGAAATCACAGTCTACTTATAGAAATTGGCTAAAGAAGTGAAAAAAATTGGAATCAAATACTGGATAATTTCTTAAGATTGCTGATTTACTACCATTATCAATAAGCTTATGAAGAGCAACATTAGCTATTATGATCTTGTAGTTGAGATATTATATTATTATCAGAAAAATAGAATACAAATTCTAAAATAATGTGTCGGACTGCTTTAAGATAAAAGATGTGATTAAAAGCCAAAGGTCCCAAAACTGCAGCTTCTTGCACTTGTGCACATTGCTATTACCCAATAAAGTGAATAGGGCTCTGTGGATGCAGAAGTCACCCTGTGTGCAAGTAGTTGTAGGAACAAAGCTTTGATTTGCTGAGATGTGTTAACCATATAAGAACAATAGTTATAGATGGGCCAGAACTAAAACACTGAATCCACGCTTCTTTCACAAACATTCCACAAGTTCAAGCATGGATCTAAAATATGCAACTGAGGCCTATCTTCATAATGGGCCTGAACAAGCATATATTAAATCCAAACACTGCCACAGATTTGGGGGAAATTTTGTATTCAGCTTTTAATCTAGATCTGAACTCTGCAACTTGGAACGATATTTTAGTAATTAATGTATTTATCTGAACACTGGCATAAATAAAATTAAACTTTAAAATAATGAATTAGGATTACTTGGAAAAAAAGATAAAAATTGAAATACATCTGGTAATGAACTTTGACTCAGAGTCCCATTGCTAGGGTTATATATTTGAACTTTCAGAAAAGAGGATATATATCACATTAATACAATACGAGTCATTAGATACTGACACAGATGCACTCCCTCTCAGGAGTGTCCTCTTTTTTGAAAGTTCAGATATGGAAACCCTAACCATTGCTTCACTATGGCTATGTTTACACTGCAACACTATTTCAGGATACCAGAGTATCCTGAAATAGCTATCCCACATCATCAAAAAATAACGGGCTCGCTATTTCAATGTCCCTGTAAACTTCATTCCACGAGGAGTATGAGATGTTTTGGAATAGCAGGTTATTTCGAAATTTGGCACTGTGTAGACAGCGCCAAATTACAAAATAAGCTATTTTGAAATAAGATATGCAACTTGTGTAGCTTAAATTGCATATCTTATTTCGAGCTATGGAGCAGTGTAGACACCCCCTATGACTGCATGCTGGTCAAGTCCTTTTTCAGGACTGGGGCCATCATTTGCATTTTTAATTAAACTGGTAGTTTGTAAAAATGAACTAATAAAACATCCTTTAAGTTATTATAGTAGCAATAATAATCAGAAGTACATAAAACAATGCTTTCCAGTTATGCCACTATAAAGTACAAAATATATGAATAAAGAATGGTCCTGTAGAGCATATTCAGGAACTTTATACAGTAAACAAAATGCAGTTCCAGAAAACCATTATGCTTACAAGGATATTTTCATTTTTCCATCTTATTTATGCATACACATAAATGTAAAATAGTTCAAATAACAGTGTCTAATGGGTAGATATCACATAATGACATGAAAGTTATTCCTAAGTACAGTTCTTAAAAAAGATAATTCATTATCATGTTAAAAGTTGGCTATATTTTCTATTTATAATATAGGAAATTCAGAGCTAATTTGGGAAGAAAACTAGCTGTCACAAATTTAAATCATCTGCTTTTGGCTAAGTTATAAGTATCACTGCTTATCTTCCTGGTGACAAAATTAAATTTTTATCCAACATAGGTTTTTAAGATTTTGCAGAATATATATATATATATAAACGTGTAATATATATGACAGAATTTGATTCATATTTACAATTAAGCTTTTGTGAAATATAGCATGTATAATTAAAATAGGAATAAAGCAAACAAGCAACTTTTGAATCCAGAAGATTTTTATAACAAGTTCATACGTTTTCCTGAAAAATTAAACACTAAATTAAATAAATATATTTGCCAAGCAAGTCCAGAAGTAAATCTCAAATGCAAATGGGAAAAATCATCTTACATTAACCTTGAAGAACACAAACATATCATGAATGAAATTCATGTTCAGTTCACCTTCATAAATCCAAAGTAAGGAAACTTTATGGGCATTGTCCTTTATGATGATGGAAGTTAAATTCAATGGAGAGCTACCAGACTATGAGCAAAACTACTGCTCAAACCTATTGGCTGGATTAGTGACCATGGTGTTCCTGCAGCACTTTCACAGAGTGTTAGGGACAATGGAATACTCTGATTACAGAATTTGTGGTCCTTTTTCCATGTGGTCCCCTAGGAGTCAGATGGTGCAGGGGGTGGGGAGGGAAGGTAGTGATTCTCTTCCAAGTCCTGCCCAAAAAATAACTATCCATGTGAGGTGCAAAAATGAGCTGTTGCTCATAGTACACTGTGCAGATGTTCAAAATATGATTATGTGCTTTCTGAGGCTGAGTCTACTCTTAAAATGCTACAGAAATACAACTGCAGTGCTGCAGCTGTGCCACTATAGGGCTTCAATGTAGGCACCAAAAAACCAGAAAGGATTGTTCCATCACTGTAAATAATCCACTTCCCCAAGAGGCAATAGCTAGGCTCTAACGAAAGAATTCTTCTGTTGACCTAGCACTCCTCTTCACCAGGGGTTAGGTTGCCTGAGCTATATCTCTAACGTTCATTGCACACCAGCCCTGAACTTCCTGAGCTTCAGCTTCCCTTCAGTGGAACTTAACTGTGCTTATGGATTCTGCCAGGTTGTTAGGGGCTGATTCCTTCATTGGGGAAAAAAGTAAGGCCATGTCTATACTATGGGAGCTACAGCATTATATTATATGTGCATGAATTTTTCATATTCCTGAGTACTGTAGTTACATTGATTTTGTTAGTCTTAAGGCACTACTAGACTATTTGTTGTTTTTTAAAATTGTTCCTGTTACAGACTAACTCAGCTACCCCCCTGTAACTTTTAAAGGTATACCAGGCTTAAGAAATGGTGTCCCCCAAACTCTACTCACTTGTGACACCAAAATGAAATCTTACCTTAAATAAAACATGCTGATCTGTTGAGCTGCCCTCTCCTCTTTTACATGAGAAATGAAATAATTAATAATATTGACATTTGGTTTATCATTATTTGGCATCTGCCCTAATGCCTCATTGAGTCTTTTTTCTGAGGCTGTCTTTGTAATCATAACCTCTAAAGACTTTCGTTTCAAATTTTTAAAGAAAAATCTCAGAACAAGATTAAGTTCAGATAGGAGGCAGCATGTTGGATGGCCTTTTTCCAAAAATGGCTCAGTGATTATCTATTGGTGTCAACTCAACGGGCTATGGCCAAACAGGATTATGGATTCACTTCAACATAGAGTCGATTAGGGATAGTTGCTTTTATTAATCTCACTACGTCACTACTATTACAGGATTAATATTGCCAAATGGTTACTCAGCTACTGTGAAGTGACACAACAATAAGCACAGGCAGAGCAATGCATAAAAGAGTGACAGGCACTTAGAAATGCTTACACACCTTCAGTCTGCGGGAAATCCCATTCCTGTCACCTTGCACCAGGGCTGCAGTGGACGTGGCTCCAGCTGGGGGTATCCAGGGCACCCTCTGAGGTGTAGGTCCCTGGTGAGACTCATAAGGGGCAGCACTTCTAGTGATCTTGTACCTTAGCTGTTTACCGAGGTGTGACGGGGCACTCGCGCCCCGCACTGAGAGCGCGCCGGGAGGCGCCGGGCAGCCACACCGGGGGGCGGGGAACGCGGCCCAGCCCGCCGCGGCGGGCTGCAGTAATACGCCGGCAGCCGGCGCAGGGGGCGTCGGGAGGCAGCTGGCGCCAGCTGGCAGGGCCCAAGAGGGAGGGGCCGGCGAGGCGCAGGGGGATGATGTCACGGGGGAAGGGTGGCTGGGAGGCGTCGCAGGGGAAGTGACGCGGAGGGGGAACGGAGCCGGCGGGGGATTTAAACCCGGGGTCGGCACGGTGCAGGGGAGCGCGGCGGACAGAGCTGGAGGAGGGGAGAAGGAAGGAGAGGTGAGGCAAGCGGGGTCAAGGGAGACGGGCCGGGAGGCCTGGTGGAGTAGGAAGCGGCCCAGGGCGGAGTCGTGGAGCCCGTGAGCGGGTGTGTTTTGGGGCGTTCCCCCATCCGCGAGGGAGGGACCACGGGTCCCTGCCTTTAGGGCCCTGGGCCGGGGTTCGGAGAGGGGGCGGGCCCGAACCCCCCTACTCCGCCAGCAGGCCGATCCGGCTTGGGTGTAACGCGAATGTGCGTAATAAAAGGGCCACCGGCCTTAGTGGTGACTGCTCAGGCTGAACTCTCTGTACCACAATTAGCTCGTAGTGGACTCTGAGGGTCGAACCTGTTTACACGAGGGTGCACACACTGGCTCAATGCCACTCTCAACATTCCCCCGGGGCTGAGAACTGAGGTCAAACTTGTTTACCGCTTAGAAGTTTCCCAGCTCAAGTGCATGGGTGATAAGGGCCAGCTGCTGTTTATGCTTGCAGGGTCCCAGGCTATGTACTCCAAGGATGGAAATTTCTATCCCAGCCTGCTAAACTGTGGGCCCCACTTATTGGTTTTTATGTGACAATTGGCTTAGGATGTAAGACACTTGAGTTCAATTTCTTCTTCTTCGAGTGGTTGCTCATGTCCATTCGAAGTAGGTGTGCGCACCGTGTGCACCGTGTCTTCTGGAGCGTTTTCCCTAGCGGTACCCGTAGCGCCAGCAGGGCGCCCCCTGGAGTGGCGCCGCCATGGTGGGGCATAAGTACCCCTGCCGGCACTGCCCCACCTCAGTTCCTTCTTACCGCCGTGACGGTCATTGGAACGTCTCTAGCTCTCTTAGTCTCTAGTTTGTTAATGGTTCCCGTTCTATCACTTATCTGTAAATAATTCTATTAGTTAGATAGTTAGATTCTTTTTTTTCTCCCCCCCCCCCCGGGGGTGAGGAATACCAGGGCCGCAAGGCTTCAAGGCGTGCGCTGACTGCGGGAAGTTTATGCCCAGAGGCGATCCACACGACAGTTGCCTTAAGTGCCTCGGTGAGGCCAATCTCGTAATTGATTGCAAGATCTGTAAGTCTTTTAAGCCCCGCACAAGGAGAGAAAGGGTTTCCCGCCTAAAACTTCTCCTCATGGAGACAGCGCTTCAACCGGTGCTGCCGGAGCAGCCTACAGTGCGCAGCGCATCGACTTCCACGCGTGAGGCTTCTCACCGGTATCGCGTGTCGGCATCGAGATCCCGGCACCGGTCTCACTCTCCACCATCCAAGAGGGTGAAGAAGTCCCGCGGCAGGTCCCCTACTCAGTGTGGACTTTCTCAAAGAAGTCGACCTCGGTCAGGTACTGCGGTGCCGGCTCACCAGTGCACACATCGCCTGCGGTGCGCCACAGTCGGCGAGGAGGTCTTGATAGTCCAGGGCGCCTGCCTTCTCACCTCCCGTCCACGCCGGACATGTTCGAGGCGGCATAGGACCTTAGCCTCACTACCTCCCCTCCGTCGTCGATTGAGAAGGAAGGGTCGAGGTCGCCCTCGCCAGAGGCTGAGTGGGCTACAGCCCCGCCTCTGCATGGTCCCGGTCAGCATGCTAAGGTGACTCTTGCGTCGGGACCATCCCATGTGGGATCAGTACCGATCGCTACCACGACACCATTTTCAACGCCAGCTCGCTAGTCCCATTCGGCTTCGGTCCGTGCTCGAACCTCAGCACTGCTGAGCCCCTTGCCAGCCCTTCGTCTGGCTACACCGGTGCCGTACTCCCATAGCCGCGTGGCGTCCACTCAGACATCTCTCCCCTCCACAGCATCTGGCCGTCTGGAATCGGCGTCCGTCTCCGCGCCGTCACAAGCACCGGCGTCGACCCGGTGGTCTTCAACGGTGCCCCAACCATAGGCTGCTTCTACAGCACCATCTCCAGTACCGGGCCTGGGTCCCCCGGTACCGTGGACGCCAGTAATGACTCTTCCGGCACCGGGCCCAGGCACCCCGGTGCCACAGCCAGCGGCAACGGTCCCGGCACCAGGCCTGAGCACCCCGGTGCCGCAACTACCGGAGACCACTCACCTGGCACCGGGCCTGAGCACTCCGGTGCTGCAACTGCTGGTGACTACTCTCCTGGCACCGGGCCTGGGCACCCCGGTGCCGCAACTGCCGGTGACCACTGACCTGGCACCGAGCCTGGGCACCCCGGTGCCGCAACTGCCAGCAACTACTCTCCCGGCACCGGGCCTGGGCACCCCGGTGCCGCAAATACTGCCAACCACTCACCCGGCACTGATCATCAACACCACAGTGCCACATCCGGCGACTCTCCCAGCACTGGGCATGGGTCCCCTGGTGCCGCAACTTGTCCATCCCTGCCGTACTCTTCCTCGGCTCCGCCCTGGCCAGAGTCCGACTACTCATCAGATTCGGACGCAACTTCCATCCGTTCAGGGTCCTCGGGAGCATCCTCATCCCACAGGTCCCGGTCCCAGCACCGGCGGAACCATTCACAGCAAACCTGGCCCCCGCATCCGCAGTGGCCTTTTTGGACTCCCTGGGCCTACCATCAGTGGCAGGGGCCGGTGCCCCCGTTTCTGGTGTCGGAGGCTTCAGGTCGCCGTTCACAACCCTCGGCATCGCTGTCTCGACCTCCCCCTTTCCCGCAGGGGGCACCTCAGCCTGACCCAGCGGCACAGGCCCCGGTGCCGGAGTCAGACCCGCAGGCGACACAAGACGTCCAGCCGGCACCGCAGTTGGCACCAACCGGTCCGATACCGATGCAGGAATCATCCTCGTCGTCATCCCCTGACGAGGCCCTGGCAGACCCGGCGCTGAGCCTGCCGACTATGGATGCCCACATGCACCAGGAGCTTCTTCGGTGCATGGCGTCAAATCTAAGCGTCCCGGTGGAACCTGTCATTGAGACATGGATCCAATGGTGGACATCCTCGCCGAGGACGCGCCCACACGTCTGGCCTTACCGCTCAACAAAATGGTAGCCAAGATTACTAATGCCCTGTGGCAGACACTGGAGACCTTGACCCCTACCTTAAAAGGGGTCGAGAGGCGCTATTATGTCTCGCACTCGGGGCATGAACATCTGTATTCGCAGCCCATCCCAGGGTCCTTGGTCGTGCAGGCCGTGGCCCAAAAGGAAAGGCTTCCCCGGCCTGGCCCATCTCCAAAGGCAAGAGAGCCTAAAGGGCTGGATTTGATGGACGTAAGGTTTACGCCACAGGGGCGCTACAACTCCGCATCGCTAACCAGCAGGCGATGTTGAGCCGCTATGCCTTCAATACTTGGCAGGCTGTGGAGAAATTCAGGGACAGGCTCCCAGCGGAGGACCGTCAGGAGTTTGCAGCCATTGCTTCGGAGGCAAGGTCATTGCCCGAACCACTCTCCAGGCGTCCCTGGACACAGTCGATTCAGCAGCCTGCACTATGGCAACTAAAGTTGTTATGCGTTGCGGTGCCTGGCTGCATGTTTTGGGGATTCCCCCTGACGTCCAAAATACGATCCAGGACTTGCCTTTCGAGGGCAAAACTTTGTTCTTGGAGCACACTGACTCTAGGCTCCATATGCTAAAGGACACGAGGTCTACCCTGAAGTCCTTGGGCATCCACACGCCTGCCCCGCAGCGTTGCCAGCTGCCCTATAGGCAACAGGCTTTGATGTCGGCAGGGGAGCGTCCAGACTAGCGCGCTGAGCGGACAAACAGCTAATCAGCTGTTTGTCGGTGCAGCGCGGCAGCCATGTAAATTTAAATGAAGCGGCGATCATTTAAATCGCTGCTTCATTTCCTTTTGCCAAAACAACAAATCTACATGGCTCCGTCGACAGAGCCATGTAGTTTAGACGTACCCTGTATGAATTTCATATTAGGTACATAAGAAACATATAGTGGAAAATCATTCAGTAATTGTGCAACGATACAATGAAAGTCAGGAGACTGTATTTGAAAACTTCATAGAATCATAGAATAATAGGACTGGAAGGGACCTCAAGAGGTCATCGAGTCCAGCCCCCCACCCTCAAGGCAGGACCAAGCTCCGTCTACACCATCCCTGACAGATGTCTATCTAACCTGTTCTTAAATATCTCCAGAGAGGGAGATTCCACCACCTCCCTTGGCAATTTATTCCAATATTTGACCACCCTGACAGTTAGGAATTTTTTCCTAATGTCCAATTTAAACCTCCCCTGCTGCACTTTAAGCCCATTACTCCTTGTCCTGTCCTCAGAAACCAAGAGGAACAAATTTTCTCCTTCCTCCTTGTGACACCCTTTTAGATATTTGAAAACCGCTATCATGTCCCCCCTTAATCTTCTTTTTTCCAAACTAAACAAGCCCAGTTCATGAAGCCTGGCTTCATAGGTCATGTTCTCTAAACCTTTAATCATTCTTGTCGCTCTTCTCTGTACCCTTTCCAATTTCTCCACATCTTTCTTGAAATGTGGCGCCCAGAACTGGACACAGTACTCCAGCTGAGGCCTAACTAGTGCAGAGTAGAGCGGCAGAATGACTTCACGAGTTTTGCTTACAAAACTTGCATTAATCTAACTCGTATAGGGTATGTCTACACTGCAAAGTTAATTTGCAATAACAGCCCTTATTTCGAATTAACTTTAATAGCGTCTATACATGCAAACCACTATTTCAAATTTAATTCGAAATAGCGGAGCCCTTAATTAGAATTTGGTAAACATCATTCTACGAGGAATGATGACAAATCTGAAATAGCTATTTCGAATTAAGTGCTATGTAGACACTTAATTTGAAATAGGGGGCCTCCACCCCTTCCCAGGGAGCCCTGGTAACCACTCTGGGCACAACCCGGAAAACTTACTCTCCTGTTCTCCAGCCCTGGAGCCATTAAAGGGGCAGACCCTGGCCACAATGCCTGTGCCAGATCCAAGCCTGCCAGCCCAGAGCCAGCAGTGGCCACCGGGGCCCCTGACCCAGTGGCCCCAAAACATGAGCCAGCAAGCCACTGGCAGCCAGCCCTCCACCGCTCCCCAGGAGCAATCTGCCAGCTCCCAAGAGCCAGATGGGCTGGAGAAGGCGGGTGTCTTCCTGGTCCAGGGTGGAGATCATGGACCTTATTCAGGTTTGGGCGGGATGCCCCCAACATCCATGATCTCTGCACTAGACAGAGGAATGCAGCCGCCTATGGCAGGATAGCTGCCAGCCTGGCCACCAAAGGCCACATGCGAACCCAGGAGCAAGTTAGCATGAAAGTCTAGTTGGTCTGGCGAGACCCCCACCCCTGAGCCCTGAGGTTCCCCTTCCCCTTCTTCCCCCTTCCAGATCCCTCCTCCCAGGTTTCTCCCTCCCCTCTCCCACTCTCTCTCTTCCCCTCTCCCACCTTCTTTTCTCAGTCTCCCCAGAGGTTTATCCCCTCCCCCAGTTTTGTTCAATAAACCCACTTTGTATTTTTGAACATACGTGTCTTTTATTTGACATCAGGAAGGGGGGCTAGGGAAGGGTAAGTGGAAGGATGTGAGGGAGGAATGGAGCACGAGCCCCCAGTGGGGAGGACCAGGGTGGCTCTGAGGGCTCCTCGTGGTGGACACTCTCCCGCAGGGCCTCCTGGATCCTGACAGCCCCCCAATAGACCTCTCCGGATGGCAGCCTTCAGCAAGTGCAGCTGGGCTGATGGCATCGACCCCACTAGACGCACCGGCATGCCCAGGGGCAGCTCTGGCTCCATGTGGCCGAATGCTGTGGTGTTCCGAGTGTGTTCACTCAGGGCACTCCAAGACAGGACTGCTTTGCTGTCCCTCTTTGAGGTAGACAAGCAAGCGGGGAACCCTGAGAACTGTTTGTCTGGGGTAGGGGTAGGTCCCTTTAAGCACAGAGCTCAGTTAGCCTCAGGCAGCAGCCCCGCACACTAGGTCCTAACCTGATGCCCAGCCGGCACTGGTTCCAGACAGCTTTAACTTCAGTTCAGGGTCTACTCAGTGTGGACAAGCTATTTCAAAACAGCAAAATGATATTTCGAAATAGTTTTTGTGTGTAGATGCACTATTTCGAATTAGCTTAATTCGAATTAACTATTTCAAATTAAGTTAATTCGAAATAGTGCTGTAGTGTAGACATACCCTCAGATCATTAAGTATTTGCAAGCAAATATAAGCTGGTATGATAAAGTTACAGAGAAGCCTAACTATCACATGTTGTAAAAATAGTCAATATGAGTAAAAAAAGAATCTGAAACATTATGAGATGATTTTGGGAATCTGAGAGCCAGTCTTCAAATACAGAGCGAAACCATAGATTGCAGCTAAACTGTACAGAACACAGATCATAGGGTGACTTGCAATTCTGCATTCCCTCCTCAGATTCTGCTGCTGCCTGTGGAGAAGGCAAGTGCCCCTGTGCCGTGTTACAATGTAGCCAGAGATTGGGTTGGTGCAAGGGTCTCCTGGCCTTTCCCATATACATCCATGTTCTCTTTTTCCTGCTACCCTACCCCCAGAGGAATGCAGAGTGATATGACAGAGTTACATTGAGACAATTACAACGGCTTTAGGGACAGAATACTCAGGAGGATCTGTCCCATAGCTTATAACAGCTATATTTAAAATAATCTATCATATATGCATATTGAAATACATTAAACAATATGTTTCATAAAGGTCTTATTTAAGTTTTTAACCCGATGAGCTGTAATCTCCCAGTGGGACACACTAATGAAAAATGCATTAGAGCTAATTGGGGAGCTCTCATTCCTCCCAAACCCATCCTGTTAATACTTTATGAGGAGCCTGATGTGCTACTTAATTTTCTCAAGAGGCCAAAATAGTTTTACAGGAGGAGAAATGGTAAATTATAAATATTTACTCTCTTCCTCACACCTACTGCTCCCCAAAACCAATGTCTTTATCTGCTTTTTTTATTCAATAGGTTTTGACAATAACATGATAAAAACAAAATTTTTAAATGTTTCATACAAATGTGGTTAAAAAAATAAGAATTCTGCAAGTATGTTGTTTTTAAAAAGCATGCATGATCTTTGGATCAATTTCTGGCACATGCACCTTTATACAGATGCAATTTTATCAAAAATGTAATAATTTTGTGTTGTGGGATATAGTGATTCCCATGTTTAGTAAATAAATTAATAATTAAAACAAATAATACTTTTTTCAACAAAATACTTTTTCCTCTATTCCTGAGTTGCCTGCAAACAGATGAAAATATTTGCAGTGAATTATTATACAAAATTATTTGGAAATTGTTTTGGCATGTAATTTTTGGCCCGATAGAGATTTGCAAATTTGCAAATAGTGGATTTTGCCAATTAATAATTTGAAATTACATCTTTGTTTTTTTGTCATATAAGTAACATATTGTTACAAAATTACAAAATTCAGAAAGTGGGCTGTGAATTTTACAGTTCAGAATACCTATTCTTCATATTCATTTTTCACAGTTCACACTAGTAAAGCTAGCACACTTGAATATCTGCAGAACATTAACATTAAAGAGTTACAAGGAAGGTCAAACAAAAATTTCCTTCTGTATTTGTATAAATATTAATGGAATTGGTTCCCCCCCCCCATTGTCATTCTACTCTACTTGTGAGGGTGTTGCCATTTGCTGCCATTTGAAGACAAATTATAGATCAGCTATCATAGCAGTGCAGAGATGTAAGAGTCCATAGCATCTAAATTCCTCCTTTTCAGCATGTTTTTTTTTTCAAAATGAGAGATAATATACATTTAAAACTATTTATTCTATTATGCATTCTATACTTTACATTACAAGATGTACATTCAACATTTTTTTGTGTCAAACTGAAAAGAGATTTGCCCAGTTTAATTATTAAGGAAAACTGTTACATTTGTGTGATTACTAGGTATAGAGGGAGAAGACTTATATATCATTGGAAAGAAAGATGAGCTTAAAAGTCTCAGTTCTGCAACATTTGCCTCCATATGGAAATTTACCCTTATGTATAAGTCCTGGAGGCCTATGTACCATGTAAGCCCTATTTAATCCCTGTTTTAATGGGACATAAGCGGTGCACAAAGATGCATTTCATCCAGAGTCCTTTCTCATGTCTGTAGACCTACTGAAACTTTTTGCTGAAACACTTGTCATGTAGCTGTCTTTATCATTTTGAATGACAGCATAAAAACCAAACATATGTTTTAAATTATATGAATTCAAGGTAACTCCATTTTTTCCACAGATAGCAGGTGTGTACAACTCACCATTCCGACAATCACCTGATCCAATGGAAGTACGGTTACGGAAGGCAAAGCCCTTTAGCTACAGGCGGCAACAAATGAAGAAGCATCTTACTGATGAGATTTCTGACTGGCTAACTTGTACAAGCACCCTAACTTTCCCTTCAATGAAGCCTCTTCCACCCATTGGTAGACAGAAACCTCAGGTAACGCATATCAATAATTCTTAAGCAATTAACTCTGCCAAACATTTTTGCTGATAACGTTCTTCTTATTCTTATGTATTGATCATATTGGTTCAGGAGATACTCTCTTTCAAAGAGATCTATTTTCATTTTCAAGAAAGAGAACATATACAGGCAATGAGACACTATGAACTAAATTTTTGTTCTTTGAAAATATACAAACACTTTAAAGTTCCAGTAGGAAACTACCACATAGATAATATCTCAACTGAAGCTCGTTAGATGCAGTACTTCCAATTGCACAGGTCTGCATAGAATTCTGGGATTATCAATCAGCATGCAGGAGAAATTAGAGATAACGTGAAGAGATAACCAATGAAAAGAAAAACATTTTTTTAAAAGCCACATAACAGCTAGAAAATTTAAATAGCCATTATTGATATACATGTCTGTTAAGTTTTGCTTTTCATTTAAAGGCTAGGAAATATCCTCTTTACACGGAAATATTTTCTTCTCTTTTGTATCCACTACATGTGTCAAGTATCAGAGGGGTAGCCGTGTTAGTCTGAATCTGCAAAAGCGGCGAGGAGTCCTGTGGCACCTTATAGACTAACCGAAGTGTTGAAGCATAAGCTTTCGTGGGCAAAGACCCACTTCGTCACATGTTAGTCTATAAGGTGCCACAGGACTCCTCGCCGCTTTTACATGTGTCAGTTTTACATGTTCAGAAGCTTCAGGGAGTAGCCGAGTTAGTCTGTACAGGTAAACTGAAAAAACAAACAAACAAATAGTCTGGTAGCACTTTATGGACTAACAAAAAATGTTGTGTTAGCAAAAGCTAGCTCATGATACAATCTACATGTTTTGTTAGTCTGTGAGGGTATGTCTACACTACCCTCCTAGTTCGAACTAGGCATACCGCACTTGCAAATGAAGCCCGGGATTTGAATTTCCCGGGCTTCATTTGCATAAGCGGGGAGCCGCCATTTTTAAATCCCCGCTGGTTCGAACCCCGTGCAGCGCGGCTACACGGGGCTCGAACTAGGTAGTTCAGACTAGGATTCCTATTCCGAACTACCGGTACACCTCGTGGAATAGGTACACCTCTGTTAATAAACAGAAAGAAAACACTTCCATAGTATCTTCCTTCAGTAATTTTCATGGAGTTTATCATTTTAGCTTCAGTAATAAAATAGCAAGTGATGGTAACAAGTTATAGTAATTTGTATTTATGGGTATATTACCTATCCTTTGAAATGCTGCTTTACCTGTCCTTATTCAGAAAGCCAAAGATGTTGTGCCTATCCTTCAGTGGGATATGTTTATATGCACTTTATGTCTCTAAGGATACTCTGGGTGATACCTTGCCTGATGTGAATTGCATAGCGATCATTTGAATATTTTGAAACAAAGGGGAAATGATAGCATTTGCACTGCTATTTTACTCTTACAAGATCACTTTGTTATTATGCAATGAGTTTTATCTTACAAGTTTTTGTTTTGGTTAGAGTATTTGGTAGCACTTTCTAACACACAGGAAATGCAGTCCTAAACAGATAGCCTTTCAGAACAAACCAGAAGAGTTCTCTTTATTTCCTGCACCTCAAAGAGGGAATTTACTATATAATACTTTAATCCTTTCAGTGTTCTGGGATGGACACGGTGGGGTAAATTTTCAAAGCACAGTGCGTGGATTTAGCTGTGTGACTCTTATTGATATTAATGGGAGTCACGCGGCTAAATCCCCACACACCACTTTGACAATTTAGGTTTGTATGTCTCAGGAAAGGACATTGTTCTAAGCTGATGAAACAGCTGGACAGAATGCACAGGTCTGAAAGTTGTCTCGTGTAACAGTATGGAATTTAATTACTAGCCATCCTTGCAGCTTAGTTCTGTGTGACAACACTCTTCTACACCAGCTTTAATGTAAACATCAGGCCCCATGCTAGTCACTTGTGTTTCACCATCACCTTTATAGATAACCAAAATATGTTTTGTCCTCAAGGATGATATTGAAATTAAAATGGAATGTATGTATATTTAAGAGAATAAAAATTAACTATCCACCAGTTGTCTCTTAGGGAAATTGGTATTCTGCATTTTATAGGCAAGCACTATGTATGTAAGAGAGCATATATGAAAGAAAATGTTTAGTGCTGCTCTCAGTTATATCAGATATATCATTTTTACTACTGAATTAACAAGACTTACAGTCTGATGAAAGTACAGCTAATACTGGAATTAGTCATCACTTCATTAAAAGGCATTAAAACAGCAAGCACTTCGCTTTTTCTTTTTTAAAGTTTTTCCCCAACCCCCCCTTTTTTTTTCTGGCTGGTGTCTATGCTTGGGTGAGCAAAGGCATGATTTAATTTAGAACAAAATATCCATGGGTGACCAGTGACTCCACTTCCTGCAGGAGCCCAAAGCACATTCACTACAGCCAGTGACCCCCGCACTGCTCATCTGGGGACAAGGAGGCAGAGCCCCAACTGTGGCATGCTGCAGCATCAGTGCCCACAACTCCCAGGGCTCCAGGCCCTAAAGCACTGGGCAGGCAACACATTCAACCCCAGGAAGTGCAGTAGCCTGAGGGAGAGGACACAATAGGCTGTTCGGGGATGCTCAGTCTCCCCCTGCCTACAATAGCTGATGGTGCCCAAGCTATTCTGTCAATACTGTATTAACCCATAAATGAGCCAGACAGATTCCAGTATGTGTCTGTCAGTGTCCCGCTGAGGCACAAAGACCTTGGCATGAGCTAGCAACTGGCATCACAACATCTACTTGAGAGATTTTCAGCTTATATAAATAGGTAAACTGTTGTCTAAGCACACATAGAAACCCTTAAAACACCTCAGGCTTGCTTGAAAGTTTTATGAATCTTTCAATGTATCTGAGGACTCTTGCATAACAACAGCTATATGCTTGGCAGCATGGGTCCATAGTGCTGAAAGTCCAGGGCCACATTGTGTAGCTTTATTCCAGGAGTTTAAAAGCATCACAAAGGTAATACTGATCTGGTACATCCAAATTAATCATGGCTGACCAGAAGGCTGGGCAACATCTCCTCCTGACCTTATCTCAGAGGCAAGCTATATGACCAAAAAGTTCCAGCTGGCAGTGACCAATGAGCATTTCAATAATGGAACAAGCAAAGACAGTGTGGCAAATTCCAGCGTTAATCTCTTCGATGGCTAAGAGAACTGATAAGAAATATGTCCCACCCAAGGTTTCTGAATTTCTTTTTTCTCACCCAGCACCAAATTCCCTCATGCTGGAAAATGCACAACTAAAATACAAGCAGTCTATTCCATCGAACCGTGATAGCAAAAAGCTCTATGCATTCTGGTACATTCCGCCTTCTACTTTACAATTTCGGATTTCAAATTATGCAGCTTTATTGAGCAAATATCATTACAAAAATCACACAATTGCAAAATCACTATTTCAGGCCACCTTAGACACTGCTGACACGGCTGCACATTGTACAGCAACAGTGGTAGTAATGAGGAGGGCATCATGGTTTAGCTCCATTCCATTCTCCAGGGAGATTAAAGCTACAGTAGAAGATCTGCCCTTCGACGGCCAGAAGCTGTTTGCAGCTAACACCAACGAAATTCTCCACTCCATGAAAGATTCCAGAGTGATGCTTTGGTATTTGGGGATCCACAACCAAGTACCTAGAAGAAGGCAATATAGGTGTCAGACCGAGACCTTGATACCCCCCTCATATGCACAATACTACAATAGACAAGACCAGCAGCAACACAACAAATGCAGAGACACAAACCAATGACGATGCCCTTCCTTTACCACAGTCGCAGCAGTCCAACAAGCGAATTTGATCAGGTCAAGGGTCTGGAGAGCCTCTCACCTATTCCAACACCATCAACACAAGCAAATCTCTTCCAGCATTGATCGTTCGATGGTCTCTCCTACACAAAACATACAGTTTATAGGAGGAGGCCTCGATTTGACAGTGGTTACTGCATCCCTGCCTACAGACCATTTCTGAAAAATTGTGGCCTCTGTAAATACTTTACGATCCAGCCCCCAGACGACAGCACTCAAACACCTTCAGCTGGTAGGGCACATGGCAGCGTGCAACTTCATAGTCAGCAATCCACATCTGCACATGAGAAGTTTACAGAGCTGGTTGGTACAGGTGTACAAACCCAATGTCCATCTGCTATCCAAATCCCTAGCCCTTCCAGAGATAGCAAAGGAATCCTTATGCTGGTGGCTGAGCCCATGGAACCTTGGTTCCGGAGTCTCCTTCCACCCACCAGAGCCATCTATCTCCATGACAACAGATGTATCTCATACAGGATGGGGTGCCCACTTATGACATCATACCTGCCAGGGCCTACGGTCCAACACCGACAAGAATATACACATAAATGCCCCAGAACTGCAGGCAGTCAGGAATGCATAAATCATATTCCTCCCATTCATTGCCAACAGGCACATCAGACTATACATAGACAATGTCTCAGCAATGTTTTACATAAATCGTCAGGGAGGAGCCCGATCTCGAGCACTTTGCACAGAGACCATAGCCCTTTGGAACTGGTACCTGAAATACAATACAGTTATAATCACAGGGCATCTTTCAGATGCCCTGAATACAATGGCAGATGCACTCAGCAGAGCCCTCCTGGTTGAACATGAGTGGCAAATTAACCCACTCATATTGGTGGACATCTTCCACCTGTGGAGTCACCCTACCATAGACCTGTTTGCCATGCAGACTAACAACCAATGCTCCCTATTTTGTTCCAAGGAGAGAATAGGCAAGGGATCAATGGAAGATGCCTTCCTCATCTCATGGACATCTCACCTATTCTATGTGTTTCCTCCTATACCCCTATTGAACAGAGTAGTTCACAAGACAAGGAGGGACGGGGCTCATCTCATACTTATAGCACCGTCATGGCCATGACAGCCATGGCTCTTCCCTGCCTAGTTGTGATGTCCTATGCCCCACCTTTCCACTGACCTTGCGTAAGGAATCTCCTTCTTCACCCAGGCTCCCTGGCCATCCAAACCTCCACTCACTGCATCTGAAAAGGTGTGGCTCCTGTATGGTTCTTTGACTTAGAGTTGACATGCTCTCAGCAAGTACAAATGGTCCTTTTACACAGTAGGGTGCAGAGCATCTGCAAGACTTATCTTCAGAAATTGAAAAGATTCTCACCAGCTGGTTCCTTCAACATCCTCCTTACCTACCATCCTCAACTATCTTCTGCAACTTAAACAAGTGATCCTCACAATAAGCTCCATTAAAGTTCACCTTGCGGCTATTACAACGTTCCACTCCAAGATAGACAACTCGTCCATATTTGCTCATCCACTCCCCAAGAGCGGCGAGGAGTCCTGTGGCACCTTATAGACTAACCGAAGTGTTGGAGCATAAGCTTTCGTGGGCAAAGACCCACTTCATCAGATGCATGTGACGAAGTGGGTCTTTGCCCATGAAAGCTTATGCTCCAACACTTTGGTTAGTCTATAAGGTGCCACAGGACTCCTCGCCGCTTTTGCAGATTCAGACTAACATGGCTACCCCTCTGATACTTCACTCCCCAAGAGGTTCTTAAAGGGCCTGCAGGCACTTTATCCAGATAATATTCCATTAATGCAACCAGGAGACCTGGATTTAGTATTGAATGTTCTAAGTAGACTGTCTTTTGAAACACTGAAGACCACCTTATTATTACACTTGTCCATGACAACTGTTTTCCTCATAGCTATTACCTCAGCCAGACAGGTAGGGGGATATTGCAGCCCTAATTGCAGATCCCCCATACACCACCTTTTTTAAAGATGGTCACATTACGTACCCATCCCAAATTCCCCTCAAAATACACTCATTCTTCCCCATCAATCAGATGATACACCTTCCCACCTTCTTCCCCAAACCACACATCAACTCTTTTGAGATGAAAATGCTCACTCTTGACTGTGCAGAGAGCTCTCCTTTTACCTGCAGCGAACCAAACCATTCTGGGCATCTTCCAGGCGCTTAGTTTCAATAGCAAACCACAATAAGGCCCAGGCCGTCTCATCATAGTGACTCTCCCATTGGATCGCAGATTGCATCAAGCTTTGCTAAACACAGTCAGACGTGCTGCCTCCAGATAGCATAAAAGCACACTCAACCAGAGCCATGGCTACCTTGATAGCGTTCCTCAGTAAAGTACCCCAAGAGACATCCACGCAGCTGCCATGTGGTCCTCTGACCACACATTTGCAAAGCACTACGCACTTACGCAGGGACCTCTTTCCACCCTGAAACTAGCGAAAGTGGTTCTTTCCACTGCTTTTCTGCCAGATCCAAAGTCCATTTCTCCCTAAAGAGAAGTTGCTTTGTAGTCACCTAATGCGGAGCGGCCACGGGGATATCTCTCTCAAAGAATGTCAGTTACTATTGAGGTAAGTAACCTCCTCTCTCCTTCTCTCTGCTGAGGAAAAGATATTTGAATAGGGCTCTGCCTTCTCTCATGTGTGAATCCCAGGCAGGTATGTAAAGGATAGGCTAAGGTGGGTTGTGCTTGAGGCTGTGCCATTGTTATTATATAGCAATTAGGCAAAGTCTAATTGCTGAATCCCTTTGTAGTGCAGTGGTCTGGGTGCTTACCCAGGTATGTGGGTTTAACTTCTTCCTCGGCCTCCTGAGAAGGGACTTGAGAAGCTGTCTCTGAAGTGTACATCTGGATGCTGGACTAAGAGGTGGCCTGTCTGCGGTGGGCCTAGTGTTTGCTGCCTCATTTGGTTCTGCTGCTGTTACACATTCATTCCATATTCATAGAGATCATAAGGCTAGCATGGATCATAGCAGTTTGGGTGTGTGCTTAGCATTAATAGGCCTAGGGTTCAAATCCCTCTTGATGAGAAGGGAATTTGAACCTTCATCTCTTGTCTCAGCTGAATGGCCTAAGTGCTGACCCTTGCTCTGCTCCACTTTCAGTGCATATCTATAGGGCCAAAGCCTCAACAAACAGCCCTGAGTAGTTTATTGGTCGGGTGTGTGCCTGCCAAGTGGGAAGTTGGGGTTCACAGCCCTTTCTTCCTTGTTGATCTCTTACCTCTCGAGTTACTGGCCTAAGAACAGAGGGTATGTCTACACTAGAAAGTTAGTTCGAACTAACGGACGTTAGTTCGAACTAACTTTCCTATGCGCTACACTAGCGCTCCGCTAGTTCGAATTTGAATCGAACTAGCGGAGCGCTTAGTTCGAACTAGGTAAACCTCATTTTACGAGGACTAACGCCTAGTTCGAACTAGCTAGTTCGAACTAAGGGCTGTGTAGCCCTTTAGTTCGAACTAGTGGGAGGCTAGCCCTCCCCAGGTTTCCCTGGTGGCCACTCTGGCCAACACCAGGGAAACTCTATGCCCCCCTCCCGGCCCCGGACCCCTTAAAGGGGCACGGGCTGGCTACGCTGCCCGTGCCAGGTGCAAGCCTGCCAGCACCCAGCTAGCAGACCCTGAACCTGGCACGGCACAGACCCACCCACCCGATGCCCCCCAGCCCACCCCCTCTTGCCGGGACCAGGCTGGCGGCTCCCGGGAGCTTGCCCTGGACCGCAAGAGGCGGGCACCTTCCTGGGCTAGTGCGGACATCGTGGACCTCGTCCACGATCTCCGCACTAGGCACAGGAAAGTGGCCGTCTAGGGCAGGAGAGCTGCCAGCCTGGCCACCCAGGACCAGGTGTGCATGAAAATCAAGGGGGTCCACTGAGACCCCCGACACTGAGCCCTGAGCTTACAATGGCCGTACTGGGTCAGACCAAAGGTCCATCTAGCCCAGTAGCCTGTCTGCCGACAGAGGACAACCCTAGGGACCCTGGAGGGGATGGACCGAAGACAATGACCAAGCCATTTGTCTCGTGCCATCCCTCTCCAGCCTTCCACAAACTTTGGTCAGGGACACCACTCCTACCCTCTGGCTAATAGGACTCCATGGACCCAACCTCCATGACTTGATCTCACTTCCCTTTCAACTCTGTTCTAGTTGTAGCCTTCACAGCCTCCTGCAGCAAGGAGTTCCACAGGTTAACTATTTGCTTTGTCAACAACAACTTTCTCTTACTAGTTTCAAGCCTGCTACCCATTCCTTTCCTTTGGTGTCCTCTAGTCCTTCTTTATGGGAACTCAGGAAGAACTTTTCTGAATGCACCCTCTCCACCCAACCCCTGCTTTTAGAGACCTCTATCCTGTCCCCCCTCCGTCTCCTCTTTTCTAAGCTGAACAGTCCCAGTCTCTGTAGCCTCTCTTCATCTGGGACCTGTTCCCAACCCCTGATCATGTTAGTTGTAGCCTTCACAGCCTCCCCTCTCCCAGCCTTTCTCTTCCCCTCTCCCACCTCCTTTTCCCAGTCTCCCCCAGTTTTTTTCAATAAAGACAGAGTCAATGTTGGAAGAAACGTTATCTTTATTTTGTACATCAATAAGAAGGGGGGCTAGGGAAGGGCAAGTGGAAGGAGGTGAGGGAGGAATGGGGTACGAGCCCCCGATGGGGAGGACTGGGCTGGCTCTGCGGGCTTCTGGGGGTGGAAGCTCTCCTGCAGCCCCCCAATTACTCCCTCTCCCCAGATGGCAGCCTGCGGCAAGTGCAGCCGGGCTGATGGCCGAGTGCTGTGATGTGCCCAGTGTGGGCACTCAGGGCACTCCAAGCCAGAACTTCTTTGCAAGCGGGGCACCCCTTAGAACTGTGTGTCCGGGGTGGGGGTCGGGACCCTTTAAGCGCAGCCCTCGGCTAGCCTGAGACAGTATCTCCATGCTCTAAGTCCTCCTCTGATGCCCTGCCGGCACTGCTTCCGGCCATCATTAAGCCCTGTTCAGAGTCCACTCAATGTGGACTTACTAGTTCGAACTAGCAAAACTCTAGTTCGAACTAGTTTTTAGTTCTAGATGCGTTAGTTCGAACTAGCTTAGTTCGAATTAACTAATTCGAACTAAGTTAGTTCGAACTAGCGCTGTAGTGTAGACGTACCCTAAGCTATTCTTATCCTAAGGAGGTATTCTAATGTGCTGGCTCCTGCAGTGTTTCTTTATTGAGGATGGGCCACTGTCATTAAAAAAATAAATAGTCATTGAGCCACAAGCACCCCATGAGTCTCCCTGTATTCCAGGGGTGTGGGTGCTTGTCCTTTGAAAGGTGCAAGTATTAGTTCAAATCACCTTTATGCTCCCTGATACAAGGTTTGAACTTTGATCTCTTACTTGTCAAATAAATGGCCTAAGTGGTAGGAGGTGGAGGCTCCTTCACTTTTTTTTTTTTTTTTTTTTTTTGATGGCTGGTTACATTCAATAAATATGAAATGAGAATTGGGCCACTTATCTCTTGTGATTCCCTCTATAATCCTGTGCTTTGGATACCTTTCCCAGCAGCAAGGAGGTGCAGGTTCAAATCTTCTTTCAGCTTGTTGAGAAACGAGTGGCAGTGTGATTTAGTACCATCAAGTGTACCACTTTAACTATATATTCATTGGGGCCCCATAAGCTTCCAAAGCCTCTGTGGTATAGGGGATAGGGTGAGTGAGGTGAGTGCCTCTGGATCAAATCCCTGCTCTGCCAGGCAGCTGGGCATGTGATGTGAGTGCATATGTAGCTGATCAAGAGGCCATTTGCAGCTTCTCTTGCTCTTTTCATTAAAGAGTAATTGCTGCTGCTCAGTAAAACCCCCACTCACTCTTGTCCAGCATGATCAGGTGACAAGCCCAAGATTGTGGCAGACCTCAAGGTGGGGGCGGGGGTTGGACAAGGATGGCTTACCTCAAAGAACCAGTCACCTAAGAAATCCTTGTGCAAACCCCTACTGAACAGTAGCTGAGGGATTTGAATCAGGAGCTCCTATAACCCAGGCAAGTATCCTAACCACTAGACAAGAGAGCAAGTCTGTTCATCTGCTGACCCTTGACAAATCATTTAACGGTCCACTCCCTAGCAAGAAGATTTATCCTACTCATCGCAATGCTCAAACTGCATATAGAGCTTTTGTTTCCTGGGGAAGGAAGAGGACTGTTTAACTCCGATCCTTATCCTGTCCTGATCTTCCCATAAAAGAGGCTTTTTCTCCCCTTAAACCAGAACTCCTGGGATGCTGAAAATCACTGGAAGGGCAGAGCTGTTTGTAAGAATCACTCATCATAGTACTCATCAGCCTTGATATTTAAATTCTCAAATGCATGTAGGTGAATGAATTTGCATTCTGTCTGTATTAGATGTTTCTAAAATGTTTATCTCCAGGCTTATAAGCTTCCTCCAAATATGTGATTCAGTGGAAATGGCAAATCTGCAGATTATAAATGAAAGCAAAATATTATTTTAAAATATTAAATGTTTCTAATGACAAAGCATTGTTTTATTAAGTGCACAGTTACACTTTTTTACTTCCATCGGTAAATACTACTCTGTTAATTTCATTCAAAATATAAACAAAGGAAAAGGTGGAAGATGAATTAAAGATGGAAAAAGCCTATTTTGATCATCTGTTTCAGCAGTTACTCACTGGAACACAAGTGAGGAATTCATGATAAAAAAGAAAGACTGTGTCAATTGTTTGTGTTTATCACTGTAGTTCATGCATCTATGCTTTGCACAGGTTATTTTATTTACATAGCAACACCAACCAGGTCACTTGACACTTTTCTTCTCCTTTCAGTCATATATCTACTTTATGCAAACATTTTGTAGTACAGAAAGAGTAGTAGGCATGTCTACACTAACAGGTTATTTTGAAATAAATTATTTCAAAATAATAATTCCTGAAATTCCTATTTTGAAATAAGCTTATTCCTCTTCACAAGCAGGAGTTATTATTTCAAAATAACAAGGCCATTATTTTGAAATAACAGGCTTGATAATGTGGACTCTCTTCTTGTTATTTCAAAGTAAGGGAAGTTATTTTGAAATAACTCTCCAGTGTAGACATGCTCTAAATGTTTAAAACTGTTTTCTACATCTCTCTATGACTGGACAGATAGAGGCAAACAACATTTACAGGCAGTCCCCGACTTACACGGATCCGACTTATGTAAGATCCGCACTTACGAATGGGGCTTTTTTCGCCCCGGAGCTCACGGGTGGCGGGTCGCCGCCCGTGACCTCCGGAGCGAGAAAAGCTTCTCCCAGTCTTCCTGGTCTGCTGGGGGGGGTCCAGCAAAGCCGCTGGACCCCCCCAGCAGACCAGGGATACCTGAGCAAAGCCGCCGCCTGGGCGGCTTTGCTCGTTTGCCCGGGAGCAAAGCCGCCCAGGCAGCGGGACCCCCGCCGCCTGGGCGGCTTTGCTTGGGTGTCCCTGGTCTGCTGGGGGGGGTCCAGCGGCTTTGCTGGACCCCCCCAGCAGACCAGGGAGACAGGAGCAAAGCCACACAGGCGGCATCCCGCCGCCTGTGCGGCTTTGCTCGGGGGCAAAGGAGCAAAGCCACACGGGCGGCGGGGTCCCTCTGCCTGTGCGGCTTTGCTCAGGTCTCCCTGGGGTGCTGGGGGAACTCCCCCCAGAACCCCAGGGAGACAGGAGCAAAGCCGTACGGGCAGCGGGGTCCCTCCGCCTGTGCGGCTTTGCTCGGGTCTCCCTGGTCTGCTGGGAGGGGAGGGGGTGCAGCTAGTGTGGCCCCCTCCCCCAGCAGACCAGACTTTTGTTGTGGGACGCCTCGGGTAGAGCAGCTGGGGTGCTGCCGGGTTGGTCCTGTGGGAACCTACCGGGCAGCGCCCCAGCTGTTCTGTCCCAGGCTCCAGATTCAGGAGCTGTTGAAACTGATTAGGCTGATTCCAGGAAGCTGGGGGCAGAGCAACTCTGCCTCCGACTTCCTGTAGTCAGCCCCTGGTCAGTTTCAGTGGCAGCAGCTGAATCTGGAGCCGGTTCCGACTTACATACAAATTCAACTTAAGAACAAACCTATAGTCCCTATCTTGTACGTAACCCGGGGACTGCCTCTACTATTTTCAGTAAATTACTTTTGTACTTATTATTCCCTTGCAGCCTAAAACTTTTTTTTTTGTATGATCTTTAGAAGAGCTATAGCAGTCCCAGTAAAATAGATTTATTCTGTGTATAAACTTTTTGGAAGTAGGTACAGAGAAAGCTTGCCAAAAGCATAAAGATTATGGTTGCTTGTTCCTTAAAATCTTTAAAAGGGACTTGACAAACATGGTTCTGTGCCTTTAAAAAGTAAAGTTCCAATAAAAATCCATTAACTACTTTCAAATATAGCAATCCTCCTGTCCAGCTGTGAAAAGTACTAGATGATACTTATTTGCCATTTGTGTTATTTACGGTCCATGACTTTTATGGTAACTGGTTCCTATTATTGGTTTCTATTAATGTAAAACATAAGTGAACATAAATGAGGCGTGAAT
Source organism: Pelodiscus sinensis (assembly GCF_052426305.1). Classification (NCBI taxonomy): domain Eukaryota; kingdom Metazoa; phylum Chordata; order Testudines; family Trionychidae; genus Pelodiscus; species Pelodiscus sinensis. Next base: position 153,867,774 of record NC_143054.1, read on the forward strand.
CATTTCTTTTTATTAGCCCCACAGTCTTCACTCACTGCTTGCAGTAACTCCAGCTGTGACTTGTTAGTGATAACCTATTTAAAGAAGGAGATCTTTAAGAAAAAGGGACGTGATCAGGATTGTTTGTTCATTCATATTTTCAGAAGGTTTTCCTACTTAGTGAAAGCTCAACAACAATATAAAGAAAATAAGATTTGATTAGCAACATTGCTAAGGTCTGAGCTGTCACTAATTTGTACTGAGTTTAATATGGTATTAATTACACTCCAAATGAGTTTCTACTGGCTACTACTAAAACCAAGATATAGTGTAAGTCACTTTTTCAGTTCTGCAAAGAATTTTCTGCTGCTATAGTCCTGTATCATTAAATGGTACTTATTAAACAATATGGTTACACATTTTCAAATAAAATACACAAAATTGTCAAGAAACTAAACTATAGGTCTATAGATTTTTGTGGTGCCTTGAAATTAAATAAATATATAAATAAATGTCAACTTTAATTTTTTAGAAAAAAGGCTTTAAGCAAAATACACCTTTTTAATATGTCTTGTCTGCAATTTTACTAGAAGAGTTAGTTCTATAATCATTTTTTGAATCCTTTCAAAGTGTCTCTGCTCTCATAGGTATGTCTGCATAGCAGCATTATTTCAGAATAACTGACATTATTTTGAAATAATGTTGAGATGGAGGACTTCTTACTCTGACTCCTGTAACCCTCATTTTAAGAGGATTAAGGGAATTTCGAGAATGTTCTTCCTTAGACTTCTTGCTATATAGACAGCACCAAAAGCCAAATTAAGCTATTTCAACTTCAACTACGCAATTGATGTAACCAAAGTTACATATCTTAACAAAACAAAACTAAGTATTCCTAAACAATTCTAGAAGGCTATGTCTACACAGCAGCATTATTTTGGAACAACATCATTTATTCTGAAATAACGTAATGTGCATCTACATAGCAAGCCCATTATTTCTAAATGAATTCAAAATAACAGGCTTCTTACTCCAGCTTCTGTAAACCTCACTTCGTGAAGAGTAGGGGGAAGAGTGTTGTATTTTGAAATAACTGCTGCTTACACAGTGCCAAAAGTTGAAATAAGCTATTTTGACTTAAGCTATGCAATTAACATATATCAAGTTGCATAGTTTATTTTGAGTTTAGCCCTGCTGTGTAGATGTGCCCAAAGTGCCTCTTTTTTCTGTGAAAGATATACATTAATTCTTAAAGAATTCTACCAGTGCACATTTCTCATTCCCTAGCTAGGGTTTTAGAGCATATTATCAACCATCATGTTGTCTACAACTATCAGGATGAACTGCTTTAATTAATCATTTTGGAAAAAAATCTTGCCACTGTCCCAGCTACTTTGCACCTTCTTTCATCAGAGATATGTCACAAATAATAATACATACAAAAGAAAAACAAACATTTACCTTATCCTATACCTATCAGGGGCCCTTCCGTGATACTGCTGAAGTATTGCAACAACGCTACAAACCTTTGGAACCAACCTTGCGAGTGGCAACATCAATCAATTCACTTGAGAAGGCTAGAGAGGAGATTAAAAGAGAGGAATGGAGAAACCGCATAAATGACAATAAGTAAGTTCCTTATTTTTTCTTATATTTTTATGAGAACATTTGCTTATTCCGCTGATTTCAGAAACCTTTCATGTCTGACAAAATGAAATGTCATATTTAACAGCTCTGTGTTCTTATTTAAATTGTAAACTGCTCAGGACAGAGACCTTGTTTTGTTAAATTAAGTGTTCCATACAAACCTATAGAAAGACATATAATAAGAATGACTTTCTTGATAATTGTTTCTGAAGTATATCACAAAAGTGCCGGCTCAAGCCATTCTTGCACCCCGGGCAGCGGGTGCGTGGCGCATGTGCGGCTGTGCCCCAGGCTCACGGTGCATGCACAGCCCCTGCTCCCCACATGCACAGCGCCCATCACAGCTGTAATCAGGTGCCACGTGGCCCCCGGCCCCAGGCTGAAAGGGGCACTGCGCATCTTACAGCTGCAATCAGGAGCCCCCCATAGGTTGGCGCCCCAGGCATCTGCCCGGCTAGCCCGCCCCTTAATCCGGCCCTGCCCATATAGCTCCCCATAAAGTAGAAGATGTCCCTCTCCTTCTCTCTTTCCCTCCCACCTACCAAAATAATGCTTTTCCTTTTTATAAAGATGGAGTGATTTTACTTTCCACTTGGCTAAGAGTTGGAAATTGGAACACCCACTTTACAGATTAGCGTCTGGCATGAGACATCACCTGCTGGAACAAATAGTTTTAGAACTCTTAGCATGTAATACCAACCTTAGGCTATGTCTAGACAGCGCCATTATTTTGGAATAACTGACATTATTCAGAATAACATAGTCTGTACATCAAGTGGTTATTTCAACATAATGGTGAGATACTGTCAAGCTAGAGGACTTCTTACTCCAACTCCTGTAACCCTCATTTTACGGGAAGTAAGGGAAATTGAAGGAATAGTGCTCTCCCTCAGATTTCCTGCGATGTAGTCAGCGCCAAAAGCCAAAATAAGCTATTTGACTTAACGTACCTTGACGTAGCTAAAGTTGCGTACCTTATTTCAGCTTTAGCCCTGCTGTGTAGACATGCCTTTAGAGACCTACAAAAATATGTATAGTATGATGAGCAAAACCTACTTCATCAGATAAGCGGGAGAGGGATAGCAGAAACCCAGAATTTATAACAGAAAAAGAATTTGGAAAAAGGTACCGGTGCTAATAAGGCTAATTAAGTGGGCTGGAACTGTCCCATATGTAGCTTTTGATATAAAAATGAGGTATTAAATGCTGGCTTTATATTGCAACATCCAGTTAAGTATGTAAAGACTGCGTAAAACTAGCTATTGTTACTGCACTCAGATGAATTGGAGTGAAGTTCACAGAGGCATGGGTATATATGTAAGGACTACAAAAGAAAGAGGATACTTGTGTAAATGAGACCTATCAAGTCATGGTGGAAGTGGCTCCTTCACAGCATTTGATATGGAAATGTGGATATTAAGAGGGGAAATTCTGAGGGGTAAGACAAATTAACCCCGTGACCTCTCTTTTCAACATTTTTTGCTATCAGTGTGACAAGGAGTCCTGTGGCACCTTATAAACTAACAGATGTATTGGAGCATAAGCTTTCGTGGGCAAAGACCCACTTCGTCAGTTGCATGTAGTGGAGAGGAGAAACTGCTTTTGTAGTTGGCTAGCCATTTAGTCTTTGTTTAATCCTAAATTGATGGTGTTGAATTTGCAGATGAACTGTAGCTCAGCAGTTTCTCTCTGAAGTCCGGTCTTAAAAGTGTTTTTGCTGCAGGATGGCTACCTTTAAATCTGCTACTGTGTGTCCTGTCCAGGGAGATTCAAGTGTTCTCCTACGGGTTTTTGTATATTGCCATTCCTAATATCTGATTTATGTCAATTTATGTCAGTTTATTCTTTTACGTAGGGACTGTCCAGTTTGGCCGCTGTGTATAGCAGGGGGGCATTGCTGGCACATGATAGCATATAGATGTGCAGGTGAATGAACCAGTGATGGTGTGGCTGATCTGGTTAGGTCCTGTGATGGTGTCGCTGATGTAGATATGTGGGCAGAGTTGGCACCGAGGTTTGTTGCAGGGATTGGTTCCTGAGTTAGAGTTACTGTGGTAGACTAACACGGCTACCCCTTTGATACTTTGCTGTCAGTGTAATTATAGTTCTGAATGTTCCATCTTGCTTTGCTGAATTCATCTTTCTTACCAAGATTAAGGAATTATTTGGTGGGGTCAAATTCCACTATCTAGCTAGGTCTTTCCTGAACAATGAACGCTAGTGGCGTGGTCTGCTTTTAAGGGAAATGGCTAGTACTCTTTCCAAGAGGATGAATTCCTTCTGTTCTTCTTATCCATTACATTTTTTGCTAAAAAAGTTTCAAAGTGAGCAACTGTCCAACTACTAACTTCTGCTTTAACTCTCCTGTAATAGAGTGGGACTCACCATCATAGTGCCTCCTACTGATCACCCTGGGAATTGGCTCTGCAGTGCTGGATGCCCCCTTCTGGCCAGTGTCTTGGCTGTTGGTAGTTATTCTCCACCACTGTGTGTTAAGACCCACATCCCTCCTAGACCATGGCATCCTTCCACCTGGGTAATGCCCTGCTGCAGTGTCCCCATGCTCAGGGGTCCTCCCTCTCCAGAAACTTCCAACCCTCTATACCCACCTTGCCTCAGTGACCCACTGCCAGTCTTCATCTAGCTTCTGCCACAGGGGCAAACTGCAGTGGCCACTGATAATTGGCAAGGGGGGTGTGGACCTGTTGCCTTCCCCTGCCTTGGCTGCTTTCCATCAGCTCTAGTAACCTCGGGTCTTGCCTCAGGTCCTGCAGCCTGGGAGTTTGCTTGGCCAAAGCTCCCCAGCTCTGCCTGCCTTTCCCCAGCCCTGCTCTGAATCAGGAAGCCTCTAGCTTCTTTGGCAGCCAGGTCTCTCCTGCTCTGCAGCTAGAGCAAGAGTGAGTTAGACTTTACTCCCTCCAGGAACCTTTACAGTATTTATACTGCCCTCAGCTGGGCCCTAATTGGCGTTAGCTGCCACAGCTGCTGAGTCCACAGCTCCAGCCCTCAGCCGGGGTTTCACTTTTCAAGGGCCAGTGTGGGGCAGACAGTCCATCACACCCTCTTTGGGGAAAGATTATGGAAAAATTTGTGACCTAGATAGATAGGCACTGTCTCTATAGAATGTGAGGGTCGGGAGTTGGATAAATGGTAACAACATTTAAAGAACATTTTATTTTGCATTCAGCTAAATGCTTGAGTAGGATTTTTTCTTAAATAAATAATTATTTTAATGTCTTATTTCTGGATGATACAATTCACTGTATTTCTGAGTTACAACGAAAATAATCACTGTATTTGTCACACAGATCTTACACATCTCAAAACTTTTTTCAAATTATGTCTGCTTTTTCAAATGCTTTGCAACTTTAGCAATTTGCATATTTTCTGGACTGTTATTGTATTATGATAAACAGGGATTATCATATATTTTCAGATAATGTATCCTTAACAATTCAACTTCTATTTGTAACTCTTCCATTTATTTTAATTACTAGCACAGTGTGCAACATTTATTAATCAGCAGAGTCTTTTTAAGTTAAAATACTAAATTAGCTAACCCCATTAACACAGAATACTCCAAACAAGCTGTAATAGGAGAGGTAGTTACTGTGTAAATCGTATTATACATGCGGGTGCTCTAGGGCACAGTTAAGCATGATTACCCTCTTTTGATCCAGTATTCCTCTGCTTCTTCCAGCTAATTTCCAGTGGAAGTTTACAAAGTGGTGCCTTCATTTTTCTATCTTAATTTTTCTAATGAAGTTCTGGTACTTTATAACACTGGGGATGTAGATAATAAGTCTGTGTATAATTAAGAAGTTCTAGAATTTTGTCTGCAAAAGAGATTTCTGTTGCTTTTGTTTCATACAAGTAGGCAGCTATGCTTTTTTCCCTCTACCTTACTCCATTGCAGACCTTGATTAAACAAAAATGACCAGAGGATTTCTAGATTCAGACATCAGAACACAAAATAATTTATATAATAAGCACATCTCTGAATTGGATACACATTTAGTGTAGAATAAAATTATGAATGCTGAATAAGTTACTTATCAAATGGTATCTCATTGGAAGAAGCCAGCAGTGGTGCTGGAGTTAGGAGTACTGCCGCACCTCCTGACTTGAAGTAGTAATAGCAAACACCAAGGCTGTGTCTACACTGCACCCCTTTTCCGGAAAAGGGATGCAGATGAGAAAAGTCGGAATTGCAAATGAAGCGGGGGATTTAAATAACCTCCGCTTCATTTGTATAAACATGGCTGCCGCTTTTTTCCAGCTCGGGGCTTTGCCGGAGAAAAGCGCCAGTCTAGACGGGATCTTTTGGAAAATAAAACCTTTTCCGAAAGGTCCCTTATTCCTCTTAAAATCAGGAATAAGGGACCTTTCGGAAAAGGCTTTATTTTCCGAAAGATCCCGTCTAGACTGGCACTTTTTTCCAGCAAAGCCCCGAGCTGGAAAAAAGCAGCACCCATGTTTATGCAAATGAAGCGGGGGATATTTAAATTCCCCGCTTCATTTGCAATTCCTACTTGTCTCATCTGCATCCCTTTTCCGGAAAAGGGGTGCAGTGTAGACACAGCCCAATAGTTTATATCATCAGCACTCCACTATACATTTTTTTCCAGTGTAACTGGTACCCAGACTAGATGGCTGCATCTAGACTGGCAAGTTTTTCTGCAAAAGTGGCTGCTTTTGCAGAAAAACTTGCCAGCTGTCTACATTGGCTGCTTGATTTTGCGCAAAAGCACTGACGTTCTACTGTCCGAAATCAGTGCTTCTTGTGCAAATGCTTTGATGTTCCCATTCGGGCAAAAGCCCTTTTCCGGAAATGCTTTTGCGCAAAAGGGTCAGTGTAGACAGCTGTAAACTGTTTTGTGCAAAAAAGCCTCGATGGCTAAAATGGCGATTGGGGCTTTCTTGCGCAAAACCGCGTCTAGAATGGCACGGACGCTTTTCCGCAGAAAGTGGTTTTGCGGAAAAGTGTCCATGCCAATCTAGACGCTCTTTTCCACAAATACTTTAATGGAAAAACTTTTCCATTAAAAGCATTTGTGGAAAATCATGCCAGTCTAGACGTAGCTGATATGTCAAATGGATTATACTGTCCTTATTTTGTAAATACATCTAGTTATAACATGCATCATTATGGGACAAGTTATGGCTATTCCTGCACAGTTATATTAAGGTGAGAACAGCCACAGAGCTTCCTACCTTCTCTGAGTGAAAAGCAGAATGGGATGTTAACACTGGTGTTAGTACTTAGGATGCATCTATCTTGCACCGTTATTTTGAGATAAGTGTTATTTAGAAATAACAATGCGAGTGTTTACATAGCTATTCTATTATTTCAAAATAATTTAGAAATAACGGACGGCTTATTCCAAAATCTGTAAACCTCATTCTATGAGGAATAAGGTCTATTCTGAAATAGCTGTTTTGAAATAAGGTGCATGTAGACACTCCACTGCTGCTATTGCAAAATAGCTCCTCACCAGGGCTATTCTAAGTGATTCTTCCACAGTGCTCCTGCGACTCTAAATTGAGATAGCATGTCTACATTAGGGAAGCCTGCCTCAGACTAATTTTGAGGTTTCCCTGCAGTGTAGACATGCTATTTCGAAATAAGCTATTTCGGAATAACTATTCCAGAATGACTTATTTCAAAATAAGCATGCAGTGTAGACATACCCTCAGTGTCCCAAGGAGGGCACATCTGAAGGGTGGAAGAATAACTTCAGATTTGGCCCCAACTTTGAGGACTAAAAATTCATAAAGTTCTTTATTAAAAAAATAATTAATTTGCATGTGCCAGATGGTACTGTACAGTGCAACACCCATGACAAACTATCTTCCTGTAGTTGATGTAGAAATGCAGCACACTTTTCTCAGAAGTGAGGATAAAGTATGAAGGATTCCTGACATCAGAGATCAGGCCCATATTCTGTTGCTGCCAGGTCACTGAGTATTTGACTGTTGAACAGTCTACCAAGTCCACTCACCACAATAAGCCCCTTTTAAGCAGGCATGGAGTCACAGCTCCTCACTAGGCTAGTGTTTCCATTGCTGGATGGTGGTTTCTCTGTTAGGTAACTTGGCCCTTTGGTTAGGTCTTAGTCTTTAGTGCACCCATTCAAGGTTCACAATTGTCCAAATATAAGTTCAAAAAAACCTCTCTTTAACTGAAACAAAAGCTTTCACCCTGTTTGGGACTCTTTTTCAGCCAGTCTCCTTTTCTATTATTCAGCATCTCGCCCAGCTTACATATCTTTCCTCATTTTCCTCCTTGTTGTAGTCAAGATCACTTCCAGGCTTTCCTGCATGAAGAGCTTTCCTTCCTGCTTACTCAGGGCCTTGACCCATCCTGTGGTCAGTTCCTCTGGAGATGTCAAGCTGTGCTAATCAGGATACTAGCTGGCTGAGAGAGAAGCATTACTGTGAATAGCTCCATGTGGACAGTTATTGTGGACTGTGATGTGTCTCTGAAATAAAGGTCAAAGACATTGTCTCCAGAAGGGGAAGCCTAGGGGCACCACTTTCTCTCAGAGTGGGGAAACAGAATAGACTGAGGGAACTGAGATGGGCCACTGTTATATGTGTACTCCAGAGGGGTCTGTGATTCACACACTGACAAAGGGGCTTTCATCTGTCAAACAGAGAGAGTGTAGGTACACGCACCTGGCCAGAGCGGGGGTGCATGTGGGAAATGAGTGCCAACCTATCACAATATGATTACCAAGAGAGAGCTGACTCCAGCTCCATTCTGCTACCACTACCTTTAGTTATGGGAAACATTCAAGATCTTGTGGAGTTCCATCTTAGTCACATCAGGAGGCTGGGAGCCCGATTTAAGATACTGCTGGAACAAGTTCTTTAGATCTTTGCTTGCATAGACCTATCAAGTCTACACTTGTGCAGTTAACTGGCATTGATCTCTCTGTCTGGATTTAGTGTTCTCTAGATGTTTTCCTTTCTTTGTCAACCTCTCCCCTTTTCTACCAAGTTCAGAATATATGTTATTGCTGATTTTGTGAGCAGCTATGTTAAAAGTATACATGAAGCTACAAATTTCTGTATCAGTCTATATCAGGGGTGGGCAACAATTTTTAATGGGTGGCCACTCCAAGATTTTGGCAAGTGGTCAAGGACTGCATTTCTATGAAAGTGGTACGGGGTCTGGGATGAAGGTTGGGTGCACAAGGGAGCTTGGTGTAGGGGACTGGGTTGCAGGCGGGGACGTGGGGTCTGAGAGGGAGTTTGGGTGAAGGAGAGTGTTACGATCTGAGATAAGGGCTTGAGGTGCAGGGTCCAGGAGGGGGTAAGGGTGCAGGAGAGGATTCTAGACTGGGGAAGAGGCTCTAGCAGGGAGTGCAGTATCTGGGCGGGAGTCATGACCTGCATGAAGGGGGTGCAAAGAGTTTGGGTGGTGACCTGGAGCAGGGGAATGAGTTGCAAGGTCAGGGAGGGGGTGTGGGTGCCAGAGAGGATTCTGGACTGAGGGAGGGGTGTAGGAAGAGGTACAGGGTCTGTGAGGGAGTTGTGACCTGGCAGAAGGGGGAAAGGGGTACAGAGGGTCTGAATGATGGACTAGGGCAGGTAGTTGCAGGGGAGAGAGGGGTGAGGTTCCAGAGGCAGACTCTAGCTGGGAGGTGCTTACCTAGGTGGCTCCCAGCCAGCAGCCCTGCAGGAACCTGAGCTGCAGTCTCAAACTGCTCCACATGGCTCTGCTCTGGGTATGAGGGGGGAGAGGGAGGGAAAGGAGCTGGCTTCACGCGCTTCCCCTGCCCCTGCCCCAAGCAAAATTTCTCAGCTCCCATTGGCCAGAAATTAGTCAATGGGATCTGAGAAATTTTGCTGGGGTGGGAGCAGCGTGCAAAGTCTTCCTCCTCCCTGTCTAGCAGTCCAGAATTGAGAGCAGATGCTTTTTAAAGCATGAGCTTCTCTCTTCCTAAGGGTTTTGGCAAGGTGGCTGGATCCAGCCCGCTGGCAGCCTCTTGCCCACTCCTGATCTATACTATAATTTTTCTGAAGTTTTGAGCAAATTTTTCTGAAATGTTGATCAAATTTTTATATATAATTCCCAAGATATACTTTAGCTATTCTGTTTTAAAACAGATACAGAGTATTTTAAAATCACATTCTTTACTGAAATGAATACACAACGAATATCAGAGATTCTTGCTGAATGTAGGAGGACTTCAATTTTTCAAATATATATCATCCTACATTCTGAGTGACATGGGTCAAGGAACCACACTAAGGATCTGATTACGGAGATGGAGACATAAAGAGAACAGTACAAGCGACAGTTTATTTTATGCCATTCTATCTATCTACACTATTACTCAAAAACTAATAAATATTATTAATAATTTCCAAGTACAGAGACATACTCCAGAGAGCGTGTAGTTAATGTCACGCACATCAATATATGCACTTATCTGTTTTCAGATATTCAGTAGAACACAGCATAAGAAATAGGCATTTATGATACTTACTTACATACATGTTCTATTGTGTATCATTTCTCACATAATCCAAATATTGTTTTGAGCTGAAAATCAAGATTCATAAAATCTGAGTTACTCTGAGACTATTTGCAAAAAAAAAGAAAAAAAAAAGGCAGAGTTGAACAGTGATCTAAATTAAAACTACAGTCTTTTAAAAGATCTGTCTATAGGGTTGTAATTTAAGATAGTAGACTCTGAACATCATTTTCATTTAGTTTATCCTCCACTTTTCTCAATAAATGGTATTTTACAAAAAATTAAAATCTGTTTAGTATATAGGCTTTACAAACACTGTATGCTCATTGAATTGTGAATGTTATGGCTAAACTAAATTCCATGCATATATGGGCAAATCCTTAAACTTCTAGCCTTGTCTTCTCAGCCATCCACTCCCCTGAGAGAGCCAATTTTCTTTCATGTCTCAACAAAAGAAAAATGTACTATTAAAATGCAATTCAGAAGTGATAAAAAAAAACCTGTAAGTGGAGCAGCCGGTTCTCAGTACCTTCTGTGTATACTCTGGGACACTGGGGCCACATTAATTTTTTGTGCATGTGATGTCCATCCCATGTGCAAATTAGCATTACAAGTACCATAATCTGTCTTATATGAGAGCCACCTGTCCCATGAGTGTTTACATTCTTCTGTAGCTTTGTATTATTTAAAGCCCTGTTTCCTATGTGTTTTTGTTTTGTTAATTTTATATAATATTTGGTTGCAATACTGGATGGAATAAATTTATGTTACTAGTGAGGCACTCAAAAACTTGCTTTTTCTGCAGGAGAGATTGTGGCTGGAAGATTCATTGATAAAATTTACAGTTGCTAAAATACTGATTTCTCCCAATAAATAATTTTTAAAAACCCATTTAGCAATCCAAAGATAGAAGTAAGAGTTTTATCACCATGTGATAGGCTGACCAGCAGAGATCTGCCACTTCCTACATGAGAAAAGCTTGGTTCAAAACTCAGAGCCTAAAGCAGCTTGCTACCTAGATGAGCCGTTTGGAGAATAGGACAATTAGGACTCGATAGTCCGAATAAGACACATGGAGACAAGTCAGGAACAGTAGTACGGTAGTACGGGATCCTGCTGATGAATCCACAAATGACCACTGAGATCCACAGCAGGCTAAACAGTGCCCTAGTCAGGGCATTAAGGGGCACCACTGAGACAACCTGGCTACTAATTTGATATCGTAAGGGAATCTGTTCCAGGACCTCCCTGGGGCACTATCTACTAGGGATGTAAAAAGTTGTTTAAAAATGTAACCTTGTAACCACTAAAAATCCTACCAGTTATATGGTTACACCTGCTGCAGACTTTGCAGTATAAAGCATATATATATAATAAACTTTATACTGCAAATCCCCCAGTGAAGCTGGCTCCCTGGGAACAGGGCCAGCAGGGGCCTCCCCAAGGAGCCAGCATGTAGCTGTAATGGATACAGTAAGCCGATGCTTATCGAGTAACTGTTTAAAGGGTTACACTTTTACATCCTTACTATCTACTTACCGTGAATGGAGGCATTGAGCCATATCCTCACATCCTAATTCAGCTGACCACTAAAGCTCAGTCTCGCTGCCTCTCTTGCCTGCCTAGTCATTATTGTCTGATACTGAGACTATTTCAGGGATCTCTTGAAGAAGTTCTTGGGATCTCCTCAGAACATGAAGATTCTACCACCAATGTCCCCACAGAAGAATTCTGCGTGGACTCCTGACAGTTGAAATGACAGTCTAGACTTTTACACAGACATGCACAGGCTGAAATCGTGGCCACTTGTCCCATAACCACAGTCATACAGAACACAACACTGTCTACTGCCTCAAAAACACCTCTGACATCATAATCTAAAAGGCTGAGAAAGAAGGTGCTGTAGTCATAATGACTATGTCAGATTATGAACAGGAGGTATCAGGCAACTCTCCCACATGACATTCTGCAAGCCACTACCCTCTGATTCCCCTGAGGATTAACAAAATAAATTATTTGCTCGAGAAACTCCCTGCAATAGCATGGGACTAAATTTACACAGATACACCCTAGAAGACCAGTAGTCTTCTATCTACTATCTGAGATCCATAAACCTGGAAATTCTGGATGCCTCATTACTTCAGGCATTAACACTCCTATAGCCGGTTGACCAGCTATGTGGACTTTCTCCTCAGAGTCTCTCCTATGCTATCAGCACTCCTAGCTATCTTCAAGACACCACTCCAATGCATCAGTGATCTTCCTGAAACATCATCCTGACCACCATGGATGTAGAAGCTCTCTACACCATTACTCCACATGAGAATGTACTACAAGTTGTCAAGAACTGTATCCCTGATGATGCCACGCCATACCTGGTGACTGAGCTATGTGACTTTGTCCTCACCCACAACCATTTCAAATTTGGGGACAATTTATACCTTTAAGTCAGCAGCCCTGCTAGGGGTACTTGCATGGTTCCACATTATACCAACATTTTTATGGCTGATCTAGAACAATACTTCCCCAGCTCTTGTACCCCAGCACCAATCCTCTACTTGTGCTACATTGGACATACAGGAAGGAGGCCCTTGAAAAACTCCACTGGGATTTCAACAATTTCCACCCCACCATCAATCTCAGTATGGACCAATCCACACAAAAGAGCCACTTTCTGGACACTACAGTACAAATAAATGATAGTTACATAAATACCACCCTATACCAGAAACCTACTGACCTCTATTCTTGCTTACATGTCTCTGGCTTCCATGCAGGACATATCATCTATCCATTGTCTACAGCAGTGTCTTTCAAAATGGTCTGTGGACCCATCTTGAGAAAGCCGCTACCAGGCTGCTCCAGTTTGTTTACTTACCAGCTCCGCAGCCATGGAGCCTTGTAGCTGCCATTGGCTGTGTTTTGCCATTTGCAGCCAAAGGGAGCTGCTGGAAGCAGTGGCCTGGGACACAAATCAGACATTAAGAAAGTTAACACACATACAAATAAGAGAATATTTTAACCTCCCTGGGTACTCAGTGAGGGTATGTCTACACTACAGCGCTATTTCGAATTAACTTATTTCAAATTAGTTAATTCAAATTAAGCTAATTCAAAATAACGCATCTAGACACAAAAACTAAATTGAAATGGTGTTTTTCTAATTCGAAATAGCATGTCCACATTGAGTGGACCCTGAATCGAAGGTAAGGCTGGCCGGAACCAGCGCCAGCAGGGCATCAGGGTCGGACTTAGTGTGTGGGGCTGCTGCCTCAGGCTATCCGAGGTCTGTGCTTAAAGGGACCTGACCCCCCCATCCTGGACAGACAGTTCTCAGGTTTCTCTGCTTGCTGGTCTACCTCGCTGAGGGACAGCAAAGCATTTGTGTCAGAGAGTGCTCTGCTTGCCCGCACTTGGGACACCATGGCACTCTGCTACATGGAACCAGACCTGCCCCTGGGGACTGTGCTGCATCTCATGGACACGTTGCCAGCAGCCTGGCTGCACTGTCTGTAGGCTGCCATCCGGAAGGACCATCAAGGGGCTGTCAGGATCCAGGGGGCCCTGCGGGAGAGCTTCCACCCTGAGGAGCGCTAACAGTCTCCCCAGTCTGCCCCACTGGGGGCTTGTACTCCATTTCTCCCTCTCATCCTTCCACTTACCCTTCCCTAGCCCCCCCCCCTTCCTGATGTCAAATAAAATACATGTATTTTCAAAAATAGAAACTGTCTTTATTTAACACAACTGGGGAGATGGGGGAGAGAGGGCAGGAGAGAGGGTGGGAGAGAAGAGGGGGAAAACTGGGAGGAGGGAGCTGGAAGAGGGAAGCAAGGGGAAGAAGGGGAAGGGGAAGCTCAGGGCTCACGGTTGGGGGGTCTTGCCAAGCCACATGTCTCCCAGCACGGCGGGTGGAGAAGTGGTCAGTTCTCCCTGGGGACACAGTGGATGATGCCCAGCACCCCCTGCGAGGTGAGGGCGACTGTGCCCTGCACTGTCAGAGCCGATGTGCTTGCACAGAGGCCATGGTTGGCATGTCCGGCTCTGCCCAGGAGGGGGAGCTGCCCCGAGATGCACCCATGCCCCTGTGCTGTGTATAATGTGGCCAGGGTGGGGGGGAGATATCCCCTGCCCCTGTGTAGAGGGGGCGTGTGAAGGGAAGACGTCCTGCTGTGTCCCGCCCCGAGGTGGGGAGCGTGTCGGGTCTCTTCACAGACACATGTGGCTATCGGGCCACATCTCCTGTGTAGCATGCAGCTGGAGCCATCTGCCCAAGGGTGGCATGGCACATGCCCACACATGCACAGGTGGCTGCGTGATCCGTGGGAGACATGGCCCACGCGGTTGTTCCCTGGTCTCCCTCTCCATCTCCCCCCCCCCCCGGGTAGGGGACAATGCTGGCACTTACCTGGTATGGCCTTCCCAGACGACCCTGCCGACTCCAGTGCCCGGACAGCTGGTGGTGGCCCCTCTGCTGCACCTGGGTCAGGGCTCTCAGTTCCCGGCTCGCTGCCCCCTGGGCTGGCGTGGACTGCCCCACTCCCCAGAATTCGGTCGAGGGAAGGGAAGTAGGGGCAGGTGGCAGCCTCTGCTGTGGTACCACCCCTGGTGGCCCTTGTGTATGCCTGCTGCAGCTCCTTAACTTTCAGGCACACCTGGTCCTGGGTGCGCCTGTGTCCCTTGCGGGCCATGGTGGCTGCTATGCGACCATAGACAGTGGCATTCCTCTGACTGGTGTGGAGATCATGGACATTTGGGGCCTTCCCCCACACCTCGGTGAGGTCCATGACTTCCGCCCCAGTCCAGGTGGGCGCGTGCCATCTACGGCCCCTGGCTGGCCCCTGGATGCTAGGGGACTGGGCGGGGGTTGGCTGGCTGCCACTGGCTGCCATTGTGCGGCCACTAGGTGAGAGTCTGTGGCTGCTGGCAGGCCTGGCTCTGGCATGTGCCCAGTGGCCAGACTTTACCCCTTTTAGGGCCCCGGGACTGGAGGAAAGGAGAAGAGTTTTCCTGTTTGTGCTCAGAGTGGCCACCAAGGGAAACTGAGAAGGGCTGGAGGCCCCCATTTCGAATTAAGTGCCTACACAATACTTAATTCAAAATAGCTATTTTGAATTTGGCATTATTCCTCGTAGAATGAGGTTTACCAAATTTGAAATAAGCGCTCCGCTATTTTGAATTAAATTCGAAATAGAGGTTTGCATGTGTAGACGCTATTGAAGTTCATTCGAAATAACTGCTGTTATTTCAAATTAACTTTGTTGTGTAGACATACCCTAACGGATTTAAAAGTAGCCATCCTTCTACAAAAAACTTCAAAACTAGACTACAGACAGAAACAGCAAATAAAACACAATCAAATTAGGATAGAGTAAGGAAAATGGACTGAATAAGGATTTAGAGTGGTTATCTCACTCTCCCAGAAGACAAGTAAAGCCATGAAGCAAAAATTACAATCTGTGATGGACCTTGGAGAAATTTAGGAATCCTAAATTAGCCCTTTATTTTCAGTTATTTAGTTTCCTGGGAATATATTAGGATTTAATATGTTTGAAAACAGGAAAGAATTCCATAATAAATGGAAAATAAAGGGCAGCAAGTGTGTTGTGGGAGTGGAGTGCTGGTATTCAGAAAGGCCAGGAAGGAAGGAAAGTCCCCAGGACACGCAGGGTGCATCTCCACCGCACACTTACCTTGAAATAAGCTATGCAATTTGCACAACATAAATTGCGTAGATTATTTTGAGGTAATTTCAAAATAGCTTATTTCAATTTGACACTGTCTACACAACATCTGCATCTTTTGCACGTGCTTGTTATTTTGAAATAGATTTCAAAATAATGGGTGCACTATTACTGCGTACACAGCATCAGTCTTTGAAATAAAGCAATATTCTGAAATGTCCGTTAACCCTCATGGAACAAGGGTTTACAGGAACACCAGAATAGCGCGCCTGTTATTTCAAAATCTATTTTGAAATAACGAGTGCACTCAAAAGACGTGGAATAGCTATTTCGGCATACTTCTGGTATCCCAAAATAGCGCTGCAGTGTAGATGTAGCCACAGACACCAAGGGGGGGGGCACTCACCATATGGAAGTTGAAGCCTATTCTCATCTCCCACCCTAATGCAGAAGAAGGAAACAGGAATGCTGAAGGACCAGGGACATGGGAGGAGCAGGCCCCCTGCCCCTGTACGTGCAGGCCCCCTGCCAAATAGAGCCCTCTGGATTCCGACTCTTCAGCACAGTCCCATTCTCTTCCCCCTGCAGGCTTTGTCCAGCAGGCATTATCAAGCTGCATTGAAGGGAGCGAGACAGGCAGAGAGTCTGGTCCCAGCAGCTATGACCACTCCTGTGCTGAAGGGCTCTACTGAGGAAGGACTCATAGGCTATGTCTACATAGAAGAGTTATTTTGGAAGAGAGTTTCTGGAATAGTTTATTTTGAAATAGCACATCTGCACACAAAACGTATATCAAAATAGCGCTTAGCTTTTTCGAAATAGCGCATCCGCACTGATTGGACACTGAATCACATTCAAGGCCAGCCAGAATCAGTTTAGGCAGGGCATCAGGTCAGTAGTTGCTTCCTGTGTTTGCTGCTTAAGGCTATCTGAGGGTATGTCTATACTACCACCCTACTTTGAAGTAGGGTGGTTAATGTAGTCAATCGAAGTTGCAAATGAAGCCCGGGATTTAAACATTTGCATCTTGCCGGGCACCGCCATTTTTAAATCCCCGGTAGTTCGGACTCCGTGCCCGCGGTTACACGCGGCACAGAGTAGGTAGTTCGAATTAGCTCTCTAATTTGAACTACCGTTACACCTTGTGGAACTACCTAATTCGAACTACCTACTCCGTGCCACGTGTAGCCGTGGGCACGGAGTCCGAACTACCGGGGATTTAAAAATGGCGGCGCCCAGCAAGATGCAAATGAAGCCCGGGATATTTAAATCCCGGGCTTCATTTGCAACTTCGATTGACTACATTAACCACCCTAGTTTGAACTAGGGTGGTAGTGTAGACATACCCTGAGTCTCGTGCTTAAAGGGACTCCCCTGTACAACCATTTTCCCGGTTTCCCTGCTTGCTTGCCTACCTCTCTGAGGGACAGCAAAGCATTTTCTCTTCTTGATCTGGTTGCCCTGCTTCAGGACACCACAGCACTCTCCGCCATGACTGACCACCGGGTCCACTTCACGGACATATATGTTGGGTGGTCAGGGAAGGAGCATAATGCATGTGTCTTCAGGAAGTATGTACCAGAAGCTGCACACTGGAACTTTCTTCCCCGACCACAACATCAGGTTCGGGGTTGTGGACATGCCTGTCTGCCTGGTAGCAGATGCAGACTATCCCCTGCAGCCATGGCTCAAGAAGCCATACACCGGCCACTTCAACCCCTCGTGATGGGCATTTAATGCCATGCTGAGCAGGGCTCACATGGTGGTCAAGGATGCCTTTGGTTTAAAGGCACGGTTTAGATGTCTCCTCGCCCGCCTGGACCTTGGGGAGCACAACATCCCACATATGGTGGCTGCGTGCTTATGCAACTTATGCGAATGGAAGGGAGAGGCTTTCTTGCCAGGGTGGGGGGTAGAGGCTGACCACTTAGGCAGGGCCAACGAGGAGCTGTGCATGGCTGCCATTCGGCAGGCCCATCAGGGGGCCATGCACATCTGGGAGGCCCTGAGTGAGAGCTTCTCCCCGGGGGACCAGTAACACTTTCCCCTGGTCCGTCCCACTGAGGGCTTCTGTTTCACCCTTCACTGTTGTCCCTCCACTTACCCCTCCCTTTCCCCCTTTCCTGTTGAAAAAATAGACACACCTTTTTTTTGGAAAAACTAAACACTCTGAATTGTACATAACTGCGGGATCAAAGAAACTAGGGAGAGACTGGGGAAAGAACCTGGGAGAGAGGAGGAGAGAGAGTGGAAGAAGAGGGGTGTTGAAAACCACAGGTGCGGGGACCTTGGTATCTCCAGGGGTGTGTGGAGGGAGAAGCAGGAGGGGGAGAGGGAGTGGGAGGAGAAGAGACAGCAGTAGATGGAGCAGAGGCTGGAGCAGGAGGAGGCATCGTGCTCGGCTCAAGAGAGCGCACATCAGTGCACAGGGAGCAGCCCTGCACAAGCAGTTCCTGCCAGCTCTCCCGCTGTAACTTCAGGTCCTCCTCGACCCAGCTGTGGATGTTTTGGTGCAGGGCCCAAAGTGCTGCCAGGTGCTGCCTCTGGTATTTGTCCATGAGACAGGTGCACCTGCGGAAGCCTCGGGTCTGGGAGGCTGTCCCGCTAGTGTTGACCGCCCTCCTGTTGCATCTTGTCCAGCTGTGGAAACAAAGAGTGATGTTCAGTAATCGCGGGGGGGGGGGGGGGGCGGACAGTGCCTGAAGCCCAGCCCCCATCTGTGAGCCGAGAGCAAGAGTTCTCTGCTCTGTTACAGGCGATTTGCTTAGAGCCAGGCCATGTGCACTCTGGCCATTTGGCCCAAATGTCTCCGGGAGTGGGGACTTTCTTGAGACTGTGGGTATGCCTGTGTGCCATGTGCAGGACTGCTGAGTGAGTGCATGTATGTGTATGTGTATGTGTGTGTGTATGTTCCCTGCCTCCTTCTAGAGGTGGCTTGTGGAGGGAGGGTGTCCCATCCTGGGATCAGGAGCATGGCAAGCCTCTCCAGATATCCTATGCCCAATAGTCCAAGGGTCCTCTGTGTCTGGTGTAGACACACCCTATAGTGAGTGAGAATAGCTGAATTGGGCCCTCAGGGTTTGGGATGTAATTTCTAAAACAAACTACAGTTTAAATATTTTGTTTATGCAAATGAATCAAAGTTACATCTTCATGTAAAAGTTTCCATTCCATCATATCATCACTGTATGATTCTGTAATGTGGCACCACTTCTTTAAAAAAGAAAAGAGCTCGGGAGAGAAAATACATAACTTCTATAGCTACACATGAAAAAGTTAGTGGAAAGTGTGTTGGGTGTATATTCTGCTCATCTCTTTTATTCAGTATTTATACCTTTGATTTACAATACTACCTCCTGCAGCCACAGTAGAGTAATAATAAATATACAAATATTTTATCTTTCAGATTTTTGCCATTTTCTTCATGTCATAAAAACCAGGACTATGACCCATTAATTCATACATCAAGCAAATATGGCCAAATGACTTATGGAATCAAACATTTCCGAGAAGAACACTATGAGAAATGGATAGCAAACAAGGTGAGTCACTGTAATATTAAGCAAAGTGGTAGTTTTCTAGATTGTTATTTTATTAAAATCTGAAAGCATTGGGCCTGGTCCAAAGTTTATTGAATTCAATGGGAACATTTCCAATAACTCTGGTGGGCACTGATCCAGGACTTCCAGCAGTATAATGGATTTGCCCTTTAAATGCCTGATTCTACAAGGTATTGAGCTTCTTCAACTCTCTTTGAAGTCAACTGAAGTTGAGGGGACTCAGCTCTTTCCAGGAGGTGCTTGACACTTTATGGAATAAGGACCTAAAGTTATTGGGGGAAAATGCTTCTGATAAATACATTGCTGGTAGTTTGTGCACAAGGTATCCTGTTTTATCTGCTGCTTTTTTTGATCTGGTAGAAGAATAAATATGAAACACTTAAGTGAACACAGCTGAAAATCTCAACAAAAAGGGAAACAAACTTTAACAAATGTTTTTCTTCTCCAATCATCTGCTCAGTTTTAAAAATGAGCAAAGATCTATTGTTTCCATAAGATAGTTTCATCATTGTCTAATTTGCCAAAAACCATATCCAGTCTTTCTATTTCCTAACACTATATGATGGGATGTTTCTCAAAACTTTTAATAATATATACATATCAGGAATTCAATACAGGATAAGATGTCAAAAGTTTAAAAGCTCCAATCGTGTAGATCATTAATCACAAAGTATGAAATGGGGAGTGGGGATGTTGAGAATTGAACATTTGCTTCTTGGCTATTTTTCTAAATTCTTGTCAGATTTGGCAAGCAAAAAATTCGATGTAATCTCCCAGTGGACTTACGTTAAAATGAGTGAAAGAAAATAAAGCTATCATATCTCAATTCCTTCTAAACCAGAGCCTGGTTCTGTCAATGGGACTTCTTTGTATCTGGGTTAGGAGAATTGGTCTTCTGGTCATTTGTACAAATTAGAGGCTCAGTGAGGATACAATTGAATAAATCAGAAAAAAAAAAATCTTCTAACAGTACTGGATGTTCATATCAGGTCTTTAAATAATGTCAGTTATAACAATGTTTAAGACATGTTTAATCAGTTTTCAAGCATGTTTTCCCTGTAAATGCGATAAGGAATCCTGTGGCACCTTATGGTGTGTCTAGACTACAGGGTTTTGTCAACAAAAGTGGACTTTTGTCGACAAAACTATACCTGTGTCTACACTGCCGCCAAGTTCTGTCAACATAACGTCGACAGAAATTGGCAGTTTTGTCGACGGTGGTAAACCTCATTCTACGAGGATTAACGCCTTCTGTCAACAGAAGGCGTTATTGTATCTACACTGTCCTTTGCGTCTACACTCTGATGTCGACAAAGCGGCTTGCTTTGTCAACAGAACTGGATGTAGTCTAGACGCTCTTTCTCGACAGAAGCTTTGTCAACAAAAGCCTGTAGTCGAGATGTACCCTTATGGACTAACAGTGGTATTGGAGTATAAGCTTTTGTGGGTAAAGACTTTCTTTGTCAGATGCAACATTTCCCTGTAAATGTACGCCCACACCTACAAAATCAAAAGCATATTTACACACGAGATAAAGTGTCAAGAACCCACAGTTTTGTAAATTGCTTTTCTGTTTTTCCAGTAAAACTTCTCTAAAGAAAGAATCATATTTGTTTTTTGTCTGCAATTACAGGAATGATACTGTAGCTAGCCAACCTTTAGTCTGTTAAAGACATGATTGCTCTCTCTCCCCCACCATCTCTCCAGTTTTAAAACAGTAATCCTCACAAATGTTTCAACTTGGCGCTGAACATAAGGGTGAGAGCAAAAGGAAAAAGGAATTCTTGATTTCTAAAATAATGTTGACACTACATTTTGTGTTTGCTATCAAATGTCTGATTTGGAAATTAAGATAATTAATAAGCAAAAAAAGTTCTTTCCCCAACTTTTACAGTCAACATAGTAAGACTGCAGTATTTTAACAATTATTTTTACTAAACTGCAGGTAGGCCAATACTTGAGTCCTTTAAAAAAAATCTGGATTTATTTAAAACAAAATGAGAGAAAGCAGCATTGTTTGAAGCCAGCAGGCATGGTGTCATAGTATAAATAGCCTATTTAAAAGCTTTTCCAAACACCTTTTTTCTGATATTCCTCAAGTCAGACCAGCAACAATTCTGCTTTTCTAATTCTGGGCATTTCTTGATCAGAGATAGGCAGACACATCAAACTGTATGTTTGGAGGTTTTATATGTCATATAAGCTAGAAACCTAGCTGAGACCACCAAACTCATTTTTATTTGTGATCTTAGACAATTTTCAACCTAAATCTCTGGAGGTGAACAGCTATATCCATTAACCCAGTATGACATTTAGCCTTCCAACTACCGATTCTAAATCAATATGAAGCTTCAATTAGGAGGCACTTACCAAAACAGGGAGCTAATAGGAAAGAAAATCAGTTTCTTGACCTACCTGCTGCTTTTACTAGTCATTATCATCAGGAAAGAGTGTAAAAACTCCATTCCTCACCATTTTTTTAGGGTAAAGGGCCCTATCAAAAAAGGTCCAAGATCAGATTTTCATAATCACTGCCTTTCAAAGAGGAACTCTTTATTTTTAATCACCATTTTAAGTGATCTACAAATTTATTTCTTGGATATATGATTATATTGTGCATCACTGTACTGTACACAAGATAATATGCAGGAAACTCTATAGGGCTATGTATACACTACAGAGTTTTTTAGGACATCCACACTGCAATCACTGAAAGAAAATCGAAAGAACGGAGGGATTTTTTCAACAGAGGTAATCCTTTATCTACAAGGAAGAAGCCTTTTTCCAAAAGAGCTCTTTTGGAAAAAGGCGTGTGTGGACGGGGAAGAGGGAGTCCTTTTGAAAGGAGGAAAGAGGAGAAAGCACAGGTGCCCTGGCGGCCACTCCGTCCATAGTAATCACATCTTAAATGCAAGATAGCATCCATTCAATGTGAACACTATCTTTTGAAAAAGAAGATTGCTTTTTCCATGCACTTTGGCAGTCTGGACACTTTCTTTTGGAAGAAGTTTTTTCGAAAGATTACCTTCCTCCTCCCCCCCCCCTCCCCCCGCATCCCCCTTCTGTTCTGAAATGTGATTTGTCCTTTTCATATGTGTTCATTTTTTTAATTGTATCCTTTGGTATATATGGTTGTGACTATTTTCTTCCACTATTTGATCTGAGGAAGTGGGTCTGGCCCACAAAAGCTCATCATCTAATAAACCATCTTGTTAGTCTTTAAAGTGCTACATAGTCATGCATTTTACTTCAGCTACACCAGACTAACACAGATACATTTCTATTACTATTCCGGAAAAGCTTCTTCCAAAAGAAGTCTGCAGTTTAGACATAGCCTGGAAGACACTTAACAAAATGGTAAACACCTTAATGCTGTCAAAAGTCTATGGATCTTTTTGATCTCAGAATCTGTTACTCATGCTTAACACTTAAATGATTTTCCTACTTGGAATGTATCAAATTTTATATGCAAACAGATTTATATGACAATCTGAGTCAGTGGTTGATTGCCCTTTTAGGATGTCCATTCAACCTATCACTGTAGCACTGCACTGGAGAAGGAGAAATACTGTTTTTTCTTGAAATGTGATCACCCATGACAGGCAAAGCCTACAAATTACACTAAGTACTCCCAAGAAATCACTTTGATGGTGAATGGTCTTCAAGTGTTAATGCAAAGTATGTTGAGCCTGTTCCAAGTAATCTGTTAAAAAACTAGTTTCCCTGTGTTATGTGTACATCGTATTTACTTTAAAAATTCCACAGACTTATACACAGGTTTGTATATACTGTTAATTTTTAAAAATCACAAAAAGATAAGAATTTGCCCATATAACTACTTAATATCCAATTGAGGCAAGAATAAACAATTAGAGTGAATATTAGTTTACTATATTTCCTCTTCAATGAACAAGATATAGTATAGCTCATCCTTTCTCAGAACATAATAGCAGTTGTTAGTGAATATGAGAACTTGATAGTTTTATTTCTGCTAGTAATATCTCAAAACTTGTCATCATACTCTAGGAACATTTCAAATATCTCAGCAAGTTAAGAGAAAAAATAGTGTTGTATTTACATGTTTTGCTGAAAGCATATAAATAGGCAAAGAGGAATATTTGCAACTATTATATATAAATACTTAATTTTGGTTCCCACATTTGTAAAACCTGTTAAATAATCGAATACAACTTTTTGACATCATATATCTAAAGCCTGTGTATTTTTTATTTTCATTTATTTATTTGCAAATGCTTTGGAATACCTTAGTCAGTATTTATATTACATGTGCACTTTTATTATTGAAAACCTATAAATCACCATGAATTTAATCTATAAGGATAGGTCTCAAATAGTTGGACGATCTGGAAATCAAATATACTAAAGATAATGTTTTGGTTGTCAAAACACTCATGTGATCATATACTGTATACTGAAACACAAATGCTAGCCTACAGCTTTTAATCTGAATTAGAATTAGTTTGCATATGCATTTTAGACAACTGACTTAATGGCATTTCATGTTTTGCTTGTTTGGGAAATTCAGGAAGTGACATTTTAAGATGTTCCTTGTTGATAAAATCTTTCCTCATATGCCTTATTATAGATGAATTACAACATGGCTGCAGCCCTGTTTCATTATTTGCACATGGATTTTTGCCCTAAATACAATTTTATTATCTACAAAGCATAAAATATCCAAGTACTCCAAAGAATTAATTTAGAGAACCTAAGCATATTGCACAGAACATAAAGTTGACCTTTACCGTCTACAGCTTCTGGAATAGAGTGGGATGTGGAACACATCATAGACTTAATGTGGCACAACGCTGTCTGCAGAAACTTGGGTGGGACTGTGACTGCCTGCCCATTGCACCCGATGATTGAATCTGCTGTCACCAGCATCCTGATAATAATGAACATTCAGCTTAACGACCGTGATTATGATTATCATAATTGATGTGCAAGTGCAGTGTGTGGGGATCATTACAGCTGAACTGTACAGCAGAGAAACATGCTTTAGTTATAGATAATTTTACTTTTATGCATTGATTGGGATAAAATATGCCTTTCAAGTTCAACAGGCCAGCTTAATATAATTTTCAGAAGGGTTCTACATATCTGAATTGATGATTATGAGCTTGCTGCAAAACAGCCATTCTAGCTGTTTGTTTTGAACAGTTCCATTCCATTAATAACAGCAAATAATTAAATAATTAGATATTTTGGAGGAGAAATATCTTGTGAGTACAGCCTGCATTAATCAAAAATCAAATTAAAAGTGTTTCAGATTGTGCTGGCCTTGCCTGTGCTAATAAAAACAGGATATGTAATTCACCACCAGTGAAGCTCCACTGAAAGTTGCAGCACTGGAAACTGTAGACAATGGTACAGGGGTATGGGAAAAACTCTCCACCGCTGTGGCACCTCCTGATGGTCTTTCTGGGAATCAGCTCAGGTCTGTTAGAAGGGCATCTCTTCCAATGGTGTCTCACTTGCATTTACTCCTTCTCTGTTGCCTCCACCATCCATAATCCACATCACTCCTCTTCTGGGCTCTGCCTCCTGCTGTGTCCTGCTCTGCTGCCTCCCCCCTCCCCCGCTCCTTTTCAGGGGAACCCACACTTTATCATCCCAGGGTGGGCAATAATTTTTGATGGGGGGCCACTCCTAGATTTTGATAAGTGGTCAAGGGCCGCACTCATCCATGATATTAATGGAAAAGGTGTAAGGTCTGGGTGCAGAAGGGTGCTTGGGATAAGGGATTGTGGTGCAGGAGAGGCTGTGAGAAGTTTGGGTGAAGAAAGAAGTTGTGACCTGCGACACAGGATTGAGGTGCAGAGATTTGGATTGTGACCAAGAGCAGGAGGGGGTTGTGACCTAGGGCATGGGATTGGAGTGCAGGGCTTTGGGTTGTGACCTAGGGCAGGGGACTGAGGTATAAGACAAGACTTCAGGGGTTTGGGGTTTTGATCTAGGGCAGGGGACTGAGGTATAAGACAAGACTTCAGGGGTTTGGGGTTTTGATCTAGGGCAGGGGATTAGAGTTCAGGGTTTGGGTTGTTATCTAGCACAGGAGGGGATTGTGATCTGGGGTAGAGGATTGGGGTGCAGGGTCTGTGAGGGGGTATGGGCTCAGGAGGGAACAGAGAGTTTGGGTTATGTGGGGGATGAGGGTAGGAGTGGCAGGGGGCAGAGGGCTGCAGGACCATGAGCTCTGTGAATAAGAGCCTGAGGGGAGGGGGGATTGGTGCTTCACATGCTGCCTTTTCTTGAAACAGGCACCTCCCATTAGCCAGAAACTGGCTAATGGGATTGTGCTGGGGATGGGAGCAGCTTGTGAAGCACCACTCTCTCCACCCACCTGCTCACAGTTTTGAAAAACAAAAAGCCCACCAGCTGCTTTTCTGAGCGGTGTGCAGGGGGCCGAGGCATGCAGGTGAGTCTGCCTGAGGCTCCCTGCTGCATGTGTGGGCCGGATCCAGTGGCTTGGTGGGCCAGATTTGGCCCACAGAGGGTGTTTTTCCCAGGCCTAATCCAGTCACTTTTCTCAGTGGTAAACTGCCATCTCTGGTTCAAGCCGCTGGCCTCAGTGGCAAATGACAGCCTTTCACTGACCCCTAATCTTAGTGGCAAATGGAGGTGGAGGGTATCTGGATGCCCTGCTACTCTGGGTCCCTACCCAAGGACCCTAGAGCTGGTATCCACTCACTACCAATTCACTGCCAACTCCTTTGCAGCTCTTTCCCTGAGCCAATTGCCCAGTACACCTAGCACCTTTCTGGCCCTTTGTATCAGGGCCTCACTCTGGGGCTACGTCTAGACTGCATCCCTCTGTCGACAGAGGGATGCAAATCAAGCAAGTCTAAATTGCTAATGAAGCAGGGGTTTAAGTATCCCACACTTAATTACCATAAACATAGCTGCCACTTTTTTTTTTAAAGGGAGCTTTTTTAGAAAATAAAACCGGTAGTCTAGACACAGATCTGTTGAAAATAAACCCTTTTTCGACAGATCCTGTAAACCTCATTTTTTGAGGAATACAGGATCTGTCGAAAAAGGGTTTATTTTTAACAGATTCATGTCTAGACTGCTGGGGTTTTTTTTCGAAAAAGCTCCATTTAAAAAAATGTGGTGGACATGTTTATGCTAATGAAACGCAAGATATTTAAATCCCTGCTTCATTAGCAATTTCAACGTGCTTGATTTGCATCCCTCTGTTGACAGAGGGATGCAGTCTAGACACAGCTTGGCAGTCCTCAGGCTGGAACACCCTATTGCTCCTTTAACACTGCCTTGCGGTGCTCTATCTAGGTGTGTTTTGGAAGCCAATCCTTCTCCCTTACCTTTCTGGGAGAGACTGTTCTCGGCTGAGCAGCCCTTTATAAATGGCATGGAGTCTGGTGGCACTTTAAAGACTAACAATTTATTAGGGTATTAGAGCATATGCTTTTGTTTATGCTCTAATACCCTAATAAATTTGCTAGTCTTTAAAGTGCCACAAGACTCCTTGTTGCTTTTGCTGAAACAGACTAACACGGCTACCTCTCTGAAACCTTTATAAATGAGATGCTCCAGCAAGCCTTCTGCTGATTGGCTCTCTTAATGTTCTCTTTCCTGATTGGTGGGTTCTGCACAAGTTTCCTATGACCTCCTTTAGCCTCTCCTCTTCCTGAGGGGGCAACTGTATCACAGGACACATACATTTTTATCACGGTTTTGTGTAACCTGCATTGCATTTGATAAATATTCACTACAGTTTCCTCCACTGTTGCCATCGGGGCAGAGTTACGGATCCAAATTTTGGCATGGTAGATAGAGTCATTAACAATTCATCAGAGACAGGATCTTTTTGTTTATTTTTCATGGTAATGATTTCCTTCACTTCACCTTGTAAAGAAATGCAGAAATCTGTGAACAAAAGCATGCACTAACTATATCATACATGTGATACATGTATAGATATATGCATACCCAAACAGAAGTGTGTATGTACTGTAGATGTGAGTTTGCATGATGTTATAGACGTGTATGTAAATCATAATGTATGTAGATACATTTGTTTACGCCAGGACTTAATTTGGCTTTTTAAAGCAAATCCTTTTCCCAAATATCCCAGCCTTGTTACTTGGCATAGTATCAGGCTGTAGGGCAGAGGTGGGTAATAAGCAGCCTGCGAGCCGGGCATGGTTCACCAGGGTTAGCCCCTAGCGGACTGCCAGACACTTCATTTACCTGAGCATCCTCAGAAACTGCCGCTCGTAGCTCCCATTGGCCACGGTTCACTGTTCTCTGCCAATGAGAGCTGTGGAAAGCAGCACAGGCAATCTTGATTGCAGTCTTTAAGTACCTACATGGGGAACAAATATTTAATCTAGCAAAGAAGGGTATTACACAAGTCAATGGCTGGAAGTAGAAGCTAGACAAATTCAGATTGAAAATAAGACATGTATTTTTAACAGTGAGATTAATTTAGCACTGGAACAACTAGCTAAGTGTTGTGGATTCTCTGTCACTGACAATTTTTTTAAAATCAATTCACCCTTTGATCATCTCGTTATTAAGCTAAATAATGGAGCTCCTTTAGTCGATCACCCTAAGACATATTTTCTAATCCTTTTAGTCAGTCTTGTGTCTCTTCTCTGAACTCTCCATTTTTCTAAATCCTTCTTGAATTGTGAACACTAGAACTCTACACAGCATTCCAGGAGTGGTTGCTCCAGTGCCAAATGCAGAGATTCCGCTGTTCATGCATCTAAGGAACAAATTAGGCCTTTTGGCCACAGTGTCCCACTTTGAGCTCAAATTCAGCTGTTTACCCACTGCAACCCCCAAATCTTTTTCGCAGTCACATCTTCCTAAGATAGAGTCCCTCATCCTGTAAGTATGTCCTATGTTCTTTGTTCCTAGATTTACAGTAGATATACATATTTACATGTAGCCATTACAACACATATTTTCTTGTATTCAGCAATCTAAACAGCTCTGAATCACTGTTTTCTCCTCTTCATTATTTAATTCTCCCTCAATGTCATCTGCAAAGTTAAATATTAAAATAAGGCAGTCCCCGGGTTACGCGGATCCGACTTATGTCGGATCCGTACTTACGAACGGGGCTTTTCTCGCCCCGGAGGACGCAGGCAGCAGGACCGCCCAGATGCACCGCGGTCCCACCGACCATGTCCTCCGGGGCAAGAAAAGCTGCTCCGCGTCTCCCTGGTCTTCTGGGGAGCAAAGCTGTGGAGGACGTGGGCGGCGGGACCGCACAGACGCACCACGGTCCCACCGCCTGCGTCCTCTGCGGCGAGAAAAGCCGCTCCGCGTCTCCCTGGTCTGCTGGGGGGGCCCCCCCAGCAGACCAGGGAGACGCGGAGCAAAGCTGCGGAGGATGCAGACGGCAGGACCGTGGCGCGTCTCGGTGGTCCCACCGCCCGCGTCTCCCTGGTCTGCTGGGGGGGGGCTCAGCTAGTGTACCCCTCCCCCAGCAGACCAGGCTTTTCTCGCCAACACCTGTGGTAGAGCAGCTGGGGCGCTGCCGGGTTGGTCCTGCAGCGCCACTCCTCGGCGCTACTGGACCAACCCGGCAGCAGCCCAGCTGCTCTGCCCCAGGCATCCTGATTCAGCCGCTGCTGGTCAGTTTCAGCAGTAGCTGAATCAGGACACCTGGGGCAGAGCAGCTGTGGTACTGCTGGGCTGGTCCAGTAGCGCCAAGGAACAGCGCTACTGGACCAACCCAGCAGCACCCCAGCTGCTCTGCCCCAGGCATCCCCAAATCAGCCGCTGCTGAAACTGACCAGCAGCTGACTACAGGAAGCCCGAGGCAGAGTTGCTCTGTGCCGGGCTTCCTGGAATCAGCCGCTGATCAGTTTCAGCAGCAGCTGACTTGGATACACCTGGGGTAGAGCAGCTAGGGTGCTGCCGGGTTGGTCCCCGCAGCGCCGAGGTGCAGCGCTGCGGGGACCTACCCGGCAGCACCCCAGGTGCTCTGTCCCAGGCATCCAGATTCAGCCACTGTTGAAACTGATCAGCGGCTGATTCCAGGAAGCCCAGGGCAGAGCAACTCTGCCTCGGGCTTCCTGTAGTCAGCTGCTGGTCAGTTTCAGCAGTGGCTGAATCTGGACGCCAGTTCCGACTTACATACAAATTCAACTTAAGAACAAACCTACAGTCCCTATCTTGTACGTAACCAGTGGACTGCCTGTATTAAAAAACGTTAAATGATGTAGAGCCAAGAGCAGTGAGACCACTGCTACTTGTATAATTTACAGCATCTCTTCAGCTTTTTCAAGCCTTGGACAGCCACCACCAGCTTGGTGATGGACGGACCTGGCACCCTGGGGACATAGGAAGGACAAAAAAGGCCCAGAATGTAGGGAGGCTCGGGGGCTCCTTCAATGGCGCAGTTCAGGGCCAGCTTTAGGAAGTGCGGCGCCCAATTTGAACTGTTTTGGCGGCTCCCCACCCCACCCAGGATTTTTTGTTGAGCAAAAAACAAAAACCACACCCACACAACAAACCACAACCTCACACAAATATCACATCAGAAGACCTGATCAAAATGTATATCAATGTAGCTGAACATTTTCAAAAAAAATGCCATCCTTTATTATGCAAAATTTTACACAAAATTAAATCAGTTTCCTTAAGTGTAGGTCAGATATTTTCAATCACAAACTATCCAATGTTTTCAATAAAGTTTGATTTTTAAAAAGTTACCAGAGAGTGTTGCAGTTTTCTGTTACATTGATTTACTTTTTAAATAGCAAAAATGGAGTCTTTGTTAAGAAAGTGTCAGTTCTGTGGTCAAATTCCAGTCCTTAGTGATTTCAGCACCAATGATTTCACTAGGTAATATGGTACCTCACCACCATTACCTCCTTTGCACTGCCCTTCAACACACTGCCTGCATGTTCAGTCCAAGCTCAGTCTACACAAGATTTTATCAATGATTTTTGCTCAAGCTATCACTGAGACAAGACAAGGACTCTCAATTGATTCTAGTCAGCTCTGCCTTTAAACACTGGATGTAAAGTGTCAGATATAATTGAGGACTCCCAAATAGACTCTACACCACCAGAAATGAAACCTGTTTCCATCTTCTGTGACTTTCAGTTAGATGTGACTCACTACCCTCTGCTTAGTGTTCAAGTTATGGTAGACCCTAAGCCAGGTCATATTTAGTTCAGGTCTTTTACCTTTTAATCATACAATATGGATAACAACATTTCATTCTCCCAGCTCCAAGTCTTAAGTGAATTTCAACCCAAAAGAGCTAAAATTGGTCACCTTGACACAGCAAGTGTGTCTACAGATCTCTGTGGCAAAGTAGGTTGTCTATATAAATAAGGTCTGCTCGTGAAACCTTTTCCTACAGTTGATTAACAGATGGCAGTAGATAGCTCATTCAGACCACTGGCTGATAATAGTTAGTCACCCTGACCAGTCATTAACCAGAGTACTGGACTCACCCTACTCTCTGTTGTCTCTATGGGTATGTCTACGCTACAGCACTAATTCAAACTAACTTAATTCGAATTAGTTAATTCGAACTAAGCTAATTCGAACTAGTGCATCTAGACCTAACAACTAGTTTGAATTAGCATTTTGCTAATTCAAAATAGCATGTCCACATTGAGTGGACCCTGAACCAAGGTTAAGGATGGCCAGAAGCAGTGCCGGCAGGGCATCAGGTTAGGCCTTAGAGCGTGGAGCTGCTGTCTCAGGCTAGCCGAGGGCTGTACTTAAAGGGACCCGACCCCCACCCGGGACAGACAGTTCTCAGGGGTTCCCCGCTTGCAAAGCAGTCCTGGCTTGGAGTGCCCTGAGTGCCCACACTCGGCACATCACAGCACTCGGCCATCAGCCCGGCTGCACTTGCCGCAGGCTGCCATCCGGGGGGGGGGGGTTAATCGGGGGGCTGCAGGAGAGCTTCCACCCCGAGGAGCCCGCAGACCCACCCCAGTCCTCCCCATTGGGGGCTCGTACCCCATTCCTCCCTCACCTCCTTCCACTTACCCCTTCCTAGCCCCTCCTTCCTCATGTACAAAATAAAGGACACGTGTGTTCAAAAATAGAAACTCTCTTTATTGAACAAAACTCAGGGAGACTGGGAAAAGGAGGTGGGAGAGAGGAAGAGAGAGGGTGGGCAACTAAAATGATCAGGGGTTTGGAACAGGTCCCATATGAAAAGAGGCTAAAGAGACTGGGACTTTTCAGCTTAGAAAAGAAGAGACTGAGGTGTGATATGATAGAGGTCTATAAAAGCACGAGTGGTGTGGAGAGGGTGCATAAGGAAAAGTTCTTCATTAGTTCCCATAATAGAAGGACTAGAGGACACCAAATGAAATGAATGGGTAGCAGGCTTCAAACTAATAACAGAAAGTTGTTCTTCACAAAGCAAATAGTCAACCTGTGGAACTCCTTGCTGCAGGAGGCAGTGAAGACTAGAACTAGAACAGAGTTTAAAGAGAAGATAGATAAATTCATGGAGGTTGGGTCCATGGAGTGGTATTAGCCAAGGGGTAGAAATGGTGTCCCTGACCTCTGTTTGTGGAAGGCTGGAGATGGATGGCACGGGACAAATGGCTTGGTCATTGTCTTCGGTCCATCCCCTCCAGGTTCTAGTGTTGGCCGCTGTCGGCAGACAGGCTACTGGGCTAGATAGATCTTTGGTCTGACCCAGTACGGCCATTCTAAGCTCAGGGCTCAGGGTCAGGGGTCTCACTGGACCACCCTGATTTTCACGCAAACCTGTCCTGGGTGGCCAGGCTGACAGCTATCCTGCCCTAGACGGCCACTTTCCTGTGCCTAGTGCGGAGGTCGTGGATGAGGTCCATGATCTCCGCACTAGACCAGGTGGGCGCCCACTTCTTGCAGATCTGGGCAAGCTCCCGGGAGCCGCCAGCCTGGTCTCGGGAAGAGGCGGAGGGCTGGGTGGCAGCGGGTGGCTGGTTCGTGCCATGCCAGGTGCAGGGTCTGCTGGCTGGGTGCTGGCAGGCTTGCACCTGGCACAGGCACCGTAGTCAGACCGTGCCCCTTTAAGAGCTCCGGGGCCGGGAGGGGGGCAGATGAGTTTCCCTGGTGGTGCCCAGAGTGGCCACCAGGGAAAGCTGGGGAGGGCTAGCCTCCCACTAGTTTGAATTAAGTGGCTACACAGCCCTTAATTCGAACTACTTAATTCGAACTAGGCGTTAGCCCTTGTAGAATGAGGTTTACCTAGTTCGAATTAAGCGCTCCGCTAGTTCGAATTAAGTTTGAACTAGCGGTTTGTATGTGTAGCGCCTATTAAAGTTAATTCGAACTAACGGCTGTTAGTTTGAATTAACTTTGTAGTGTAGACATACCCTAAAAGAGTATCATAAGAAGGAAGAGGAAGAGAATTTGTTCTGCTTGGCCTCTGAGGTTAGGATGAGAAGCAATGGGCTTAAATTGCAAATATTTAGGACCAGGTTAGACAGACATCTGTCAGGGATGAGCTAGGGCAACTCAACTTTGGAAGCCCCAGGGGCCACACTGATACTTACAGAACATGCTGAGGGCCTCAATTTAAGTGTGGTTTCATATGCACGCAAATATATAAAATAGCTTCTCTCACTCTGACAGGCATGAATACAAAAATTAAGGCAAGACTACACAACACACAGGCCCCATTTAAGTCAGTTCTGCTGATATTAATAAAATGCAATATTTACCCGATTTCTACCCATGTGACAGCATTTTTCATGAGCAATGACAGTCCAAGAATTTAACTACTAAAACATATCAACAGAAGATCATTACACTGACTGCTTTTTTGGTTTGGCCACATTTTGATCCCCACATAAGCCCAAACTGTACCGCAGGGCACAAACTAGCCGTGGGCAGCATACCAAGTTATTAATAAATATTTTATAAACCTTTCCCTTTTCTCTCTGCTGCCATGTCTCCTCTCCATCATCTCCCTTGGTGCCAGCTGCCCCCCAACTCCTTACCCTCTTCTGCTGTCCTGACTCCTGCCCTTCTCACTGCCCTTCTCACTGCCCTCAGCTCTCCTGCGACCTGCCCCCCTCCACCAGCCTTTCTCTCCCCCCCGTGCCCACTCCTGCAGTCGCCCCACTCTGATCATGTGAGCTACCTCTCTTCTAACACCTCCCTCTACACACCTGTCCTGCCTTTCTCCTCTGGTGCTGGTCCCTCCCCTGCAGGTATCTGCCCTTCTGCTTCACACCCAGAATCCCCTGGCATCTACACCTTCCCTTAGCCCTGCACACTCCTCGTGCCTCCCCCTTCCCTCACTGCCCCTGCCTCCTTTTTCCCTGATGCCCATCCTCTCTCTGCTCCCATTCCCTTCATGCCCCTGTGCCCTCACACATGCCTTGCTCCATCCCCACTTTTCTCATGCCCACCCCTTCTTTCAAGCCTTCTCCCAGCACCTCCCCCTCCAGCCCCCAATGCCCTTCCCCTCTCCTCTCCCAGCATCACCCTGTGCCCCCTCCCACTGACACTTCCCCTCCTGCCCTTTCCCTCGTTGTCTGTGCTTGGCTTCCTGGCATTTGTCTTTCCTCCACCCTGTCTCTTGGTACCTTCCCGCTCCCCCTCCGCACAAGCCCCTTTCTCTCCCACCGCTTCTCCCCCTCCGCACAAGCCTCTTCCTCTCCCACACCTCCCCCTAGTTGTCCCCCTCCCCTACTTTCTGCCTTCTGCGGGGCCGGACTCCAAACCGTGTGTGCCGCTGCCGCCACCTTTTCAGTTTCAAAAACCCGGGCATCTCCCCACCCACCTGCATGGTTGCAGCAGCAGCCAGCAGCGTGCGCAAGTAAGGGTGGGGAGCCCAGCCAGCCGAGCCGAGGGAGCCAACTTCTGGGTGCAGGGCGCGGAGCTCCCTTAGGCATGGGGCCTGATTCGGCCGAATCGGCTTAAGGCCGGCCCTGGCGCAGCAGATAAGGTACCCACAGTAGATAAGGATTTGAACGACTAGTCAAGTAATCATCTATCTGATAAGCAAAGTGAACACACTAGTTGACTAGTAGTTCCCCCCCAAAAAAATGCAGGAACGGGGAGGGGAGAAGAGGGCGTGCTTCAAAGTGGCAACGCTGCATGTAGCCGTGGGCCAGACCCCGAAGTCCATGCACTGCTTTGAAACTTTGCATGCAGCCCGGGGACAGCTGGGGAGTCCCCAGGCTACAGGCAGCATTTCAAAGTGACAATGCCATATGGAGCCTGAGATCATCTGGAGACTCCCCTGCTGACCCTGGGCTCCACATGGCGCTGCTGCTTTGAAATGCTGTGTGGAGCCTAAAGCCGGGCTTCCCAAGGCATGTCAAAGCAGCAGCACTGCACGGAGCCCGGGGTCAGTGGGGGAGTCCCCAGCTGATCCCAGGCTCCACAGGGTGCTGCTGCTTTGAAATGCGTGGGGAGAACGGGGCCAGCAGGGAACTGCCCCACTGGTCCCATGTTCCTTGCAGCACCTTTGCTCTTGAAGTGTAGAAACAGCCTTGGGGCTGTTTCTACACTTCAAAGGCAAAGGCGCCTTTATCTGCTAATTGAATAGTCGATGCAAATCGCATCAACTAATCCTCACCTAGCCCCAAAATCTTACAGGCCTGTCTTGGGGTGACTTCTCATGCCCCCTCCAGTGGGCAGGGATAGGACCCCGAGTCCCTATGTCAAGTCCCGTTCATGCAGGGCCCACTGACCCGAGATCAATAAACAAAGTCACTGGCTGGCCCTTTAAGGCAGAAGTTGTGCCGGCGGGTCACGGATATGGTGGGGCTGCACCCCTGGTAGGGAGACCTGGGCCCACCCTGCTCCACCAGGTCTCAGCCCAGGGCCCTATGAGTGGTAGGATGGCCCACCACTCCCTTGGCAGGGAAATCCCACCAAAATGCGCCGAGGTTCCCGGGGTGGGAGTGGCTGCTCCTGCCCCTGCCCTGATCCACTTCCTACCCTGTCTGTCGGGCCCTCTTCCCATGTACCTGCAGGATCCTCCGCATTCATGGGGGCGACTTCTCCTCTGTGGCTGACTCCGGCGATGTCCCAACTGGCCCCGGCGCCTCCGCTGGCTCCTCCTGGGGTCGCTGGTGGATGCTGGTCAGGAACTCCCTTCCTAGGTCCTTCCCTTCCGGCCT
This sequence comes from Pelodiscus sinensis, assembly GCF_052426305.1. Taxonomy (NCBI): domain Eukaryota; kingdom Metazoa; phylum Chordata; order Testudines; family Trionychidae; genus Pelodiscus; species Pelodiscus sinensis. The sequence goes on from NC_143054.1 coordinate 153,903,233, forward strand.
CCAGCCCAGACTGAGCCTCTTCCCAGGCTTTTTTAGCTGAGCTTCAGCCAGCCTGGGCGTGTTCAGTAGAGCTGTGGGAGCAGGGCCTCTGCAGCCAGGTATCCCTGTCTGAGCCCTGCGAGGTTAGTGCAGAGCTGCTTTGCCCCGTCACATACCCTCCCCCTTAAGAGGCTCAGCAAGGGGGGCATTGCCATTCCCTCTTCATCAGTCCTTGAAAAAAAGTCTGCGTTAGCGTGGGCCTTTCCTGGGCGATGCGCCACCTGGAAAACAAAAGGCTGAAGCAACAGGTACCAACACGTGACCTGCGCATTAGAGTCTTTTATGGCATGGAGCCATTTCAGTGGTGCATGGTCAGTGACCAGTGTAAATTGACTCCCTAGAAGGTAATACCTCAGGGTCTCTATGGCCCATTTTACCTCGAAGGCCTCCTGTTCTTTCGTGGAAAGTACCTGGTCTCCCGCGGTACTTTCATGGAGTACCTGGTCTCCCCCTGGTCTCAGCTTACAACTGAGAAACAAAATGGGGTGTTCTTCACCCTCAACTATTTGGGACAGAACAGTCCCCAATCCTATCCATGAGGCATCAGCCTACAAAATAAATGGTTTATCAAAGTCCGGCTGGATGAGCACAGGTTTCTGGGCTAGCTGCGCCTTCAAGATCTGAAAGGCATCACAGTCTAGGGTCCACTCAATGTGGCACGACCGAGGATTCTTTGTGAGGTCTGTAAAGAGTGCTGCTGTGGTCACAAAGTTCAGAATAAAGCGGCAGTAATATCCCGCCAGTCCCAGAAATTGCCGCACCTGCTTCTTCGTGGTGGGCATAGGTTAATCGAGGGCCTGGCATGACCTAATCATTCTCAGAGCTCATTCACTCGGGGCATCGGGTAAGCATCAAAGCGGGAGACGGCGTTTACCTTCCTGAAGTCAACACAGAACCTAACTGACCCATCTGCCTTCAGTACCAGGACTATGGGGCTCCTCCATTCACTCCAGGATTCTTCTGCCATGCCCAAAGCTAGCATTTGATCGAGTTGTTTCCAAACAGTGTCCCACAGCTTCCTAGAGAGCGGGCGATGGTGATCCCATACCCTCTACCTGGGGGGATAGTGATGTGATGGCACATCAAGCTCGTCTTTCTGGGCTTGAATGACAGGACATGGGGGAAGTCACTCAGCAACCTGCGGAGTTGTACCTGTTGCTCTGGATTGTGATCTGGGCCAATGTCGAGGAGCGATGGCGCAGGGTCTTTCTTTGCTGACGGCTCCAATTCTGGCTCCATGGGGCACGGTGTAATCATCAAGGCCTCTCATTCCTTCCAGCCTTTGAGAAGATTTACATGGTACACCCGCAACTCTCTCCTCCTTCCTGGCAGCCGCACTTCATAATCCACCAGGCCCACCTGTCTCACCACCTCAAATGGTCCTTGCCATTTAGCTAGGAGCTTGGATTTCAAGGATGGGAGCAATAGCAACATCTGGTCTCCTGGCTGGAAGATCTGTGTCCTGGCACCACAGTTATAATGAGCAGACTGGACCTCTTGGGCTTGGTGTAAATTCTCTTGTGCTAAGTGGCCCAATTCCCGTAGTCGGTCCCGTAATCACAGGCTGTACTGCACAGAGCTTCGAGCGGTAGCCTCTTGCTCATCCCAGGTTTCTCGGACGATGTCTAAAATCACTCAGGGCTGTCGCCCATACAGAAGCTGAAAGGGCAAGAACCCCATGGAGGCCTGGGGTACTTCTCTTACCGCAAACTTCAATGCTGGCAGCATCTTATCTCAGTGGCAAGTGTCTTCCTCCATGAACTTATGCAGCATCGCTTTTAAGGTTCGTTTGAAGCATTTCACCAACCTGTCCATCTGCAGGTGGTAAACCTAGGTCCTGAGAGTGCGGATATTCAACAACCAGCACAGCTAAGCCATGAGTTGCAACATCATATTCATCCCCTAGTCTGTGAGGATCTCTCGGGGCAGCCCAACCTGGGAAAATATCTCTAACATCTCCTCAGCAATGACGCGGGCTGTAGCCATTCGCAACAGGACTGCTTGGCTACGTCTACACTGGCCCCTTTTCCGGAAGGGGCATGTAAATTTCACCAGTCGTCGTAGGGAAATCCGCGGGGGATTTAAATATCCCCCGCGGCATTTAAATAAAAATGTCCGCCGTTTTTTTCCGGCTTTTAAAAAAGCCGGAAAAGAGCGTCTACACTGGCCCCGATCCTCCGGAAAAAGTGCCCTTTTCCGGAGGCTCTTATTCCTAGTAGGAATATTTAAATCCCCCGCGGATTTCCCTACGACGACTGGTGAAATTTACATGCCCCTTCCGGAAAAGGGGCCAGTGTAGACGTAGCCCTTCTGGATACCATGTGGCATAGTCCACTCCCACTAAAATATATTTGTGTCCAGTCTGGCTCCTTTCTAGAAGGCCTACCAAATCCAAGCCAATCCACTCAAATGAGGTTCTCACTACAGGTAATGGCACCAGGGGGCCCGTGGGATGCTTGTGGTACTGGCACTCTGGGCACGATGCGGCAGTACTCTCATACCTTGTGATGAATTCCCAGCCAGAAGAACCATTGCGCCACTCTATGCAGTGTCTTCTCCCTGCCCAGATGGCCTGCCCAGGGTACAGCATGGGCAAGATGCAACAGGCCCCGACGGAACTGGTGTGGGACCAGTAGCTGGCACACTTCTGCTTGGGTCTAGGGATCCTGGGCTAGGTAGTAGAAGAGGTCTTGTTGCACCTCAAAGTGGGGCTCTTGGGGATGACATGGGGGCAGCTCCCCTCCCCCGGGAGGCTAACCACTTGTTCCCAGGATCGACTAAGTGTTGGGTCATTCCATTGCTCTTCTAGGAATTCCCCATCTAACTCTAATTCGAGTGGTTGGGGTTCTACTGGGGTACTGCTTGGTCTTGGTGTCGGTCTACAGGGTGCGTGGGTCTGAGAGGATGCTTCCTCTGGGTCGGCCTCTGGTGGCCTGCCTACCAGGACTCAGCGGTCCCATCAAGCTAAGATGGTGCTCGCCATCCAGGCACTTCCTTCCTAACTTGGTAAACCCTGGCCAGTCCCACCTGAGGACCACTGGATATGATAAATTTGGGGCCATCACAACTTGCCAACATGCCCCACGCTGCCCATCTTCTAACCTCACTCAGGTTGTTGGGTAGGACCTCACATCACCATGAATGCATAACATCTGTACTGGAGATCCCTGCTGGTTAGTCCTGGACACCACCCCAGCCCAGACAATGGTTTGGCTGCAGCCAGAATCCATTAAGGCAGTGGTGGGGGCCCCATTTACCTGCATGGGCACCACTATCTTGGCTCCATCCCACTGCCGTGCCCTCTGTCTGGCCACCAGCACATGGCCATAGTTACAATTCCAGAAGGGCCACTCCTTCTGAAGTTGCTCCATCTGGCCGCATTCATCGCCCTGAGCTCGCCCCGGTTCTGGGGTCTGAGTATGTGGTGGGCCCTCTGAGCCATGCGGGGGGCCGGCCGGGTTCCAGGGAACACCCACGTGGCTTCATGGTCACACAGTCTCACCATGGGATGGGTATATCCCCTGTGTGCATTGGGCTCACTCTCCCATCTGGCTTGGGTTCTGCTCCTCCAGCCAGTTCCACCTCTGAGGGCCCTCTCGCTTTGATCCTAGGGTCCTGGCTCTGTCCGCTGCCATAAAATTATTAAAAAAAAAACGGCCCTCTGGAGGGCCTTTAGGTGGTGTTGCAGCACCTGTTCTTGACCCTCCTCTGGGCCTGCAAAAATTGTTCCAATGCCACCGCTTCTGCCACTTGAGCTCCCATCTGCTGTGCCAGCTCTAACCACTGTCAGCATACGTCCCGTATCTGCTGGGCCAGTGCCTGTGGCTAATCCCCTGCCCAGAACTTCTCTGGACATAGCCATTGCTGATAAGTCCCAGTGCTTACCCCTGCTGGGTCTAGCATGGCTGGCTTCACATCGGAACCTCCTAGTGTCTCCTGAGTGTCCCTCTTCTGGTGCTCCCATCTGGGCAGCTCCCGTCAAATAGGGTGCAAGAACAGTGGCTCAATGTTCAGTGTTCTCTGCTACACTCTGTGCAAACTGATTGGAATCCATCCTCTCTCTCCAACAAAAATTAACCGCAGCAAAAACAAAAAAAATAGGAAACCCCTCCTTTCTTTTTTTTCTTCTTCTGGGGACTAAGTATGCACCCTTACTTTCCCCCTCACGTCAGGGGAGAGATCGCTTTATGCCCACATTCTCCACCATGTGTCATGGAACGACTTCTCCTGCCCCCTCCAGTGGGCAGGGATAGTACCCCAAGTCCCTATGTCAAGCCTTGTTCACACAGGGTCCACTGACCCAAGGTCAATAAACAAAGTCACTGGCTGGCCCTTTAAGGCGGGGCCAGCTGGCCCACTGGCCCAAGTCCATAAACAAAGCCACTGGCTGGCCCTTTAAGGCAGGAGTTGTGCTGGCGGGTCATGGATATGGTGGGGCTGCACCCCTGGTAGGTGCTCCACCAGGTCCTGGCCCAGGGCCCTATGAGTGGCAGGACGGCCCGTCACTGCCTCGGCAGGGAAATCCCACTGAAACATGCTGAGGTTCCCAGAGTGGGAGAGGCTGCTCCTGCCCCTGCCATGATCCACTTCCTACCTGGTCTGTCAGGGCCTCTTCCCACGTACTCGCAGGGTCCTCTGCATTCACAGGGGCGACTCCTCCTCTGTGGCCTTCCCCAGCAACATCACAAGCCGCTTTTATTCCTCTTGCCTCTTATCACAGCTCAGTCAAACCTAAGGATCTGTACCTGTGATTGTAAAGCCTATGAGACTTATGAAAAGCTATCTTTCAGTCGCTGTGGATGCATTTTTGTCTGCTCTGTGTTATCCTTCAACATAAGCATTATGAGTCAGATCCCCTCCTATAATACCCTCCCCCCAGCCATTAGCAAAGGAAGCGCATCAATTATCTATGCAATCCCCAGCCTTTGGGGCTCTGGACACCTAGAATAAAATAAAGAAACCCTGGGATTTTTTTTTATTTATGCCAGGGACCAGCCTAGTAGGCAAAGCATCCCAGGATCAAAGAAATATAAAACTGCCTTAAAGTTATCTTTGCATTCTTCTCCTGATCTGTGTCATGTGCATTTCAGCCATAGCCTTGGATCTGGACCTATGGTTTAAAGCCACCACCAACGATTTAAGTATCTTAAAGAGAAGTATGATATAAAATTTTGTCAAGATGATTGGGTTAACACACAAAGCACAGGTTGTCAATTTGATTTACATATTGAACCACTTCAATCCAGCACTCTCTGTGGTCTGACAAGATTTAGTTAGCTGGATGTCCACTTGTCATGGGTGTGACCAAGTTTCCCACAGTCCCATAAAGTTTGTTTACAGCCACCACCCCTGGCTATTCCTTGCTATTATTTAGCTCTAATTTATCACTAAGGGTACGTCTACACTACAGTGCTAGTTCGAACTAACTTAGTTCGAATTAGTTAATTCGAACTAAGCTAATTCGAACTAACGCGTCTAGAACTAAAAACTAGTTCGAATTAGCGTTTTGCTAATTCGAACTAGCAAGTCCACATTGAGTGGACTCTGAACAGGGCTTAAGGATGGCCGGAAGCAGTGCCGGCAGGGCATCAGAGGAGGACTTAGAGCGTGGAGATGCTCTCTCAGGCTAGCCGAGGGCTGCGCTTAAAGGGTCCCGACCCCCACCCCGGACAGACAGTTCTAAGGGGTGCCCTGCTTGCAAAGAAGTTCTGGCTTGGAGTGCCCGGAGTACCCACACTGGGCACATCACACCACTCGGACATCAGCCCGGCTGCACTTGCCGCAGGCTGCCATCTGGGGAGAAGGGGTAATTGGGGGGCTGCAGGAGAGCTTCCACCCCCAGAAGCCCGCAGAGCCAGCCCAGTCCTCCCCATCGGGGGCTCGTACCCCATTCCTCCCTCACCTCCTTCCACTTACCCCTCCCTAGCCCCCCTTCTTATTGATGTACAAAATAAAGATAACGTTTCTTCGAACATTGACTCTGTCTTTATTGAACAAAACTGGGGGAGACTGGGAAAAGGAGGTGGGAGAGGGGAAGAGAAAGGCTGGGAGAAGGGAGGGCAACTAACATGATCAGGGGTTGGGAACAGGTCCCAGATGAAGAAAGGCTACAGAGACTGGGACTGTTCAGCTTAGAAAAGAGGAGACGGAGGGGGGACAGGATAGAGGTCTCTAAAAGCAGGGGTTGGGTGGAGAGGGTGCATTCAGAAAAGTTCTTCCTGAATTCCCATAAAGAAGGACTAGAGGACACCAAAGGAAAGGAATGGGTAGCAGGCTTCAAACTAGTAAGAGAAAGTTGTTCTTCTTGATAAAGCAAATAGTTAACCTGTGGAACTCCTTGCTGCAGGAGGCTGTGAAGGCTACAACTAGAACAGAGGTGAAAGGGAAGTGAGATCAAGTCATGGAGGTTGGGTCCATGGAGTGGTATTAGCCAGGGGGTAGGAGTGGTGTCCCTGCCCAAAGTTTGTGGAAGGCTGGAGAGGGATGGCACGAGACAAATGGCTTGGTCACTGTCTTTGGTCCATCCCCTCCAGGGTCCCTAGGGTTGGCCGCTGTCGGTAGACAGGCTACTGGGCTAGATGGACCTTTGGTCTGACCCAGGACGGCCATTGTAAGCTCAGGGCTCAGTGTCGGGGGTCTCAGTGGACCCCCTTGATTTTCAAGCACACCTGCTCCTGGGTGGCCAGGCTGGCAGCTCTCCTGCCCTAGCCGGCCACTTTCCTGTGCCTAGTGCGGAGAGGGGGTCCCGGCAAGAGGGGGTGGGCTGGGGGGCATCGGGTGGGTGGCTCTGTGCCGTGCCAGGTGCAGAGTCTGCTAGCTGGGTGCTGGCAGGCTTGCACCTGGCATGGGCACCGTAGCCAGCCTGTGCCCCTTTAAGGGGTCCGGGGCCGGGAGGGGGGCATAGAGTTTCCCTGGTGTTGGCCAGAGTGGCCACCAGGGAAACCTGGGGAGGGCTAGCCTCCCACTAGTTCGAACTAAAGGGCTACACAGCCCTTAGTTCGAACTAGCTAGTTCGAACTAGGCGTTAGTCCTCGTAAAATGAGGTTTACCTAGTTCGAACTAAGCGCTCCGCTAGTTTGATTCAAATTCGAACTAGCGGAGCGCTAGTGTAGCACCTATTAAAGTTAGTTCGAACTAACGTCCGTTAGTTCGAACTAACTTTGTAGTGTAGACATACCCTAAATGTCTTATAAGAGCCCAGTAAGCAGTGGAAGTGTTGGTAATGTTTCTAGACAATATTAGCCTCCCATTGTTGGCAAATTCTCTAGTTCAGCACTGGTCAGGTCCCAAGGGTGCCTGATTAGAGAGGTTCAACCTGTATTTAGTACATCATTTTTTGTTATAGCATTTCCTTTTAGTAAATACCGTAATATATTTTTGTGAAGCATATATTTTTAAAAGGCAGAAAAATGTCACAAAAATCCTTATGTGAATGAAACACCATGAAATATATTTATTGCTATCATTCAGTTTAACAATAGTAACTTACTATCTCCCATTACCGTATATTGCATCATTTAGTCAAAGGAGAGAACAATTGCCATAATTGGTTTACATACTTGACAGTTTGCATAAACAGAGATTTCCCAGATTTCTGGTTGGAATACTACATCATGTTTGCTGAAATATGCTTTCTCTCGAAAAATACTTTCTCACTGATTTCATTAAGTCAAATGGTACTAGAGTTGCCATGGGAAAATATTCTTCAGTTATAGATTATTCTTTCTGAGACGATCCTAGAGGTCATCCTACTGGTGCGGCCTTTGAAAATGCTGCTCTTAGTAAATTCAGTAATGTAAATGATGGATTGATAACCAGATTATTAGCCATAGGCTGGTTGTCAAGTTGTTTTCTTTGATGCATAAGGAAGGTTAAAATTGTGAGGCAAATTATAATCCACAAAATGCATCTGAAGATATTATTTAACCAAGTATAGAAAAGACAGCGTGAACAACTGAAAGATTAAAAAAAGATAGCCTAGAACAATTTTCTGTTGAAGGTTACTGATGATTCTAAGAAAATAATAATTTTGAAAAAATAATACGAAGTAGTGACTGGCAAGATTCAGGTCATTTAGTAAAATTATTTGCATGAGAAAAGATACTGTCGCCACTTTTCTAATCAAATCCACTCTAGTGGTTATTTGCAAAGGGTTTGTCAGCAACTAGTAGAACATTTTATAAAACCTGTTTTTCAGTTCTGTAATTTCTCAGCGGGAAAATGCAGTCCCTTGATGATGATCCAGGGCTTTGAAGAATAAATTGATTCTAAAGAGAAAATTAGATGGTACTTATTATACTGTCTAACTAGCAATCCAGTGTCATTTGTCTGTTGGATGATAAATGCCTTGCTTTGCCTACCTTCTACATTTAATAATGCAACTTGCATGTTAGTGGCATAGAAAGAAAACAAAAGTTGGAGATGCACCAACTTTGTCCATCATTTTTTACAGTTCAGCTTGAGGGCAAAGATGTTTTTATTGCCCAAATAATTTTTATTGTGCAGATTACTTATATGTTATAAAAGCTCTTGTTTAAACAGAATTACTTTGGAAACAGAGTGGCTACGTCTAGACTGGCATGATTTTCCGGAAATGCTTTTAACGGAAAAGTTTTCTGTTAAAAGCATTTTCGGAACACAGCATCTAGATTGGCACAGATGCTTTTCCAGAAAAGCACTTTTTGCGGAAAAGCATCCGTGCCAATCTAGACGCGCTTTTCCGCAAAAAAGCCCAGATCACCATTTTCGCGATCAGGACTTTTTTGCAGAAAACAAATCTGGGCTGTCTACACTGGTCCTTTTGCGCAAAATTTTGCACAAAAGGACTTTTGCCTGAACGGGAGCAGCATAGTATTTCCACAAGAAGCACTGATTTCTTACAGTAGGATGTCAGTGCTTTTGCGGAAATTCAAGCTGCCAGTGTAGACAGCTGGCAAGCTTTTCCGGAAAAGTGGCTGATTTTCCAGAAAAAACTGTCCAGTCTAGACACAGCCAGTATATTTTGTAATCCCTTCAACACTCCAAAAGAGTAAACGTTTCCAGGTTTTTAATGTAAGGTTATCAACTGCACTGGGAGTTGTACTGGTTGATAAAGTTCCAGCTTAGAAGAAAATTAAATAAACCATAAACAAACAAACAATTACATACAAGTAGAAGTGGGCATGCACTTTCTTAATGAGTTTTGATCTATTGGAACAAGGGGAATCTGTGTATCTGTATGGAATTTTCTGTGCAATTTTGCTCTAATTAATCATTATTCTTGGAACTTTAGGGCTCATTCCTGTAGCTGCTCCACATGTGATATTCCCACTCAAGTCAATTTAAATCAGATTGTCACTTCAAAACAGAGGCACATTGATTTAAGTATGTGGGAGTTCTGCATATACTACAGCTGCAGATTCAGGCCTAGATAATCTTAGGACATGTCCATATTACACATAAGATCGCTGCTGCTACTGTCCATCTTCCGTGGTTCAATTTAGCAGGTATCGTATAGACCTGCTAGATCGAACTCAAAGGGTACCACTGTTGGCACCGGTACTCCTGTTCCTCACAGGGAGTAAGGGAAGCAATGGGAATGTTTCCTCTCATTGGCCTCCTGCTATGTGGATGGCACAGAAATGTGATGTAAGATATGTCAAATCCAGCTACAGTAAACTTCTGATAATCTGGCACCTTTAGGACCCAGGGGGTGCCGGATTATCAGATTTGCCGGACTATCGGAAGGGGGGGCTATGAGGGGTCTGGGGTGGCATCCCCCCCACCCCACCGCACCCCAGACCCTTCATAGCCCCCCCTTCCGATAGTCCGGCTCTGCCCCAGGCGTCCTGATTTAGCCGCTGCTGGTCAGTTTCAGCAGCGGCTGAATCGGGGACACCTGCAGCAGAGCAGCTGGAGTGCTACCGGGTTGGTCTGGTAGCGCCAACCCTTGGCGCGGCGAGACCAACCCGGCAGCACCCCAGCTGCTCTTGGGGATGCCTGGGACAGAGCAGCTGGGGTGCTGCCGGGTTGGTCCCACAGCACCACTCCTCGGCGCTACTGGACCAACCCGGCAGCACCCCAGCTGCTCTGCCTCAGGTGTCCCCAAGTCAGCCGCTGCTGATACTGATCAGTGGCTGACTCCAGGAAGCCCGAGGCACAGCTGCTCTACACCGGGCTTCCTGGAGTCAGCTGCTGGCCAGTTTCAGCAGCGGCTGAATCAGGACGCCTGCGGCAGAGCAGCTGGGGGTTGCCGGGTTGGTCCCACAGCGCCGAGGAGCGGCGCTACTGGACCAACCCGGCAGCACCGTAGCTGCTCTACCCCAGGTGTCCCCGAGTCAGCTGCTGCTGAAACTGATCAGCGGCTGACTCCAGGAAGCCTGAGGCAGAGTTGCTCTGCCCCGGGCTTCCTGGAGTCAGCCGCTGGTCAGTTTCAGCAGCGGCTGAATCGGGGACAGGTGGGGTGCTGCCGGGTTGGGTCCCGCTGCCCCAACGGGCAGCTCTACGGGACCAACCCGGCAGCACTCCAGCTGCTCTGCCCTAGGCGTCCCAGATTCAGCCGCTGGTCAGTTTTAGCAGCGGCTGAATCGGGGAAGCTGGGGGCAGAGCAGCTCCAATGGTCTGGCTGCCTGGAGCACTTCCGGGTTCCTGATGGTGCCGGACCATCAGGAGTGACGGACCATTGGAGTTTTACTGTACATAATTTATGTAACTGGAGTTGCATATATTGCTTCTCCCCTACCATGTAGTGTAGACCAGGCCTTAGAGAATATTCATCAGTCATTGTGTTCTGAAGCAAATAGAATTGAAAACAAAGATATCACAAAACTCTTTTGAGTTACATAGGAAATACATGTTATATATAGTTGTCATTAATGTAGCTCAATGAAATTCAGTAAAGATGTAGGGGCAAATCCCCAGATGGTGTAATCTCAGTTTAGTTCCATTGACTTAAGTGGTGATGCACCAATATACAGGCAGTCCCCGAGTTACGCGGATCCGACTTATGTCGGATCCGCAGTTACGAACGGTGCTTTTCTCGCCCTGGAGGACTGGAGCGGCGGGACGCCCAGATGTGCTGCAGTCCCGCCCCCCCCCCCCCGTCCTCCGGGGCGAGAAAAGCTGCTCCACGTCTCCCTGGTCTGCTGGGGGGGGGGAAGCCCCCCCAGCAGACCAGGGAGACGCGGAGCAAAGCCTTGGAGCACGCCCGCAGCGGGACAGCCCGGGCGCGCCTGGGCTGTCCCGCTGCAGGCGTGCTCCAAGGCTTTGCTTCCCGTCTCCCTGCAGACCAGGGAGACCGGGAGCAAAGTCGCGGAGCACGCCCGCAGCGGGACAGCCCGGGCACGCCTGGGCTGTCCCGCTGCGGGCGTGCTCCAAGGCTTTGCTCCCCGTCTCCCTGCAGACCAGGCCACCCGCCACCCGTGTCTCCCTGGTCTGCTGTGGGGGGTGCAGCTAGTGCCTCTCCCTCCCCTCCCCAGCAGGCCAGGCTTTTCTTGCCTACGCCTGGGGTAGAGCAGCTGGGGCACTGCTGGGTTGGTCCCACAGCGCTGCTCCTCGGCGCTACTGTACCAACCCAGCAGCACCCCAGCTGCTCTGCCCCAGGCGTCCTGATTCAGCCGCTGCTGGTCAGTTTCAGCAGTGGCTGAATCAGGACGCCTTTGGCAGAGCAGCTGGGGTGCTGCTGGGTTGCTCCAGTAGCGCCGAGGAGCAGCGCTACTGGAGCAACCCAACAGCACCCCAGCTGCTCTGCCCCAGGCGTCCCCAAGTCAGCCGCTGCTGAAACTGACCAGGGGCTGACTACAGGAAGCCCGAGGCAGAGTTGCTCTGCCCCAGGTTTCCTGGAATCAGCCGCTGATCAGTTTCAGCAGCAGCTGACTTGGGGACACCTGGGTTTCTTAAGTTGAATCCGTATGTAAGTCAGAACTGGTGTCCAGATTCAGCCGCTATTGAAACTGATCAGTTTCAGCAGCGGCTGACGCCAGTTCCGATTTACATACAGATTCAACTTAAGAACAAACCTACAGTCCCTATCTTGTACGTAACCCGGGGACTGCCTGTATATAGCTCTCCCATAATTCATACAATTTTATAGGTAGAAGAACTGATACCTGTTTTAAAGAAGGAACAATTCAGTCAGAAAGTTGTTACTCAGTTTCCAGAGGGATGAAAAATATTGTTTCATTATTGATTTACCATACCGTATCTTCAACTTCAGAATTGACTGTGAACTTAAAAACTCAGGGTCTGATTCCCCAACACACTCTGGCTATATTGTGCAGTCTTGAGAGCCCTCACTCACATCCTGAACTGATGGCAAAGTATAATAATAAATATTGTTCTGATAGAGAAACTGCTATATGTTACTGATGCACTGTTTGAATATTTTTATGATTTATTCGATTAGTAAAAATATTTATTCTTTATAGCTTAGAAGAACCTACCAAATATAGCCTTGTCCTTCTCCTTCCTCCTTACCTCAGAGTATCTCATTGCATGAGTATGGGTTTGGAGGCCTAGTTACAATCTTTAAATAGTACCAGTTCTTCCAGGTAAATTTGTAGTCGCTGTTGTTTTACTGACCTGATTCTGTTCTCAGTTACACTTGTATAATTTAAAAATAGTACCATCAATAAAGGTTAGGCCTATAAAGTCACACTAGGTTTTCAAATGAAATCTAGACTATGTTGTTGTATTTTGCAAAAGTATTGATAAACTAACTCTTCAGAACAACAAAAGTAGGAACTAGGAATTAGGTTTCAGAACAGATTTACTTTTCCTAAGTAGGAAGAGCCTTCACACAATATATATGATATGGTCAAGCACTGAACAATATAGCTACTTTAGTTCATATCAGTTGGATTAACAAGGATTTATATCAGTTCTGAAGATTGTACTTTTAGAGGTTATCTTGTTATCTCAAATGGCATTTGTTTGATATAAATTGAAAGCACCCTCCGTTTGAAATATGGATTATGAGTGAGACTCTGATCTCATTTATACAATTTTAAATGCAGAATTATGGTGGTTTCACACTATATTTCAAAATTTCTGCATTAGAGAGAAGAGTTTATTTCTTTACTAACTCAGGTTAAATAAAATCTTCCTTAAGAACATAAGAATGGCCATACTGTCAGACCAAAGATCCATCTAGCCCAGGAATCTGTCTGCCGATAGTGGCCTGTCACCAACCTCCAAAGAAATAGAGGCTAGGGATATCATTCCTACCCATCTTGGCCAATAGCCATTGATTAACCTAACCTCCATGAATCTATCTAGCTCTTTTATGAACCCAGTTAAAGTCCTAGCCTTCACTGCATCCTCTGGCAAGGAGTTCAACAGGTTGAGAATGTGCTGAGTGAAGAACAACTTCCTTTTGTTTGTTTTAAACCTGTTGCCTACTAATTTCATTTGATGACCTAGTTCTTTTATTGTGGGAATAAATAAATAACTTTTTTATTATTCACTTTTTCCATACCAGTCATGATTTTATAGACCTTTATCATATCCCCCGTTAGTGTCCTCTTTTCTAAGCTGAAAAGTACAAGTCTTTTTAAACTCTCTTCATATAGGACTCATTCCAAACCCCTAATCATTTTGTTGCCCTTTTCTGGCTTTTCCAATGCCAATATATCTTTTCTGAGATGAGGTGATGAGTATTTGAGATGAGTATTCAAGATGTGGTCATACCATGGTTTTATATAGAGGCAATAAGATGTTTTCTGTCTTATTCTCTATCCCTTTTTTAATGACTCCTAACATTCTATTTGCTTTTTTGATTGCTGCTGCACACTGAGTGGATTTTTCAGAGAACTATCCACAATGGCTCCAAGATCTTTCTCTTGAGTAGTTGTAGCCAAATTAGTCCCCATAATATTGTATATATAGATTGAATTATTTTTCCAAGGTGCATAACTTTACATTTATCCACATTAAATTTCATTTACCATTTTGTTGCCCAATCACTTAGTTTGGTGAGATTTTTTTGAAGCTCTTCATAATCTGCTTTGGTCTTAACTATCTTGAGCAGTTTGGTATCATCTGCAAATTTTGCCACCTCATTGTTTACCCCTTTCTCCAAATCATTTACAAATAAGTTAAATATGATGGGTCCTAAGACAGATCTTTGGGGGACACCACTAATTACCTTTATCCACTCAGAAAACTTACCATTTATTTCTACCCTTTTGTTTCCTGTCTTTTAACCAGATATCAATCCACGAAAGGACCTTCTCTCTTATCCCATGACAATTTACTTTACTTAAGAGCCTTTGGTAAGGAACCTTGTCAAAGGCTTTTAGAAATCTAAGTATACTATATCCACTGGATCCCCCTTGTCCACATGTTGACCCCCCCTCAAACAACTCTAGCAGATTAGTAAGGCATGATTTCCCTTTATACAAACCATGTTGACTTTCCCCCAACAGATTATATTCATCCATGTGTCTGACAATTTTATTATTATTTACAGTAGTTTCAGCTAATTTGCCCAGTATTGACGTTAGACTTACTGTTCTGTAATTGCCAGGATCACCTCTAGAGCCCTTTTTAAATATTGGCGTCACGTTAGCTATCTTCCAATCATTAGATACAGAAGCTGATTTAAAGGATAGGTTACAAACTACAGTTAATAGTTCTGCAGTTTCCCATTTGAGTTCTTCCAGAACTCTTGGGTGAATGCCATCTGGTCCCAGTGACTTGTTACTGTTAAGTTTATCAATTTGTTCCAAACCTCCTCTAATGACACCTCAATCTGGGACAATTCCTCAGATTTGTCACCTTAAAAGAATGGCTCAGGTTTGGGAATCTCCCCAGTATCCTCAGTCATGAAGACTGAAGCAAAGAATTCATTTAGCTTCTCCACTATGACTTTATATCTTTGAGTGCTCCTTTAGCATCTCGATCGTCCAAGGGCCTCACTGGTTGTTTAGTCGGTTCCTGCTTCTGATGTACTTAAAAAAATATTTTACTATTACTTTTTGAGGTTTTGCCTAGCTGTTCTTCAAACTCCTTTTCTTATTATATTTTTACACTTGATTTGACAAAGTTATGATCCTTTCTATTTTTCTCACTAGGATTTGACTTCTGCTTTTTAAAAGATATCTTTCTCTCTGTCACTGCTTCTTTTACCTGGTTGTTAAGTAATGGTGGCACTTTTTTGATTCTCTTACAAGGTTTTTATGTGGAGTATACATATAAGTTGGGCCTCTATTATGGTGTCTTTGAAAAGTTTCCATTCAGCTTGCAGAGATTTTACTTTTTGCACTGTACCTTTTAATTTCTGTTTAACTAACTTCCTCATTTTTGTGTAATTCCCCTTTCTGAAATTATATGCCACACTGTTGTGCTGCTGTGGTGTTTTCCCACCACAGGAATGTTAAATTTAGTCATATTATGGTCACTATTTCTAAGCGGTCCAGTTATATTTACCTCTTGAACCAGATCCTGTGCTCCACTTAGAACTAAATCAAGAATAGTCTCTCCCCGTGTGGGTTACAGAACATCTGCTCCAAGAAGCAGTCATTCAAGGTATCAAGAAATTTTATCTCTGCATCCTGTCCTGAGGTGACATGTACCCAGTCAATATGGGGATAGTTGAAATCCCCCACTATTATCGAGTTTTTAAATTTGATAGCCTCTCTAATCTCCCTTAGCATTTCATAGTCAATATCACAGTCCTGATCAGGTGGCCGATAATATATCCCAACTGCTATATTATTATTGGAGCATGGAATTTCTATCCATAGAGATTCTATGGAACATTTTTGCTCATGTAAGATTTTTACTTCATTTGATTCTACATTTTCTTTCATGTATAGTGCCACTCCCCCACCAGCATGACCTGTTCTGTCGTTCCAATATATTTTGTACCCTGGTATGACTGGGTGCCATTGAGTGTCCTCATTCCACTAATTTTTTTGATGCCTATTATATCAATATCTTACTTTAAAATTTGGCACTCTAGTTCACCCATTTTACTCTTTAGACTTCTAGCATTTGTGTATAAGCACTTTAATAATTCCTTAATAGATTCCTTATCCGAGATTTTCTGTTTGCATGAGTCTGCAAAAAGGCTTCTCTGCTCTCTTATACTTTACACAGTCATTGCTACCACTAAGTAGGGAAGCTTTGTACTAAATCCACTTAACACAGGTTTAAATGACGACACTGGAGCATTAGAATAGTAAAGTGGAAGCAAGTAGAAAAGACTGATTTTACTTAGAACAATTTTGTAGCTTGGAAAGGAGGTTATGATACTTTTAACAGCATGTTTTCTTGTTTTCTACAATAAATCAGTTTAGACAGGATTCTATATTTTGGCCATTACAAAAGAAAGCAATAATAATCCTGGCAGAAGGCTTTGAGACGTCTTACGATCTCTGACATGTAGTTATATGAAAGAATGATATCTAAGTGTTAAATGCCACTATATGCTAACCACTGTACGTCCTGCTGTTTTGTTAGCATAACTATGTAGCTGTGAGAGACTCAGACTTAAAAAAAATAAAGAACAAGTCAATCAAACAATAAAAAGCCCTGCATATTAAAACAGACTTGGTACCCTCATGTGAAGCTGCTTGATTGAGCAGTGCAGTGTCAACCATGTCTTTCTTCTAATGCTAAAAGTAATGCACATAGACAGAGTGACAATCAGAGTACAGCCTCCCATCAGCTGTAATTAATCTTTTAGTTAACAAAGACTAGAAAAGCCTCTCATCAACCTCGTCTGAAGTCTGAGGGACCCTGTTTTTTGATGTTTGCATTCTGAGTAAAATTGTCCCCACCAGTTCTAACAAATTGAAACACCAGGCTAATTATGGCGGCTAATGAAGTGTGTGGAATGGTCACAGCTTGTCGTGAAAGTGTTCCTTCAGCTCAGATTAGAGTTTCATCAATCACTTTTTTAAACTGATCCAGAATTGCTTCTGCCCAGTGCTTGGCATTTTTAATGCTGTTTCTGTAATTGGTTTTTTCCCCAAAGCTTAGGCTGTTTTTTGAAATATTACATTCTCAGGACAGGGCTTACAAACTCTAGTTTATAAAAAACCATTTCATTATTGCTTCTATCAGCTGATCAAGTGGTAGAAAGCTAATAAAAGAAGCAAAAATATAAAGTGTGATATATTGCTTTTAATCCAGCTAAAGGTAACTATAAAGCATATTCACATATATGTATATGAATCATTATTACTGTGGACTCACTGTATACTGCAATCACATGGGACATAGTTTGTAGACTAGATGGTTCAAATACCACCAGAGGACTTAAATGAAATGAATGTGTTGGTCTTAACTTATTTCCTAGTGGATTTCAGTCCTCCATATATCATTCAACATCATTTGGCATGATTTGTAGTTTTTGCCAATGCCCAGGCCTTTGGCAGCAGGAAGGCCAAAATATCTTACTATTTAAAGAATTTGAACAATCTGATCAAAACCAAAGCCTTCAGAGACATACAGGAAACTTCACAATATAAGTCATATAGCTATTAGCCTCTCAATGAACAAAATAACATTTTTTAAACATTCCCAGTTGCTGTTCATTTGTAAAATTTTGTTTTGCTGCATTGGCATTCTAGTATACAGTAACTCTTTTGGAGTTTTATGTAGATGTTAAAAAAATACATAGGACTAAATTCAGCATCTTGGAAGATTGAATTTAGTCTGTGCATTATCCATCTTAAAAATTAAATAAACTTTTGTGTACTTGGTGCTATAATTATATGCCTTTCCATAAGAGGTTGTAGACACTACTGAACACGTGCATATCAAAATTATCTCAGCAGGGAAAAGAATTTTAGCTTTATTAGGCATATTAAAATCAGAAACTAAATTTGTGCTAACACATCTAATACATTGCATTTTTTCAGAACACTGTAACATTAGTGATATATTTGACTACAAGTATCAAGTGTTCTTCTTCAAGTAGTGTCCCTGTGGATTCTCCTCTTCAGGATGCATATGCACTCTGTATTTTTTATCAGAAATTTTTGGTACTAGTGCACATTCAGCCCATGCATCCATCCCACACATCCTCATGCCCCATCCCAAGGCTATCTTGGGTTGCACAGGCAAAACATCCTGTTTCTTCTCATCCATGTTTGGCCTAAGACAGAATCTACTATGCCATTTCTCTAATATTCCACTTTTTTTCCAGGCAGTAACCTATAATTACTTACCTTTGGGTAAGTAACCTATAATTACTTACCTAGTCTACAGGGTTTTTTGGAAAAAAAGTGGCCTTTTTTTCAAAGAAACTTCCCCTGTGTCTAGACTGCCACTTTCGAAATTAAATTGAAAGAACGCGGTGGTTTGTCAACCACAGTAAACCTCATTGTACGAGGAAGAATGCCTTTTTTTGAAAGTGCTCTTTCAAAAAAAGGTGTTCTTGAATGTAAACAGGGCTTTTTTGAAAGAGAGCATCCAGACTGCCTGGGCGCTCTCTTCCAAAAAAGCGGCTCGCTTTTTCGAAAGAAGTGGTTGCACTCTAGACACTCTCTTTCGAAAGAGGCTTGTAATCTAGACGTAGCCTTTATAGTGTTCTAGTTTTTGGAATAATTGTTCCCTTTATTTTTCTTTTCTTTCTTAAAAAAGTTGTTCATATGTATAGTTAGATTTCCCCTTATAGGGTTTAAAATTTAATTAGTTTTTCCTTGTGTATGACAGACTCTCTGGCTCCTGTCATGAGAATATTCCAATAAGTGACAGATACTCCCAGGGTCTTTACTGTCTTAGTGATACGCGTATCACTGGTGAGTGCAAGGTCTCACTTTCTTCAAGAGTGGAGCCTCCAAAATAGAGAAATCAAATTTAAATGCCTAATGATGGAGCAAGATTTATGTTCAGCTTGGAATCCAGGAGCAGAGACCTGTACATAGACCTTCCAGTAGAGCTAGTCACCAGAGATCAGAAAAAAGGAAGACAGTACTGCAGCAGCAAGTATGTCTGGGGTACTTAAGTCTTCATCTACATTTGCCTCTAAGCAGAGTAAATCTCCAAGAAACTCCTGGTTACTATCTCAGAAGAAGGCTATGGAGACCTCAGGTCTCAAGGTGAGTTCTGTATAGGCTCTGAGTGAGACTAGTTCACAAAGGTGAAAAGAAGTCTCTCATCCAAGACAGACGTGGCACCAAGTTCAGAGATCCATACCCAGAGTAACAGAGAGAGGATTGAAAAGATTAAGCCTGTTCCTGAATAGCATTCAGTACCGATACAAGAAAATCAGTGGTACCAGAGCCTTGTTAACAGTTAACTTGTTAATAATAATATGGCTGGTAACAAATGGTTGGTATGGGAGTGAGTCAGCTTTGTTTCCCTCGGGGTGTGTCTAGACTACATGGCTTGGAGACATGGATGGAGACATGTAGATGAGTTTACTAGACATAGCAAAATGAAGCAGTGATTTAAACAATCGCCACTTCATTTACATCAAAATGGCCACCGCGCTGTGCCGATCAGCTGATTGTCGGCACAGCGTGGTAGTCTAGACTGGGATCAGCCAACCCCAGAACCCTTTGTTGTCAGATCCTGTAAGCCTCATTTCACAAGGCATAAAGGATCTGATGACAAAGAGTTCTGTAGTCGGCTGATCCCCGTCTAGACTACTGTGCTGTGCCGACAATCAGCTGATCGGTACAGCGCGGTGGCCATTTTGATGTAAATGAAACGGCGATTGTTTAAATCACCACTTCATTTTGTTATGTCTAGTAAACTCATCTACATGTCTCCATCCATGAAGCCATGTAGTCTAGACACACCCCGAGGGAAACAAAGCTGACTCACTCCCATACCATTTGTTACCAGCCATATTAAAGTCATCCTCCACAGGCTCCCATTTGGCCCAGACTTTGAAATTATCTTTACAGTGAAAGTTTAGATAATCTGATAATATTTTATGATCTGGAAACTCCTCTGTTAACAAGGGGGGTTGTCAGTGTTAAGATTCTCTCAGTCACCATTGTGTCTATTCAGATTACAATGTTTCACGATCTTTGTAATTCCAAGAATCAGCTTGCTGCCTTATCTGTCAAAGAGATATGAGGGATAGCTGCTGGACCACAGACTGGTTGTTGAGAAACACAGCCTTAGAACTTCACCCTTTTCCCTCATTTATTCTGCAAACTATACAGTTATCTCCTCCATCAGAGTATGTGGAAGAGGTCTCTCAAATTTTGCCTCGGGTTCCTCTACTTGTTCTAAGATAGTTCCCTCTCTCACGCCTATGCTGACATATTACCAGAGGATAGATTTCAAATGACACTCACATAGAAGGAAAACAGTTGGCTGCTTTCACCTGTGCCATTTGGACCCCCTCAGTAGCCTTGTTGGAATCAGTGGGTTTCTATCACCAACAATTTACATCAAGGTCCTTGCAATACTGGAGAAAAAGGGAAAGAATCCATTGTGCTCAACCCCCTTACCAGCTATGCCAGAGAAACGACCTTTGAGGAGCAAGAGGCATGGCCTAATAATGACACAACACCTTTTACTAATATTTCCTTCTCACCACTTGATGAAGTTGTCTTGATTCCACCACCTTTCAGTGGCAGAAGACTGTAACCAGTTTCAGAAACTGATGAAGTTGATTGCTGACACTCTGCACGTTTTTTTAGATGAGGTTCAGGAATCACACTATAAACTCCTAGATATTTTTAAACTTGGATATATATGAAGATTGCCCTTATGGTTAACAAAGCTTTTATGGATCCCACTAAGATGGTATGGCAAGCTCCACTACTGTGCTACCTACCTGAAAGAGGATAAATAAAAAGTATTGTTTGTGCTAAGGAACTGAAGTTTCTAACAAAACAGACAGTATAACTCAAAGTCACTCCCATACTGTAAGAAATACAAGAGGTTGTAGATATTGAACCCAGCCCTTTGTTGTTGCCAGCTCCACCTGGTTATGTATGGGAGACCCGTTCCTCATCTCACAGACAAAACGATTTCTCTGTTCACATCCACCAACACCATTTCTGTTAAAGGATCTCAGCAAGATTAAACAAGACTGAGCCAGAGTCATAATGATTCCACCAGTGAGGCCAAGACAGATCTGGTATCCTTATTTGATCAGACTCACAGGCCCTACTTTTTGTGGAGGCTTCCAATCACTGACTGATCCAGGAAACCGGTCAAACACATTACCCCAGGCTACAAATTCTCAGGCTCCAAGCATGATTCCTCCGTGCTTCTTAGGAACAAATATAGCCACTTATCAGAAATACAATACATCTTCTTAAATAATAGACAGGAACTGACAAGAAATATTTACCTTCAGAAATAGAAATATTATTATCTTTTACACAAAGGCTACGTCTACACTGGCATGTTTTTCTGGAAATGCTTTTAACGGAAAAGTTTTCCGTTAAATGCATTTTCGGAAAAGCTCGTCTAGATTGGCAGGACGCTTTTCCGCAAAAGCACTTTTTGCGGAAAAGCGTCCGTGGCCAATCTAGACGCGCTTTTCCGCAAAAAAGCCCCGATCGCCATTTTCGCGATCGGGGCTTTTTTGCGGAAAACCAATCTCTTCTGTCTACACTGGCTCTTTTGCGCAAAAGTTTTTCGGAAAAAGACTTTTGCCCGAACGGGAGCAGCATAGTATTTCCCCAAAAGCACTGACAATCTTACATGAGATCATCAGTGGTTTTGCAGAAATTCAAGCAGCCAGTGTAGATAATTGGCAAGTTTTTCCGCAAAAGCAGCCGCTTTTCCGTCTCCAGTAGCCGCAAGTTCTTGCGCAAGAACACTGAAGTTCTAATGTAAGAAATCAGTGCTTCTTGCACAAGAACCCTGACGCTTCTGCTTAGGAATAAGTCCTCTTGCACAAGTGGTCTTGCACAAGAGGCCAGTGTAGACAGGCAACATGAATTTCTTGCACAAGAAAGCCCGGTGGCTAAAATGGCCATTGGAGCTTTCTTGCACAAGAGAGCATCTACACTGGCATGGATGCTTTTGCGCAAAAGCACATCTCTTGCGCAAAAGCACATGCCAGTGTAGATGCTCTCTTGTGCAAATACTTTAACGCAAAAACTCTTGTGTTAAAAGTATTTGCACAAAATCTTGCCAATGTAGACGTTGCCTGCATCTTGGGGTCCTTAAACCATTTGAGGACTTCAATATCTGAGATATAAGTGAGAGGATTATTCTAGGAAAGCGTGGGTGAGATTCTGTGGCCTGTATTATGCAGGGGGTCAGACTAGATGATCATAATGGTCCCTTCTGACCTTAAAGTCTACGAGGAAGGGGTGGGGCCTAAATGGGAAGGGATGGGGCTACTCCACCCCCAGACCGTGATTGGTCTGGGGTGGGGGAGCCCCTTTACCCCCTCTTCCTAGTAGGCACCCATACTCTCTAAGGGTATGTCTACACTACCACCCTAGTTCGAACTAGGGTGGTAATGTAGGCAACCGGAGTTGCAAATGAAGCCCGGGATTTGAATTTCCCGGGCTTCATTTGCATGTTGCCAGGTGCCACCATTTTTAAATGTCCGCTAGTACGGACTCCGTGCCGCGCGCCTACACGCAGCACGAACTAGGTAGTTCGGATTAGGCTTCCTATTCCAAACTATCTGTACTCCTCGTGGAACGAGGTGTACACGTAGTCGGAATAGGAAGCCTAATCCGAACTACCTAGTTCATGCCGCGTGTAGCCGCGGGCACGGAGTCCGCACTAGCGGACATTTAAAAATGGCGGTGCCCGGCAACATGCAAATGAAGCCCGGGAAATTCAAATCCCAGGCTTCATTTGCAACTCCGGTTGACTACATTAACCACCCTAGTTCGAACTAGGGTGGTAGTGTAGACATACCCTCAGAGGCTTGGAATGCTCTCCCACCCCCAGGCCAATCAGGGCCTGGGGGTGGGGGAGCACAGGAAATCTCCTCCCATCCTGCGAGGTGCTGCTGCGAGCTCCTTGCAGGGCCACAGCAGGATGAAGGAAGCTTCACGCAGCTCCCCCGTGCCCAGGCCCTGATTGGCTTGGGGATGGGGGAGTGCAAGAAGCCTCCTCCGCTCTCCCCTCCCTCCGCCCTGTGAGCAGAGCGTGGCACTTCAAAGCACCATGTGCTGCTGGCAGGGTGGGGACAGAGCGGAGAAGGCTTCGGGTACTCCCCTACCCCCGGGCCCTAATTGGCATCGGGGCGGGAGAGCAGCAGTGCCTCCACAGGCCGGATCCACCCACTTGGTAGGCCAGATCTGGCCTGGGGAGGCCCTTTTGCCCACCCCTGGGCTATATTCTCAATTAGCCCCACTGAAGCACATATTCTTCGTCGAGTAGTGTCCCCGTGGGCGCTCCACTTGAGGTTACAGGCTCATCCTGGCTCTGCAAACCAGAGGATTTTTTCTGGCAGTAGCCATACCGGACTGCTCATGCACAACTGCTGCCTCATGCCATTCAGCTGAGCGCAGTCCGGTCTTGTCAGTTTCCTTTCAACCGTCCACGGCCGCAGACGGAGTTAGTATATGCTCCCTCCTGTCTGAGGAGAAAGGGAGATTGGTTTAGAAACATTATTCTTGTTTCTTTACAGTTGTTTAGTATTAAAGTAGTTGTTCTTCCTAGTTATAATTTCATTCATTCAAGAAAAAAACAAAACAAAACAAAAAAACCTACCTTTTTTCCTTGTTCTAGCTTAGGTTAAGTTGTTCGGTAGCCGAAACACCATAAGAGCTATGCCAGGATCACCTGGCTTTAAGAAGTGCACCCAATGCCAGGATGCCATACCAGCATCGGATGACCACTCACGGTGCATCAACTGTCTTGGGGACGGACATGTCCCGCTAAAGTGCAATCACTGCACTAAATTGACAGCGCGCGCCAGGCGAGACCAGGAGCTGAGACTGAGGGTCCTTTTATTTAACAAAGCCCTCTAGACACCTGAGATGTCTGGGCCACTCTCTGCCGTCTCAGGGTTGCATGAGGCTTGCCCACTCGCGAAAGAGACTCCCCGCAGCTGTCTGCCAGGCTGAGTGTGGGCGACAGACCGGGAACCTCTGGCATCCTGCCAAGGCATCCTGCTGAGAGAATGGGCAAGGGCCATAGTGCTTCTGCCCCAACTCTACCCCACAGCAAGGACTCTGCTCCGGCACTGGCAAAAGGGTCTTGGGCAGAGTCGGTGCAGGCAATGGCTCCAACTGCCGTTTTGAAGCCGGCAACGGCCGCCCCAGCACCAGCTTTCTCGGCGCATGCACGAACAAGCGCAGCTTTTTCAGTACCCACAGCAGCAGTGCCGGCGGCTTTATCCCCGCCCTCCTTGGTGCCGGAGGCACTGGCATCGGTGCCGCAGGAGGGCACCATCACCATGTGGCCCTCGGCACCACTGTTGCATCTCCCGGTCCCACAACCCACTATTCCAGCGGCACCGATTCTCCAGCCAAACAACAAGCATGCTATGGAGACTGCTTCATTGCCTGCCAGCCCATTGCGGACGGCACTGTCTTCTCCTTCAAGTGGTTCCCGTGGATGCTCCACTCTGGGTGCTGGTGCATTCTCGCGCCGGCGACCGGAGATCTTTCTAGCTGTTTCCACCGTGCCATGCATGGGCCAGAACCCCCCCCCCCCCCGTGTCTTTGGAATCTGTTAGGCGCGCGCACAGTGCAGCTCCTCAGTTCCTTCTTTACCGTCCTCAGCAGCAGACGGAGCTTCTTTCTCTCTCTTCAACTTTGGTTAGAAATAGATTGAAACCCTGGTTAATTCCTACAGTTACCTCAGAGTCCAAGTTATTTCATCCTACTAGCCACCCCAGTCTATAGTTAAAACAAAAAACAAAACAAATACAATGTTTTTATCTCGTTGCGGCTTGCCTCTTGTTCCCTGCGCCTCATGCCGAGATCCTCCAGCTTTAAGAGGTGTCAGACATGCCGGGATGCTATGCCCGTGTCTGATGGACATTCCGATTGCGTTATGTGTCTCAGCGAATCCCACCAGACTCAGAAGTGCCAACACTGCTCGAAATTGACCGCTAGAGCACGTTGGGACCGAGCTAATGATCCTTTATGAAAAGTCTGTCCGACCTCCGTGAGACTAGCACATTTGGAACTGAGACAAAGATCATCAGCACCACCCGCGCCAATGGCACCGATCTCCTCTTCAGCACCGGCCACACCGACGGGCCATAAGGAGCATACGGCGGTTGAAACAGCCACGGCACCGGTTGGCAGCACCGACACCATCTGCGGAAAAGTTCTGCACCAATATGCCGTCCCTAGACCACTTGGCACCGGTATTGGCACCAAACAAATCCCACACTTTGGCACCGAGCCAGCATACTGCACGCTACCGCTCCCCTGTACAGAGACACTCCCCACTGGCACCGACCTCACCAAATTCTTCAGTCCAATCAATACACTCCCGCAGATCGCCTCACATCTCACAGTCTCTGAGTGATGCAGGCACGGAACCCAGGAACAGATTCGCCTCCCAACACTCTAGTCCCATGCACAGACCACCTTCTTGGCAGCCTCCTGTCACACAATACTCATACCCACCTCTGCTACCACTATGGTAGGCACAACCATATAGTTACCCACCACTGCCATACACTACTCAATGGCAACCATGTGAGTCACGTCCCAAGTGAAGTCATCATCATCCTCCTTCACCAACTTCCAGACCACCAGCTTTGCCACCTCTTACTGCGTCCATTACAGAGCCAAATTCCCCAAGTTGCTCTGAGATACAAGATTCTCTTTCAGAAGGCGAAGACAGGTCCCCTCTACATAGTTCCTCATCCTCACCTGCTGAGGCAGTCTCACCTGAAGCTCCACCATCTGGTGATGACTCTAGAAAATGTCAAGATCTTTTCAAGAGAGTGGTGTTAGCACAGGAACAGGACTTACAGGAGGTACAAGTTAAACAGTATAAACTCCTGTGTACATTAGAACCATCTACTTACCTCTCATCTCGCAATCCCTATGTATGAGGCCATTATGGACCCAGCTGATAACATCTGGCAGACTCCCACGTCTATTCCCCCTACCAACAAGAAGGCTGACTGCAAGTACTTTATTGCACCAAAAGATGTGGATTTCCTTTTCACCCATCCACCACCAAATTCCCTAGCAGTGGATTCTGTTCGTCACAAAAGAAGACAACCCAACCTTAGGATGACGCCACAGGATAGAAACTATAAGAAAATAGACGTTATGGGCTGTAAGGTCTATTTGTCTGCCACACTGCTCCTTCGAGCAGCAAACTACATGGCAATGCTTGCGGATTACAATCATGCAAATTATTCCAAACTCCAGGACTTGGCACAACATTTACCTGAACGTAAACGATCAACAGTCTTTAATATAATGCATGAAGGCCACTCAGGCTCGCGTACTGCCTTACAGTCCTCAATGGATGTAGCAGATACCGCAGCCTGTGTCGCCGCACCAGACATCGTATTACGCAGGATATCATGGCTACAGGCTTCTGGAGTCTCCAGGGATTTACAGCAAAAGGTTGAGGATCTACCATTTGATAAAACCAAACTCTTTGCTGCCAAGACAGACGAGGTATTACATTCTACAAAAGACTTGTGTTCCACACTCAGAACATCAGGTATGTACACCACCCCAAACAAAAAGAATGAGATTCTCGACTTACCAGAGACCTAGGGAGCCTTTCAGACAGCAGTCTCGATACGATTTTCAGCAGAGACAGAGGCCACAACATCGTAGACCTCTACGACAGCAACAGCAACGCTCTGCAACAACTCACCCACCTGCAACTAAACAACAAATTTGAAAAATATGTTGGGAGCTCCAATAACACTCGCGCCCAAGCCTCTTGAGTTCAGCCACCCGCTCCGGGTTTTTTTCCACCAATGGACTCAAATAACATCGGACAAACGGGTCCTACAACTGATCCAACATGGTTACGTCATCTCCTTCATCTCTGTGCCCCCCACACATCCTCCTACCCCATCCCTTTTTAGGGACCCATCTCACAAAATCCTCCTACATCAGGAAGTTTCACACCTATTACAATTGGGTGCCGTGGAGCAAGTACCACCAGAATTCCATGGTCGGGGCTTCTTTTCAACTTACTTCCTAACACAGAAGAAGAATGGAGGATGGCGTCCCATATTGGACTTCAACAAGTACATTGCTTACTGCCGCTTCAAAATGGTTATTTTAGCAACTATCATCCCTGCTCTGGATCAAGGAGATTGGCTTTCGGCTCTCAACCTCCAAGATGCCTACTTTCACATCACGATCCACCCGGTGCACAGACATTTTCTACTATTCAAGGTGGGCACCCAACATCACCAGTACTGAGTGCTCCCCTTTGGCCTTTCAACCACCCCCAGAGTCATTTCCAAAACTCTGGCAGTCGTAATGGCCTCGCTACATCATCAAGGAGTCATCATTTTTCCATACCTGGATGACTGTCCGATAAAAGGATTGTTCTTTCACGAGACCCAGGAAATGATCGACATTACCATGAGTTTCCTCACCAATCTCGGCTTCCACATAAATCTCTCAAAATCCATGTTACATCCAACGCAGAAGTTGGAGTTCATAGGAGCACTCATCGATACCGTGACAGCAAAAGCCACTCTACCCAAGCACAGATTCAACACCATGCGCGATCTTATCATGAGTGCACAACTACCTCCTACCATGACAGTACGCGAATGTCTCAAGATTCTAGGATATATGGCCTCCACAACATATGTGGTCAAGCTCGCCAGACTCCACATGAGAGGCCTTCAGTCATGGTTAACTACGACTTACAAGCCCTCCAGAGATTCTCTCTCCGAATGAGTGACTATTTCACCTTGCATTCTCAACTTACTGCAATGGTGGACAAAAATTGGAATATGCTAGAAAGCATACCATTCCACCGACCTTCTCCCACACTCACTGTAGTGACAGATGCATCATGCATGGGTTGGGGAGCACACCTAGGCACCATCACAGCTCAAGGCAAGTGGTCATTTATAGAACAAACCTTACATATCAACCTTCTCGAGTTGCGAGCAGTCAGATATGCATGCCAACACTTCCAACTCACAAATCCATTTCTGTAATGACAGACAGTACCACCTGCATGTACTATATCAACCGACAGGGAGGGGCACGATCCCACTCCCTTTGCACGGAAGCCATCAGATTATGGAATTGGTGCCTTACACACCATGTTACCCCCATAGCTTCCTACCTACCTAGAGTACTCAATGTCACGGCAGATGCCCTAAGCCACATGTTCCACAATCAACACAAATGGGGAGATGAACAGAAACGCACTTTCCCCAGTTTTCCGCCAATGGGGAAAACTGGATGTAGAACTCTTTGCCACAAAAAACAACAGAAAGTGTCATCTCTGTTGTTTAAGGGCAGCTCTAGGGAAGCACTCCCTCGGCAATGCCTTTTCTATTGGATGGGACGGTCCCCTCCTCTATGCCTTCCCACTCTTTTCCCTTCTTCACGAGGTGCTCAACAAGATCAGAACAGATCGTGCTTGAATCGTACTTGTAGCACCAGCATGGCCCAGACAGACGTGGTACCCCTACCTCTACAAGATGGCGATAGAGGCGTATGCCTTTCCACTTCACCATAACCTCCTCTCGCAGAACTACGGGAGGGATCTCCATCCGGAACTCCACAAGCTGTGTCTTCACTCCTGGCTCCTTCATGTTTCCAAGATGCCAAAAATGTCTGTTCCGAACCGGTGAAAGAGATTCTGATCAACAGTAAGAGACAGTCCACTAGGAGGACGTATCTCTACAAATGGAACAGATTCGTGCACTGGTTCAAAAGTTCCCGCATAACATTCCCTGAGCACATCCCCTGCCTACCCTACTGGACTACTTGCTACACCTGAAGCAGTCGGGCCTAGCTCTTACTATCGTCAAAGTACATACAGCCGCCATAGCAGCCTTTCATCATACGGGACAAGGGGTCTCCTTTCTCGCTGACCCAATAACTAAAAGATTTTTTAAGGGACTACAGAATACCTTCCCATCGGTCCAACCACCACTTCCTATCTGGGACCTCAACCACGTTCTCAAAAGCCTGACAAAGCCACCCTTCGAACCACTGGCAACCTGCTCTTGGTCTCATTTATCAATGAAAGTCTCATTCCTCGTGGCAATAACCTACAGTAGGAGGGTGAGTGAACTCGCCGCACTAATGGCTGATCCCCCTTACACAAAGGACAGGGTAATACTTTGGCCACACCCTAAGTTCCTCCCCAAAGTCCTTTCGCCTTTTCATGTCAATGAACCTATACTCCTACCTGCATTTTTTCCTAAGCCTCATGCTGATCCAGTTCAGGCAGCATGACACACTTTGGATGCTTGCATTTTAACTCAACCGCACTAAGCCCTGGCAACTATCTCCAAGCCTTTTTTTGTCCTACACAGAACGATCCAAAGGACAGGCAGTCTCATTGCAGAAGATTTCTATATGGATCTCTTCTTATATTCAAACATATTATGTACTCTACAACAAAAGCTTACCTGAAACGATTCAGCACACATTCCACCAGGGCGATATCCTCCACTACCGCCTTTCTCAGCAATGTTCCTCTACAAGATATCTGTAATGCCTCCATCTGGTCTTCAGACCATTCTTTTGCACAATATTATGCTCTTTCTTCCTCAATTGTATCTTCCATGGCTGTGGGACAGGCAGTATTGTCCACAGTGACTAACACGGGGCTCCAAACCCACCTCCTTAGGTTGACAACTGCTGTGTAGTCACCCAAAATGGAGCACCCATGGGGACCACTCGAAGGAGAAGAAAGAGTTACTTTGAGGTGCTACTTTGAGGTGTGTCCCCATGGGTGCTCCACTACCCTCCCTCCTTCCCCTTCTTGGAGCCCTATGCTCTAACGGGTAAAGAAGGAACCCACACGCCCCCCCCCCTCAGCCCAACTCCCTTGTTGTGGATGCTGCGCAACAGAGAGCGAAGATGACGCAGGCCAAAAACACCCCAAATGACCAGGAGGCTAAGCGTCTCAACATCTTAGGCAGAAAGGTCTGTTCTTCTGCCATTTCAGATCTGAGGCTGTGTAACTATACAGCACAACTAGCAAATCACTATTTTGACAACTATTTGAAGCTAGTCGCTCTATTAGAACATTTACTGGACTCTAAAATCCAAAACCTAAAGGCGGTAATAAAAGAGTTGCCAGAGCAGCATTGCAGATCTCACTCAACACGGCCAATGGAGCAGCTTGAACCACAGCTACAGCTGTAGTCAAGCGCCGTGCATCCTGGTTGCATCAAGCTGATGTCCCAAAAGAGCTACAGACTAAAGTCGAAGACTTGCCCTTTAATCACCAGTCACTCTTTGCTCAATCCACTGATCAGGTCTTTCACTCAGGAAAAGATTCTCGTTCAACGTTGAGAACGCTGGGAATGAACACGCCTCCATACAAGTGCAAGAGATACACCCCCTATAACAAAAAAAGGCCTTTCTCTTACACAACACCCCATGCTAGACCTTACGAACAACAGAGGCCAAGACAACATCCGCAAAAACGACGGCAACAACCCAACAAAGTGACTGTCCACCAGCAGTGTCAGCAGCAAGTTTGATGTGCTGATCCAGGGACTGTGCACCTCCCCTTTAACGGAAGCTCCAAAAGACGTTCAAGGTATATTCCATCATCGCTTGAGGCCTTATCAACATCGTTGGTCTCATATCCACCAACCGGTAGGTCCAAGACATAGTCACTTCAAGATACGTCATCCCTTTTAACTCTCTACCTCCTCCCTCCGCCCCTTCTCCGTCCCTTTATAGGGATTCCTATCACGAGACTCTTCTACAACCGGAGGTCTATCGTCTGCTTTCCATAGGAGCAGTGGAGAGGGTGCCAACTCAGTTTTGGGGGAGAGGTTTTTACTCTTGTTACTTCCTCACCCAGAAGAAGTCAGGAGGTTGGAGACCTATCTGGACCTACGTCAGCTCAACAGTCACCTCCAAAAACAGAAATTCAAGATGGTCACGTTAGCTTCCATTATTCCAACTCTCAACAAAGGGGATTGGTTTGCGTCCCTCAATCTACAGGACGCCTGTTTTCATATAATGATACATCTGGCTCACAGACGATTCCTTTGGTTCGTAGTGGGAGCCGACCATTACCAATACTGGGTACTAGCTTTTGGACTTTCAGCCGCGTCATGATTTTTTTCCAAGACCCTGGCAGTGGTGGCGGCCTACCTTTGATGCCTCGACATCATGATCTCCCACTTTGATGAGGCTACTTGGGCAGTTACCACCACCATGACTGTATTCAAGGCTCCAGATTCATAATCAGTTTTGAGAAGTCCTCCCTCACACTGAATCACGATCTAGAATTCATTGGTACAGGCTCGACTCTCTGACCGCAGGGGCGTACTTACCCATGAAGAGGTTCCAGCTAATCTGGGATTTGGTACAGACTGTATCAATTTTCCCCAAATCCTGCATACTTACCTGTCTACAGCTGCTGGAGCATATGGCGGCTACCACATATGTCGTACTGCATGCGAGACTTTACCTGCGCAGCCTTCAGCATTGGCTATTCACTGTCTACACACCTGGTGTACACGGCACAAACAGAATTGTTTCTGTTCCCAATCATGTCAGGACTTCACTAGCATGGTGGGACAATCCCAAAAATATATTAACAGGGGCCCTCTTTCATGGCCAGGAACAATTACTGCAGATGACAACGGACACTTCCCTGCTCAGATGGGGCACCCATCTGCAGGAACATCGTGCCGAGGGTCTCTGGACACCCCAAGAATCTCTGCAACACATAAACTTCCTCAAGTTACGAGCAATATTCAATGCTTCCAAGCATTTTCTTCACATCATTCGAGGTTGAACAGTACAGGTTCTTACTGACAACATATGCACAGTGTATTACATCAGCTGGCAGGGAGGCGCTCAGTCATACCCTCTCTGTGCAGAGGCTGTATGTTTGTGGAATTGGGTGATTCGGCAGGATATCACCCTGACTGCAGCATACCTTCCCAGCAAGGACAGTGTCATCACCGATACCCTCAGCAGGCACTTCCTCTCCCAACAAGAATGGGAGTTACACAACAAAATTGTTCGCAGCCTCTTTCAACTCTGGGAGTTTCCCAGCATAGACCTCTTCACCACCCATCACAACAGAAAATGCCACAGATATTGCTCATGGGCGGGCACTGGCACTGGCACAGACTCCTTGGGGGATGCTTTCCTGCTTGACTGGAGTCGTCACCGCCTGCTCTATGCCTTTCCTCCTCTCCTTCTTATCTGAAGGGTGCTGGAGAAAATAATATTGGAGGGTGCAACAGTAATCTTGATAACACCCTATTGGACCTGACAGATATGGCTGACACAATTATCGAGAATGTTGACAGCCAAGTCGCAACGACTACCGAGGCTTTTCAAATTACTGTCTCAACAACATGGTACGATGATCCACCCATGCACTGAGCGCATGCACATGACAGAGTGGCTCCTAACTGGCTCCAAACGCCTGAATTGATCTGCTCTCAGGAGGTGAGATACGTGCTGATTAATATTAGGCGACGTGCTACGTGCAAGACTTACTTTCAGAAATGGTACTGGTTCCAGTCTTGGTGTACAGCAAGAGATTTCGATCCTCTGTCTTTATCTATCCACTAGGTGCTTGATTATATTCTGCACCTATACAGGAAAGATGGGCTCCACCTAGACCAAAGTGGATCCAGACTGCTGGCACTTAACATTAAAAAGGTCGCAGAGCAGTTTTTTACTAAGAGATGGGGAAAAGCCGATTGGTGCATAGGAGCATGTGGATCAGCCAGAGACTCTCTTAGAGGAGAGTCTATTGATAGAGATTCGCTAGATTTTATTCAGGAGGAGAGGATGGAAGAGGATGGGTCAGATCAGATGAAAAACATTCACATAAAAAAGAATCTGTCACATCAGAAAAGGGCATACAATAAACAGTGACAAGTTTTTAAAGTGTTTGTACACTAATGCTTAGAAGTCTAAAAAATAAGATGGGTGAACTAGAGTGCATTGAGTTAAACGAGGATACTGATATAATAGGCATCACAGAAACCTGGTGGCGTGAGGACAATCAATCGGACACAATCATTCTGGGGTACAAAATATATTGGAAGGACAGAACAGATCGTGCGGGTGGGGGAGTGGCACTATATGTGAAAGAAAATTTAGAATCAAATGAAATAAAAATCTTAAATGAATCAACATGTTCCATAGAATCTCTATGGATAGTAATTCCCCGCTCTAATAAGAATATAACAGTAGGGATCTATTATTGACCACCTAACCAGGACAGTAATAGTGACTATGAAATACTAAGGGAGATTAGAGAGGCTATCAAAATAAAGAACTCAATAATAGTGGGGGATGTCAACTATCCCCATATTGACTGGGTACATATCACCTCAGGACGAGATGCAGAGACAAAATTTCTTAATACCTTAAATGACTGCTTCTTGGAGCAGCTGGTACGGGAACCACAAGGGGAAAGGCAATTCTTGATTTAGTCCTCAGTGGCAGGCAGGAATCTGGTCCAAGAGGTAATTATAATAGAACCGCTTGGAAATAGTGACCATAATATAATAGCATTTAATATTCCTGTGGTGGGAAGAACACCTTACCAGCCCAACACTGTGGCATTTAATTTCAAAAAGGGAAACTATGCAAAAATGAGAAGGTTAGTTAAACAGAAATTAAAAGGTACAGTGACTAAAGTAAAATCCCTGCAAGCTGCATGGACACTTTTTAAAGACACCATAATAGAGGCCCAACTTAAATGTATACCCCAAATTAAAAAACATAGTAGAAGAATTTAAAAAGTGCCACCATGGCTTAACAACCATGTAAAAGAAGCAGTGAGAGATAAAAAGGCATCTTTTAAAAAGTGGAAGTCAAATCTTAGTGAGGTAAATAGAAAGGAGCATAAACACTCCAAATTAAGTGTAAAAATACAATAAGAAAAGCCAAAAAGGAGTTTGAAGAACAGCTAGCCAAAAACTCAAAAGGTAATAACAAAATGGTTTTAAGTACATCAAAAGCAGGAAACCTGTTAAACATCCAGTGCGGCCCCTGGATGATCGAGATACAAAAGGAGCATTTAAAGACACCAAAGTCATTGCGGAGAAACTAAATGAATTCTTTGCTTCAATCTTCACGGCTGAGGATGTTAGGGAGATTCTCAAACCTGAGCCATTCTTTTAGGTGACAAATCTGAGGACTCATCACAGATTGAAGTGTCATTAGAGGAGGTTTTGGAATTAATAGATAAATTTAACAGTAACAAGTCACCGGGACTGGATGTCATTCACCCAAGAGTTCTGAAAGAACTCAAATGTGAAATTGTGGAACTATTAACTATGGTTTGTAACTTATCCTTTAAATCAGCTTCTGTACCCAATGACTGGAAGATAGCTAATGTAATGCCAATATTTAAAAAGGGCTCTAGAGGAGATCCCAGCAATTACAGACTGGTAAGTATAACGTCAGTACCAGGCAAATTAGTTGAAACAATAGTAAAGAATAAAATTGTCAGACACATAGAAGAACATAATTTGTTGGGCAAAAGTCAACATGGTTTCTGTAAACGAAAATCATGTCTTACTAAGCTATTAGAGTTCTTTGAAGGGATCAGCAAACATGTGGACAAGGGGGATCCAGTAGATATAGTATACTTAGATTTCTAGAAATGCTTTGACAAGGTCCCTCACCAAAGGCCCTTACGTAAATTAAGATGTCATGGGATAAGAGGGAAGATTCTTTCATGGACTGAGAACTGGTAAAAAGACAGGAAACAAAGGGTAGGAATAAATGTTAAATTTTCAAAATGGAGAGGGGTAACTAGTGGTGTTCTCCGAGAGTCAGTCCTAGGACCAATCCTATTCAACTTATTCATATATGATCTGGAGAAAGGGGTAAACAGTGGCAAAGTTTGGTGGCAAAGTTTGCAGATGATACTAAACTGCTAAGGGTAGTGTAGACCAAAGCAGACTGTGAAGAACTTCAAAAAGATATGACCAAACTGAGTGATTGGGCAACAAAATGGCAAATGAAATGTAATGTGGATAAATGTAAAGTAATGTACATTGGAAAAAATAAGCCCAACTATACATATAATATGATGGGGGCTAATTTAGCTACAACTAATCAGGAAAGAGATCTTGGAGTCATCGTGGATAGTTCTCTGAAGACGTCTACACAGTATCCAGCGGCAGTCAAAAAAGCAAACAGGATGTTAGGAATCATTTAAAAAGGGATAGAGAATAAGATGGAGAATATCTTATTGCCGTTATATAAATCCATGGAATGCCCACATCTTGAATACTGCATACAGATGTGATCTCCTCATTTCAAAGAAGATATACTGGCATTAGAAAAGGTACAGAGAAGGGCACCTAAAATGATTAGGGATTTGAAATGGGTCCTATATGAGGAGAGATTAAAGGGACTAGGACTTTTCAGCTTGGGAAAGAGGAGACTAAATGGGCATATGATAGAGGTATATAAAATCACGAGTGGTGTGGAGAAAGTGAATAAGAAAAAGTTATTTATTTGTTCCCATAATAAAAGAACTTGGGGCCACCAAATGAAACTAAGGGGCAGCAGGTTTAAAACAAATAAAAGGAAGTTCTTCTTCACACAGTGCATAGTCAATCTGTGGAACTCCTTGCCTGAGGAGGTTGTGAAGGCTAGGACTATAACAGGGTTTAAAAGAGAACTAGATACATTAATGGAGGTTAAGTCCATTAATGGCTATTAGCCAGTATGGGTAAGGAATGGTGTCCCTAGCTTCTGTTTGTCAGAGGGTGGAGATTGATGGCAGGAGAGAGATGGCTTGATCATTACCTGTTCGATTCACTCCCTCTGGGACACCTGTCAGAAGACAGGGTACTGGGCTGGATGGACCTTTGGTCTGACCCAGTTTTTCTGTTCTTATGTTCTTATGTTAACTACTACCCTTAAAATCTGGCACATAGCCAGAGGTATCACCAGCCTTTTTCTTCCTCTTTTAAAACAATTACTAATACTTCAAATCTTCTTCCAGGACACAGTAATTTCTTTCTTTCGTGTGTGTATATGCACAAGTGGAGAAGGGAGAAAAGATAGGACTGTAGAGAATAGATTTACAGATGAGATAAAACAGGATGTAGAAGAGTTATGGGAAAAGATAGGGTATGTCTACACTACAGAGTTTTTTCGGGAAAACTGCCGTTTTTCCGAAGAAACTTCAGTTACATCCTCACTGCAATCGCATTCTTCTGAAAGAAAATTGAAAGAACAGGGTTTTTTTTCTGACATTGGTAATCCTCATTCTACGAGGAAGAAGCCTGTTTCCAAAAGAGCTCTTTCGGAAAAAGGAGTGTGTGGACGAGGAAGAAAGAGTTCTTTCAAAAGAAGAAGAAAGAGGAAAAAACACAGGTGCTCTGGTGGCCACTCTGTCCATAGTAATCACAGCTGAAATGCTGTTGCACAAAAGCTTCCGCCTATCAAGGCTTAGCAAACGAAGGAGACTGCTGCTCTGCTGGATCAAGAGAAGTCTCGGCATGCTCCCTGATGACGAATGTGGATGAGTCACAGGAGTTGTACAGAGACAATAAAAGGAGAAATCACATGGCATAAACCCTCTTTCTGAGAAGCTCCTCTTTCTTTTCTTACCAGCTCCCCAACCATGATGAGTAGACAGACCCTCCAGAACCAACATGCCTTGGCTCCTTCTGCAACCCATATGCTTGTGTAAGTGTGTGAGTGCCTGAGGGCAGGAATGAATGTGTGTGAATGAGTGAATGAATGAAGATGTGTGTGTGGGTGGGCGTTTATTTGTGTGTGAGAGAGATAGCTGGCTCCCCCTTAGTTTAAACCTTTAATGGCAGCTCTATCCTCTTTAGTTTAACCATGTAGCGCATATAGTGGAGTGTTAATTCCTCTATCAATAAATCCATAGGGGTATGTCTACACTACCCCGCTAGTTCGAACTAGCGGGGTAATGTATGCATACCGCACTTGCTAATGAAGCCCGGGATTTGAATTTCCCGGGCTTCATTAGCATAAGCGGGGAGCCGCCATTTTTAAATCCCCGCTGCTTCGAACCCCGTGCAGCGCGGCTACACGGGGCTCGAACTAGGTAGTTCGGACTAGGTTCCTATTCTGAACTACCGTTACTCCTCGTGAAACGAGATGTACCGGTAGTTCGGAATAGGCACCCTAGTCCGAACTACCTAGTTCGAGCCCCATGTAGCCGCGCTGCACGGGGTTCGAAGCAGCGGGGATTTAAAAATGGCGGCTCCCCGCTTATGCTAATGAAGCCCGGGAAATTCAAATCCCGGGCTTCATTAGCAAGTGCGGTATGCATACATTACCCCGCTAGTTCGAACTAGCGGGGTAGTGTAGACATACCCTAGTAGTGTAAACCTAGGTGGTCTCCAGTGGGAGTTTTTTGGGTAACAAATGCAAGATAGTATCCATTCAGTGTGGACGCTATCTTTTGAAAAAGCAGATCACTTTCTCGTTGCTCTTTTGCAGTGTGGACACTCTCTCTCAAAAGATTTTTTTCCGGAAGATCTCTTCGGGAAATGCTTCTTCCAAAAGAAGCCTGCAGTCTAGCCATAGTGTTACATTGCTTAGTATTTGAGACTTTAACTATGTACAGGCAGTCCCCGGGTTAAGTACAAGATAGGGACTGTAGGTTTGTTCTTAAGCTGAATCTGTATGTAAGTCGGAACTGGTGTCCAGATTCAGTCGCTGCTGAAACTGACCAGCGGCTGACTACAGGAAGCCCGCGGCAGAGTTGCTCTGCCCCGGGCTTCCTGGAATCAGCCTCTGATCAGTTTCAACAGGCTGAATCTGGACTCCATTTCCGACTTACATACAGATTCAACTTAAGAACCCCAGGCATCCCCAAGTCAGCTGCTGCTGAAACTGATCAGCGGCTTTGCTCCGCTTTGCTCCCCGTCTCCCTGGTCTGTTGGTCTCCAGCAGACCAGGGAGACGGGGAGCAAAGCCTCTGAGGACGCCGGCAGTGGGGCAGCCGTGGCGCGTCTGGGCTGTCTGCTGCCCGCATGCTCCCGGGCTTTGCTCCCCGTCTCCCTGGTCTGGGGAGACATGGAGCAGAGCCGCGGAGCACGCGGGCAGCGCGACAGCCCAGATGCGCCGCGGCTGTCCCGCTGCCGGCGTCCTCAGAGGCTTTGCTTCCCGTCTCCTTGGTCTGCTGGTCTCCAGCAGACCAGGGAGACGGGCAGCAAACCCCATTCTTAACTGCGGATCCGACATAAGTCAGATCCGCGTAACTCGGGGACTGCCTGTACAGTTAAACACTTTTCCCTTAATCCGTGTTTTAATCAGGGGTCTCAAACTCCTGGCCCACAAGCCATTCCTGGTTGGAGTAGATTCAGTCCCATGAGTCCTAAGCAGGAGGGGGCTGTCCATTCCTGTTCTCCAATCCCCACCCCTTGCAATCACCCCTTTTCTTTCCCCACACTCCACGGCACTCTGTCCCACAAGGACGTGGCTTTCAGGATTACCAGGGATGGCCCACATACTGGGAGTTTGAGATTTATGTTCTTAATCCATAATCTCTGGCAGGTTTACAGAGACTACTTGCAGGTCCTGAAAGAGTATTGACAAATTCAACATCAAAGGGCATCATAACTTTTTTTGTGTTTAGAAAAAAATCAATCTAGAATTAGAAGATAATGTAATTATATGAAAAAATGGAGAACATTTCTTAAAAAGGAAATTTTTATTTAAGTCGTAGTTCTGATCTAGCTGCCTCCTCCTCCATTTATATTACCATTATAAGATCTTGTTTCAAACATTTTAACAGTTCTGAATAAAGAGTGGTTACTGAGGGTATGTCTTCACTTGCCAGTAGGTTGGTACTGCTGCAATCCATGCAATGAGTGTCAATTTACCTTGTCTAATGAAGACATGCTAAATTGATGGACTAGCATGTTCCATCAATTTGTGTACTCCACCTCCCCAAGAAGTATGAGGGAAGTAATTGGGAGATGCTCTCCTGTCAACATAGCAGGATAGCTATAACTGATCCTAACATCAACCTCAGATACATTATTCACGTAACTGAACTTGGTAAGTTAGAGTGATTTACCATGTTATTATAGACCAGCCCTAAGGCTGGAAAAGAGTTGGAGTACATCTTCTTATGCCCCAGCCTTCCAGTTCAAACTTAAAAAACAATGAATAGTTGACATTTTCAGTGCTTTCAGAGATATTGTACTGAGCGTTGCTTTTTTCAGAAATTTGCTCAAAAGCATTCATACTGAATGCTTGAAATTAAAGATTATGTTATTTACTGGGCTCATTTCTTAGCACTTTTTGTAAACATATTACTCTCTATTATCTAGGAAATAGGGTTTTTTAATATTTCAGTTGTTTACATATCGCAAATATTTCATTCTTCAAAGCTGGTGTAGTTCAGTTCTGTGGAAAGATTGAGGAATTAAATCCTTCTGCATATTTTATAGATTTATTTTTATTTCTGCACCTAAGCAGTGTCTGAAATAACATGGGTGGATAGCAAGCTTCAGCATTGTAGAACCAAGTTAGCACAGTCTCATTCTGAGATCCAGATTGCTCTCTCTTCTTTTATGGGTGTGTCCTGCCTTGCACTCTGAACAGAAGCCAAGCAGCTGGAATTACCTGGGGGAAAAGGAGAGGGGGCAGAGGAGCCTTTTTTAAAAGCAGCCCTACAAATCAGGGCTGTCGTCAGAGAGGAGGGAAGGGGCAGGGGACTGAGAGCTGCTGGCTGCCCAGGCTTTTTTTGTAGCAGCCCAACAAAACATGGGGCTGCCGCCGGAGAGAGGGAATGGAAGGGGGTGGGGGATGGAGTGCTGCCTGGTCAGCTGCCCAGGCTTTTTTTAAGCAGCCCCCCACTCTTGTCCACCTCTATTCTCCCCACCAAGCCCACCAGCTTACCTTTTCCCACTTCCAGCTACAGCATCAGGGGCACTGGAAGAAGTACCTAATTAGTGAAGGGCTGCAGGCATGCTGCTACATGGGTCTGCTAACAAGATGGGTGGGTCTTAACTTCTTCTTGTGCAGCCACGCAAGTGCACACCCTATAGGGAACTGTGGTCACAATCCAAACTCCTGCATCCCTACCCCAGGTCACACTCCCCTCCCAGACCCTGCACCATTCCTGCACCTCAGTCCGCTACCCCAGGTCACAATCCCCTCCTTCACCCAAACTCCCTCCCAGATCCCACTTCCCAGTCCCTTACCCCAAGCTTCTTTCTGCACCCAACCTCCATCTCAAACCCCCACACCTCCTTCAATAATATAATGAAAAAATGCAGCCCTTGACCACTTACCAAATTCCTGGAGAGGCCCCCCCATAAAAAATTATTGCCCACCCCAATCTACAGCCTTCTATCATGCCACAGACTAAATGTCCATAAAGATGCTGCTGCTGCACACTACGGGTACGTCTAGATTACAGGCTTTTGTCAACAGAGGCTTTGTCGACAGATACTGTCGACAAAGAGCATCTAGACTACATCCAGTTCTGCCGACAAAGTAAGCCACTTTGTCGACATGAGAGTGTAGATGCAAAGGACGGTGTAGATGCAATAACGCCTTCTGTCGACAGAACTCTGTTGACAAAAGGCGTTATTCCTCGTAGAATGAGGTTTACTGCCGTCGACAAAACTGCCGAGTTCTGTCACTTTTGTCAACAAAACCCTATAGTGTAAACACCGTAGAAGTCCTCTAGTGTACTCTGTGTACTGCTGATTAAACACCAGTCGGGAACATTCAGTGCACAGCAGCAAGGTTCACACAGAAGGTGCCCTTACACTTATCATGCCCTTGCACTCATCTAAGCTGTTCCAAGCTTGAATTACCCATAACCTGAAGTACAATCATAGCATCATAGAGTATTAGGACTGAAGGGACCTCGAGAGGTCATCGAGTCCAGCCCCCTGCTCTCATGGAAGGACCAAATACTGTCTAGACCATCCCTGATAGACATTTATCTAACCTACTCATAAATATCTCCAGAGATGGAGATTCCACAACCTCCCTGGGCAATTTATTCGAATGTTTGACTACCCTGACAGTTAGGAACTTTTTCCTAATGTCCAACCTAAACCTCCCTTGCTGCAGTTTAAGCCCGTTGCTTCTTGTTCTATCCTCAGAGGCCAAGATGAACA
Source organism: Pelodiscus sinensis (assembly GCF_052426305.1). Classification (NCBI taxonomy): domain Eukaryota; kingdom Metazoa; phylum Chordata; order Testudines; family Trionychidae; genus Pelodiscus; species Pelodiscus sinensis. The sequence goes on from NC_143054.1 coordinate 153,944,370, forward strand.
AGTTTTCTCCCTCCTCCTTATGACACCCTTTTAGATACCTGAAAACTACTATCATGTCCCCCCTCAATCTTCACTTTTCCAAACTAAACAAATCCAATTCTTTCAGCCTTCCTTCATAGGTCATGTTCTCTAGACTTTTAATTATTCTTGCTGCTCTTCTCTGGACCCTCTCCAATTTCTCCACATCCTTCTTGAAATGTGGTGCCCAGAACTGGACACAATACTCCAACTGAGGCCAAACCAGCGCAGAGCTTACCAAAATCCGCCTTCCTGAAATCCATTGTCTCTATTTTGCTGTTCTTCCGTCTACTCTTTCTTAGGATTGTGAACTCTATGATTCAGAGTACTGAAAATGTCACTCTACTAGAATCTGAAACACCCTCTAACAAGAAAAACAAATACAATTTAGAACACCTTCAACCTACTATAATTAAATCAGTTACCTACAACCTGTTAAAGCAATGAGGAGTCCTGTGGCACCTTATAGACTAACAGATTTATTGGAGCATAAGCTTTCGTTGGCAAAGACCCACTTCATTAGATGCATGTAGTGGAAATTCCAGAGTCAGGTATCTATAACCTGTTGAATTAAAAACTAACTTAGATGTCTTAAAAAAATCACATCATGCTTCCAGAAACCTGATCCAGAACAATGTCAAAAATGCCGAACTAGAATCACCTCTCAGTGTCAGATTCCACTTCAGATTAACTTGACCATTGTTTCACATCGTTCTGACTTTTACTTGGAAGGTTAAAAGTGGTTCTGGGTTAGAATTGTAACTTCAGAATTTGTTCCACTTTGGTTCCTGCTAACATGGTTCTGTCAAGACAGATACAACTTGATTGGAGCAATTGAAAGTGTTTTTTGTCTGTAGTCCAGGATGGTGTTGGGCAGTGTTCCCTCTAAGATTTTCCAACCATGAACCGAGTGAGTTTTGGCTTGTGCATCAATATTAAGGTCATGTGTGTTCGACTTGATGTGTGTTATCATGGCACCCAATTTATTAACACAAACACATTCCTGACTACCAGAGCAGACAATCCCCACCTGCCATGCAGCAAGCCCCATTCCCAGCAGCTGTAGCAGACCCCACCCAACCCCTCGCCATGCAGCAGGTACTGTTCCTGGCTGCCAAAGCAGACCCCGCTGCCCACCCCCAGCTCCAGCCATGCGGTAGGACCTGTTTCTGGCCACCAGAACAGACACTGCTCTTCTCCATATTACAGGTCCTATTCCCATCCTCAACCACCAAAATAAGCCCCAGCCCCCTTCCACGTGGCAGCCCCATCCACCAGAACAGGCCCCGCCTCCCTGCCAGCCCCAGCCACCAAAGAAGGCCTCCTCCCTCACCCCGCCCCAGCGGTTCTCTCACCATGCCATCTCAGCTGGCCTTGCCTGCTGAAGCAGCCACTTGTCACATGAGTGCTGCTGCACAGCTCTCCAGAGGAGGTGGGCGGGGAAGAATTGTTTGTGCATGGCCATGCAGACGCGCAGCTTAGCTGGAACATTGGTGGTGGGCTGGTTTGGTAGTGCACTACTGGCTCTTGTTTGGTTTCTGCTGGAAAGAGAACACTATGGTTAAACAGAGTAGACAATGAAAGAACATCTTATAAATACCATAAATCAAGATATTCCTAAATTCACTATTTTCTAGTACATATCTTATTGCCAGCAGTTGGAAAGTGAATGATCATCAGGTCAAAGTAGTATAAGGATGCAAAGTCTATGTTTACCTTCTCACCCCCTCACTTTTCATCAAAAGATTTAAAACAGTGTTTTGCTATGTGCACAAACGAGTAATGTTAGGCATAGTTCCACCTCACTTGGACTTAATATCCTCATAAAAGGTTTATTTATTATTCATCAGTGTGTTTTCATATTTGACAAATGTCATTTATACACCTTAGATAAATTAAGATGCAGCTACTAAATGTCTACTCCCTTTTAAAAATACTTTTTGAAAGTGGCCTGCAATAAATTTAGATTTGAATGACAATAGCAAATAAGTACCTCCTGGAATTCTGAATAGCAATCACACTAGTTCACCTGCACATTTGTTTTTTAGCCCAGATTCAGTAAAGTTCAAGGGTATCCAAGTATGAAATAGCCTGTGAAGAAATTCACATTGCTTCCTTAATTTAATTTACTTGTAAAAAAGACCACATTAGTTCAGAAAATGGAATATCATCTATTGGCAAATTTGGTTCAGATATAGATATTAGGCCTGTTTGGACACAGGCAGAACAAAAGTTTGGATAATGCAATTTCTCAGAATATTTTAATAATGTATATGAAAGTATAAGACATGTCCATGGTAATGTTTGCTTTTTAGATTGTGCTGAAGTATATTACACTTTTAAAGCTGAGGTTGGGATCTGAATTTGCCAAAAAGAGCATCCCCACCCTGATAAGTGGCTATGTAAAAATGCCATTTTCCTCTTCCATAAATCTGCTTACTGTGTTATACAGAGTTACAGTTGCATATATTTCATTAAAAAACAGGTTTTGTTTCTTTTTACAGCTCTGCAAAGCCCATGCACATGTGGGAGAAAGAGCTAGATAGATTCTAACCTGACTTCCATATCAGCAAGTCTTTTTAACCAAATTATAGGGCAGAATTCAGCTCTTATTTACACTTACTTGGACAACTCCAATGAATGCAGGTGGTTGCAGGTGTCCTTAAGGCTGAATTTGGACCAGAGATCATTATTACTGCTGAGATTACATAAGAAAAAAAAGTACTCTACTGTTGTCAGATCCCAGAGTAAGTTTAAGGCAGCATTTAATGGGAAATAATGCCATGTTCCAAGTCTTGATGTCCTTACCCAGTTTCTACTCAGTCCTTTCTCAGACAAAGCTCCCATGGAAGCTGGAAGCTGGTTTGCCCGAGGAAGGCTTTGTAAAAACTGAGTAAGGACATCCAGAAATGGCCCACTTAAACTGCTTGCTCTATACAGCTACTGTAAAATACCCAGTTTTTAATGAGAAGTGTTTACCAAATAATTTGCAATATTAAGCAATGATTTAAGCAGTCTCTCTCTTTTATCAAGCCATTGCTTGGCCCTTGAAGCTGTGCATGAGAGTAAAGGGATGTCCTTTCACTCTCCTACATGGACTACGTATACCATTGCTAGTAGTGTGGGGAGGAAAGTAGGCTTCACAGAACTGCTATGTCTCCCGTCCATCCTGTGCAGATATATCGGACAGGATAGGGTAGGGATTGGGCAGAGCCAAGGCTCCATTTTCAACACATCAGCCAGTACAGTATAGCTGTGGGAGAGGGAAGAGCAGTGTACAGATACAGATCTGACAGAGTACTTCCTCCCTAGAGCAGTAGGGAGATAATGGAGGCAGAGTCACAGTCTCCCCTGCCAAGCTGTTCCAGATTCTTTACCCCCTCACATTAGGCAGAGCATACAATAAGGATCTAGACATATGTCATTACCAGATTAGTCCTTTTTTTCAAATTCATCAGCAGTAATTAGAAACCTTTCATAATTTTAGCAAACACTGCCTTCATTTGGTTCTTTCGTTTATAACTCCAGAAGTGGTAAATAAACATTTAAACAGTGAACATTTTCAGGCTTAACAAAATTTAAGTATAATTATAACGAAATATTTGTTGCACATTTAAATAGCAATTAATTTTTTCTCCCTCTGTCTGCATGGCCCTCAGAAAAATATAAAATTGGTTTTTGTAATGACTAGGCAATATCACTTTTTATTTTAAGATCTAATGACAAGTTGATTCAAAAGGTAATATTTTCACTTATAAAGTCAATAAAGTAAGTTGAAAATTTCTCTCTACGTTAGTCAATTTTTTTAAAATCAGTTCACTGTCATTGTTGTTTGCATTTGTAGGAGATAATTAGGGATTTAACTAGATATCACATTTGGAACTTGTCAAAAATTTCCATTAAGTCTAAGTGCAAAAAAACCAGCCAGTTAAGGATGAAAATTGCAAGGAATAGAGGAACACAATATGTGGGCTGGATTGTGACAAGTTGCTCTGCTGGTGCAGGGCCCTTTCCTTACTTGAATTCCTGGGCAGAGGCTAGTTGTGATTTCATTCCTTGTACTCACCTGGGTGAACTCACTGTAGAAAGGAAATAATTGTTTAGAACAGGGCTACGTAACATGCGGTCCGTGGGCCGCATACAGCCCGCAGCCTGTTTGTTTGTGGCCCGCGAGTGGGAGCCAAAACAAAAAAGTAGTCAATATAATACTCTTCTGTTGATAAGTGTTTTAGAAGTTAAATTCCTGGACTGTCATTGCTCATTAAAAGAGCTGTCATATGGGTAGAAATTGGGTAAATATTGCATTTTATTAGTATCAGCAGAACTGACTTACATGGGGCCTACGTGTTGTATGCTCTTGCCTTAATCTTTCTATTCATAGAATCATAGGGTTGCTAGACACCTCAGGAGGTCGAGTCCAGCCCCCTGCCCAAAGCAGGACCAATCTCAACTAAATCAGCTCAGCCAGGGCTTTGTCAAGGCAAGACCTAAAAACCTCTAGGGATGGAGATTCCACCCCCTCCCTAGGTAACCCATTCCAGTGCTTTCCCCACCCTCCTAGTGAAATAGTTTTTCCTAATATCTAACCTAGACCTCCCCACTGTAACTTGATCTTCCCCACTGTATGCATGCCCATCAGTGTGAAAGAAGCTATTTATTTTCATATATATCTGCATGTACATGCAATCACACTTAAGTTGTGACCCTCGGCATGTGCTGTGAGTATCATTGTGGCTCCTGGGGCTTCCAAAGTTGAGTAGCTCTGGTTTAGACTATTAGCCATTCCAAAGACCTGGGGATATGTCCAGCACCTTTTTCCCCTTCCCACTGCATCAGCCTCCTAACAAGGAGAGTACACACTACATCCTGTAAAATATTTCAGTGAAATTCTACCATTGCAAGGAACTTCCAATAGGCACTGTGCTGCCCTGAGTGTCAATATCACCACACAGACACTACGAAGTCCAGTGTCTAATGCATTCCTTTGTTAGCATAGCCTATTTTAAGTGACTCAATTGGTTAACACATTAGCTTTTCAACTTTATAGCCTCAAGTCACAGGAGATCTGTCTCTGGTTTGTGGACTTTAATCCACATCAGAAAGTCACAGAAAACACTATTATGTCAGTCATTTGCACCTAGTACTTCCTGGCTAATTAATTGGAGGGGCTGTCCACAAGAAATAGTTCCTGCTACCCATGAGAAGTGGGGAGCCATTATTAATGTCCCAGCTCATATCTCTCAGTAGATCTGATGAGCAATGCTGCTTAAGGTGCCTAAATGTACTAGTGGGAATTAAAAATTATAGTCCAGACCCCTTTCACTAGCTGAAATATTGTAAACTTGTATCACTGAGGCCAGGATTGGTGTCAACGTACTTTGTGTGAAAAGTGCAATAGAAGCATTAGTATTTGACAGCCCTGTTTGAAATAAGTGAAATTAATGGAGCTCTTTTCATATACGACAAGGCCATGGCACCCCTTTCATGCTGCTTACAGACAGAAAAAAGTCAATACTTTTTTATTACTTGACACTGACCTACATTTTGCACTACAAGTGCCAGGCCCACTAATTGGTTTCAGTTGTGAGAAAAGTTTGCCCCAAAGAAACATTGGAGCAGATAAATCAATCTTTTTTAGGGTAGCTTAGTGGGTTTTGAGCACTTGAAATGACATTTGTGTTGTATTGACAGAATGGGTTGTTAAACTCATTTTGTCATGTCAGGAGCCCTTGTACTAGTTGGAAATGCTGTTAACCAGTACTGATAAATTTACAAAGCAAGAACTAAGCTAGATCAACATTTTACTTTTATAACAGAGTCCTACTTCTGGTCTACTTCTTTTGTTAGTAATCTCTGTGGCTGTTGTAGAAGTATGAGGTTTATAAGGACAGTTTGGTTTAAAACTCTAATTTTATTATCATTGGCACTCACATCAAAGACATACTTAGACACGGAAACCTAGAGTTATATAGAAAGGATTGTTCTATATCACTGATTATTTTAAACAGTATTCTTGATCGAATTCTTCTTTAAAAATAAATGACATGATATGTTTCAGGATATTGACTCAAATTGGAAGCTAAGCAGTGGTGGTAATCTATGGGGCTGTCTTGTAGATTGCCCAGGTTGGCTCAGAAAAAACCTTGCTGTTGTGAATCATGAGTCTAGGGAAGAGGTTGTTCATTGCAGAGGTTACAAAATTAACCTTGGGAGCAAAATTATGTGGTGTAGTTTCAATCTGTCATGATAATCGAGGTACCCCCTTAAAAGTGGAACTTTTATCACCACAGACAAAGGACATTCAAAGTTCACACCATGAACCATACCGTTCCAAGTTCAGCAACTGCCCGTCCACTTCATAGGGTATGTCTACACTACAAAGTTAGTTCGAACTAACGGACGTTAGTTCAAACTAACTTTCATAGGCGCTACACTAGCGCTCCGTTAGTTCGAACTTAATTCGAACTAACGGAGCGCTTAGTTCGAACTAGGTAAACCTCATTTTACGAGGATTAAGCCTAGTTCGAACTTACTAGTTCGAACTAAGGGCTGTGTAGCCCTTAAGTTCAAACTAGTGGGAGGCTAGCCCTTCCCAGGTTCCCCCTGGTGGCCTCTCTGGGCACAACCAGGAAAACTCTTCTCCTCTCCCTCAGCCCCGGGCCCTTAAAGGGGTAGACTCTGGCCAGACGGCACTAGTCAGCCAGCCCTGCCAGCAGTCTCTGCCCCTGAGCCGCATGATGAGCTAGGCAGCCAGTGGCAGCGAGCCGTCCCCTGCCCAGTCCCCAAGCACCCAGGGGCCAGCCAGGAGCCGTAGACGGTCTAGTGAGGAGGTCATGGACCTCACTGAGGTTTGGGGGCAGGCCCCCAATGTCCATGATCTCCGCACTAGGAGGAATGCGGCCGTCTATGGCCGCATAGCAGCCGCCATGGCCAGCAGGGGACACAGGCGCACCCAGGAGCAGGTGTGCATTAAGGTGAAACAGCTGTGGCAGGGGTACGCCAGGGCCACAAGGGGCGGCGCCGTTGCAGGGGCTGCCACCTGCCCCTACTTCGCTATTGGGGGGCACCAACTATTGGGGGGCAGGGCGGTCCGTGCCAGCCCGGGGGACATCAAGCCGGGACTAGAGGGCCCTGACCTGGGCGCACCAGAGGGGCCACCGCCAGCTGTTCCAGCAGGGTCGTCCAGGGAGACCGTACCGGGTAAGTACTTTGAATTAAGTAGTTCGGGGGGGGGAGGGAGACCAGAGACCGCGTGCGTGGGCCATGCCTTCCACGGATCACGCAGACACCTGTGCACGTGCGAGCACGTGCCATGCCACCCTTGGGCAGGTGGCTCCAGCTGCGTCACACCCAGGGGCCATTGCCCAATAGGCACATGCTTGTGCAAAGAGACATGACATGCTCCCGACCCCAGGGAAGGACCCAGCAGGATGATTTCCCTTCACATGTCCCCTCTACACGGAGGCAGGGGACATCTCCCCTTCCCCCCGCCGCCCCGGCCACACTATACATGGCACAGGGACATGGGTGCGGTCTTGGGGCAGCTCCCAGTCCCGGGGAGAGCCAGACATCCTGACCATGGCCTCTGTACAAGCACAGCGGCTATGACGGTGCAGGACATGGTCACCCTCACGTTGCGGAGTTGGGGAAGGGGCTGGGCATCATCCTCTGCGTCCCCAGGGAGAACTGACCACTTCTCTTCTCTCTCTACAGCTGCACCAGCTGCTTGTGCAGGGCGCACCACCCCGCCTGGGACATGCTCCCGCACCCACGGCCTGCTCCAGACCGCCAGCACGGAGCAGGAGTACCGGGACCAGCACCTGGGGGCCCTGCGAGCCGTGCACCGCACACTACAGGCCTGGATGAGGGAAGACCTGCAGGTCCGCCACGAGCTGCTGGCTGAGCTCCGAGGGCTGAGCACCAACCTGCAGCTCCTGCTGCAGAGCATGGTGCCCCGTGCTGGTCCTGCGCCTGCTGCCCCCCCAACTGCTGTCCCTCCTACCACTCCTGCTCCCCCTCCCACCTCTCCCTCCTCAACCCCCACAACCCCTTCCTCAATGTCCACACCCCCCACCTCAACCTCTGCACCCTCCACCCCATCCCCCCAGGGTCGCCGAGGCCCCCTCCCTCGTTGTGCTGGGAGGCGGTTGGCCCGGCGAGACCCCCACCCCTGATCCTTCAGTTTCCCCACCCCCTCCTTTCCCTTGCTTCCCCCTTTCAGCTCCCTCCTCCCAGTTTTCCCCCTCCCCCTCCCACCCTCTCTCTTCCCCTCTCCCACCTCCTTTTCCCAGTTTCCCCGAGTTTTGTTAAATAAACAGAGTTTCTATTTTTGAACACACATGTCCTTTATTTTGTACATCAAGAAGAGGAGCTAGGGAAGGGTAAGTGGAAGGAGGTGAGGGAGGACTGGGGCACGAGCCCCCGATGGGGAGGACTGGGCTGGCTCTGCGGGCTTCTGGGGGTGGAAGCTCTCCTGCAGCCCCCCCAATTGCCCCCTCTCCGCAGATGGCAGCCTGCGGCAAGTGCAGCCGGGCTGATGGCCGAGTGGTGTGATGTGCCCAGTGTGGGTAGTCCGGGCACTCCAAGCCAGGACTGCTTTGCAAGCGGGGCACCCCTGAGAACTGTCTGTCCGGGGTGGGGGTCGGGTCCCTTTAAGCTCAGCCCTGGGCTAGCCTGAGGCAGCATCTCCACGCTCTAAGTCCTCCTCTGATGCCCTGCCGGCACTGCTTCCGGCCATCCTTAAGCCCAGTTCAGGGTCCACTATGTGTGGACATGCTAGTTCGAATTAGCAAAACGCTAATTCGAACTAGTTTTTTAGTCTAGATCCGTTAGTTCGAATTAGCTTAGTTCGAATTAACTAATTCGAACTAAGTTAGTTCGAATTAACATTGTAGTGTAGACGTACCCATAGTTAATTATGGGCTTCATGCAGAATTATGGAGGGAATTCTATGGTCTATAGCAGGAGGCCAGAGTAGATTATTATAATGGTCCAGTCTAGTCTTAGCATATAAAAATTTGGGAGGTAAAAAGGTGTTGCTTTCTGCCTACTTTTGTTTTGGATTAAAGTCATTGGCTTTCCTTTTTCAAGCTGATACTTAACTGTTGTTCCAACCTCTATTACATATTGCTTGATGAGACTATTTTTGATTACATGCATTTTTATGCACTGTACTCACCATATTATGGTTGAACGAAATTGTTAATAAAAAAATTCTCAGGAAATATGAGGGGCCATCTTCAAGCACCCTTCAAACAGCTACCCATTTGTGCATGTATGCAAACATGATTTATCTCTCCAGATAGTTCGCACATACAAGTGATAAATTTTACATGTGCAAAGATGATTTATGTTCAAAAAGGGGAGCAGTTGCTTGTAAATTCTGTTATTTGTGTGCAGTCAGTTGTGTGTGCAAAATGGATCATGTGCTTTGAACATTAGATGTAATTAAAATCTTGGATTTCAATTTTGAAGCCATTTTATAAAATGTTGCTGAACCAGAAGTACCAATTGCTCTCAATCAGATGTAAAGTTTCTTTGGAATTCATTTTTATCAACAACATCCTCAATGTAAACTACTTTAACATTAATTGTACATTTTTTGACAAAGTCTGTATTGTGATCACAGGAGTTTGCTCACCGAATCAGTTCTTTGCTAGCTGACTATATGCTGCCCCTTTTTTAAAATCCCTTGTCTGCTCATCACCTACGGACATGACAATCAAGTAGTCAACACATTGAAAAGGTCTCCAAGTCTTTAGCAGTCTGACTACAGCAGCTTATAGTTTCCCTCACTAAAATAATTCAGAGATCAGTATGTTTGAAAATGAAAAATGATTTTTTTATTTGGTTTGGGGGTTTAAAAAAGAACAGTTATGAACTGATCTCATCCTGCTTTCTGGCCAATCTGTAGAGAATACAGGTCAGATCCCACTGGCTACAGCCAAGGCGCACACAGCACAAATTAAGAAAGGTGTGATGCAAAAGTTACATGAAGCTTACCTTTGTATCTTACTACCTCAGACTGTCCGGTGTGGCATCGACCCCAGATGTAAATTAGAGCAGACTAGCAGTACACTAATGTAGACCAACTGCAAAGCAGTCATAAATAGCGGAAACAGCAAAGGACTGGCAAGCTAAAAGACAGTGTGGACCGTACCTCTTTTCCTCCTTCCATGTCCCCACATTAACAGCTGGGGGGACGGGTTGTGTGGAATTCTGTACATCTTCTTTGTGTCACTTAATTGGGGTAATTCTCTCAGGGCTAGACATGCTGACTTCATAGGCAGAATCCACCAACAATACTTTGCAAAGTGGCCTCACTGGATGGGAGGATGTAGCCATCTATTTCACTATTTTCTATTATACCTGTTAGAGACATGCACAGGAAATGGCAAATGCAGCTGGAAAATCAATCACAGGTATGCCATCTGGAAAATGGCCCTACTTACATATTGCTATTGAGTTTTATGGCAAGAGCCTTTTGACTGTGTTGATTAATTGTATAGCCAATGGATTGAATACGCTTGTAGTTCATTCTGAAAAATGTTCAAGAGACCAAATAACCAAACTTAGACAAATGTATTGTTTAAAGACAAAACAGTACAATGCGAAAAGGAAACATGAATGGCCCTCCTTCTGGGAAACAGGTCTTATCACATGACATGTTCATCATACATACAAGCTGTGTGCTTTGGAAATATGCATTTAAAAAAGCTATTTTTACAGTATAACATAACAATGTATAAAACTCTCTGTATGTCACTAAAATCCAGCCGATCAGTTAGTAACAATTCCTTAACTTATTGTTATGTTACATACTTTGTCTCTGTTTTGGGCTATATTCCAAAATGGGTGAATGTAATTATACTAAGACATTGAATGAATGTATCTTGATTTTGACAGATTTCATATTTTTGTTAGCACCAAAGCTGACTTCAGCTTGACAAAGAGTTATGGGATACGTCCCATGAGTGAAGCAGAATACCGTTCAAATATAAAACAATGTATAATATATATTAATGGTGTGCAATTCATATATAACAACTGATTTAAGAGAAATATCTTTTCATGAGCACGGTCTGAATATATGAAAGACATTTGCTCCCATGTTAGAATAAAACTGTATCTTTAAATTGAGACTTTGCCAAGTAGCTTGAATGTAATTTATAGTTTAAAATTCAGATGTATTCACTTTACCTTCTCTGAGTTGTCATGCATTATTTTGTCATCAGAGCTAAATGCCAGTTCCTGGCCTCCAGCTCCTTTCTTTTCGTGCTGTTTCCATGGCACAGAAGGATACAGGGGTACTCTAACAGGAAAACATAAAGTCAGCTTTATGGTACCCACTCTCCTGGCAGATGTTTAGTGGGGGCAGAATGGGATGTGGCCAGACATGTACTACACTCCAATGATCCCTTGTTAGCAAACTTAGAGTAGTTCCTAGGCTGTTTTAAGTAGCAATAAAGAATAGGAAAGGAAGAGAAATGATAAGGCACTATAGAAACATCCAGTTTGGGGCAATAAGCAGATGTGCACACCCCACAGGCACACATACTCCAAAGCCAAGGCATGCAAGGGTAAGCTGAAGCAGAGCTTCCTGTGACTTTTTCCTTTTAGTGCACCAGCAGAGCAGAGTCATAATTAAGCTTTCTATATTTATGTAAGTAAATTATGTTTATGTAAATAAATTACTAGGCTTTTTTTTTTTTTTTTTTGGCTAAAAACATGTCCATATTTTTTCCTCTGTTGCAAACGTGATGGATCTATCTATTCAGTGTATTTTATATACATCTTTAATTGGTCTAACTGCATTGTCATCAGTGAATTTATTTACCCTATCAAACTGTGAAGTCTTGCCTACATGTGGTCATACATAATTGCTGTCACCATGATCAGGGCCAGTTGTTTAAATACTCAGTTGTGAGTATCCAGTGAAATAGCTTTAAATAACAAGATAAACAGTACAGCTGCCAACCCAAAGTAATCTTACACTGAGGGGGTAAGTAGCACAGAAAATTTCCTCTTTGTCATTTTAACTTGGGTTTGAAGCTAGACCTGGGCTTAGTTCCAGCTCAAAAAGCCGTTCACTTCAAAGGCTCCTAAATCGTCCCAAGGAGCTAATTTTGGCAGTCAATTGTTTTTGTTTGGCCAGGCATCCTAATAGCAAAAGCTGTCTGCTCTGGCAAATGAAGACTTCTTGTTCAGAACCACCATTTCCAATTTTTCCTGATAAAAGACGAGAGATGTTTGCTAATAGCCTTTCTCCTCCCCTCTCCTCCACAAAAAAAAAAAAAAAAAAAAAAACCTAGTGTGTTTTTAAGTATTTACAATTTATTTAAAATTAAAAGGAAAAATAGTTTATTTTTCTACAGGAACATTAAAATATTTTCCCTGATCAAAACTACAGAACAATTAACACCATTCTTAAATTCTAGAATAATTTAGCTGCTAACAGAATTATAATGATAATATCAGTGATAATGATACTACTTATGGAACTAGAGCACCTTTATGTGTATGTGACATTTTCTATCCACCTGCACCAATGATATCAGTATGGTGAACTCAGCAAATCAATCTCAGGGGTAGCCATGTTAATCTGTAACTTTAAAAACAATTAAAAATCCTGTGGCACCTTAGAAACTAACAAAAATTTATAGACTCATGAGCTTTTAAGGGTAAAACCCACTCCATCAGATGAATTGAAGTGGAAATAACAGAAACCAAGATAATTTATATAACAGCAGAAGAAGTACCTGTCAATTGTAGGATCCATGTTAATGAGGCTAATTAAGTGGGCTGCATGTGTTCCATTCAGAGTTTTTTATATGAAAACACAGATGTTAAAGGCAGGCAAAATTGACTTTGTAATGTGCCAACCAGTTAATGTCTTTATTCAAGCCTAGGGTAATAGCGTCTAAGTTGTAGATTCAGGGGGTAGCCGAGTTAGTCTGTTACAGAAAAAAACAACAAATGGTCTGGTAGCACTTTATAGACTAACAAAACATGTAGATGGTATCATGAGCTTGAAAAAGCATGAAAAAGAGGCCAGCACACCTTGTTATGATCACTTTAACCCAATGGCTGTGTCTACATTGGCATCCCTTTCCAGAAAAGGGATGCCAATGTAGACACAGCCATTAAGTACAACACTTGGAACTTTCTAGTGTAATGGGACACATTGTAGCTGCTCACAGTTGGGTTAATTAGTGTGAAAAATAATTTAGAATCCTGGAATCATTTCGCTTGGTTGCTTGTGGAGTATATTTCCATTACACGACTATCTTAACAGCACAAAGCCTGTACTTTGTGTTCCAAATTTTGTTCGCTTTACTTATGCAAGAGTCCCCCCTTAAAGAAAATAGGACTATTCTGTGAATGAGGCAAGCACTATTCAGTCCTGTATCTTTTCTGTCATATGTGGGGCCTTGGCCAAAATGCTTTTTTAAAATATTTCTTTACTTATTTCTATACTTGTTCATTCTTTCATACAAATTTTCATTTACTTACAAATTGAACACCCTTATTTTACATTTCCTAAACGTGGAACATTTTAAATATTTTAAAAAATCCTATTGGATCTAATCTGAGATTTTCTGCTTAACTTTTCCAGAAAGGAGGATTAGTTTAGTTTAGCATGATTTGCAAAAGGCTATATATAACCTTCAGTCTGTGTGGCAGAGAAATACAATGTATATTACTTACAGTTATGTGCAGCTTATAGTACAAATCTATTTTAATTAAGTCTGTTACTCCAGAATTTTCTCCCCGTATATAATGTACATGTTGATGTGTTTCACAATGTCATATGTAAGCTTTAGAATAGTTACTAAGGGTGCGTCTACACAGCAATGTTATTTCAGAATAACGGCCATTATTCCAAAATAACAATGCAAGCATCTACACAGAAAATCTGTTATTTCTAAATAAATTCAAAATAACGGACAGCTTATTCCGACTTCTGTAAACCTCATTCCACGAGGAATAATGCCTCTTCTGAAATAATTATTTTGGAATAGCAGTATGTGGATGCTCCACTGCTGCTATTTTGAAATAGCTCCTCCCCAGGGCCATTCCAATTAATTACTCCCCAGTGCCTCCTGGGTCTTTAAATTGAAGTAGCACATCTGCATTAGGGGAGCCTGCCTCAAACTAATTTTGAGGCTTCCCTGTACTGTAGACGTGCTATTTCGAAATAAGCTATTTCAGAGTATTTCTTGCAGAATAGCTTATTTTGAAAGAAGCATGCAGTGTAGACTACCCTAAATATTTTTGTGCCTACCATCCATCCTAAATTATATCTCCTGTAATGGGAAAATTCGAACAAAAGAAAGGCCAGTGGAACTGTACAGTATCTACAGAACTATACTAAAAAATAAAAGTGTGTGTTTGGGGGTGGAGGAACAAAAATACCCAAACTTAACTGTCTTTTTTTCTCTCTGGTTTTTTTCTAGGACTTTGAAACAGTATTTCCATCCATTAATCTCTTCAATAAGTTTGGTCAAACATATTCCAAAGCTGGGCAAATAGTGTAAGCAGCTATCTATACTGTGTCTATTCTATCCAATATAAGAACATCTGATAAGCTATAAAAATAGCAATAAAGATCTTTGAGAAAATGCAAAGCAGAATGTTGATTAAATTTCCTACAAGAATTGTGAATGTTTTCCATTAAATATTGTATGTTATGAGTCTAATAAAGTAATAATTTAATCTAGTTACATGTATAATAAAGTAGTTCTTTAATGGTTCCCATTAACTTGATCTTTTAGAATTGTAGTTTTAATATTAAAAATCCTTTTATAGTTTTGGCAAATGTAAGGAATTAGGAAAACGGTCTGACTTTTACTTTTATAATAGTATATATACAAATTGTATTATAGTATATATAGTAATTAGGGTGCACCTGCACAGCAGGGCTTAACTCAAAATAAGCTATGCAAATTGAGCTATGTCACCTGTGTAGCTTATTTCAAAATAGCTTATTTCCAAGTTAGGAGCGTCTATACAGCACTTATTTCAAAATGGAGCATGCTTCCTCTGACTTCTCGTGCAATGAGGATTACAGGAGTCGGAATAAGAAGTCCTCCAGCTTCATAATATTTCGACATTATTTCAAAATAATTGCTTGCAGTGTAGATGCAGACCAATAATGTTGCTGCGTAGACGTACCCTTAATGAAAAAATTATGGCTAAGGTCCTGCAACTGTGATTATTAAAATTACGTAACTGGTGTTAACTACAATACAAATATTATTTTATCTGAAACATGTAAACCTTGAACTAGCAGATGGAAGAATCTACAAATGTTGAAATTTTTTCCTTTGGGGCCTGACCAACCTCTTTTATAATCACTGGATTGGGTCATTAATACACAGATTACTTTTTTAAATACTTCAGCTTTTCTGTGCTTGATATAACTCTGCATAGTTAAGAAAGAAAAACTGCAATTCTGTAACACTCACGTATTAGCTTGTGAGCAAATCCATTTCAACGTATTTACAGTATTCTGTGCATTTCATTTTACTCTTGGTCCAAAAATATCTCTTGTTATAACCAGATTGGCACAAGGAAGAATGTTGCAAAACAACCATTGCAAATGGCTGAGGATGAACACATTTTTGATCACACAAAATTCAGTCAGGTTACCATCTCTCACGTGCATTTTCACTGGTGCTTGCTCCTGCAAGGTGCTGAGACCCTTGGTTCACATTAACTGTAATGGGAAGCAAGAGTGCTCATCACTTCCTGGAGGGAAGAGTTACACACCTTTCAGGACTGGCCTGTAATTTGCCTCTTCAAATAATAATGCCAGTGGATTCTGTTTTCATAGCACTTTGCAGTCTGAATGCTCTGAGAGATACTGTATTTTTCTCTGTGTGTAATTTGAAATATTTGCAACTACCCTTTTCAACTGAAAAAAAACCTTTTTTTATTAATGAATTTTTATAACGTGGGTCTATTGTCTTCTCCAAATGAGCACACAGCTCTCATTAATGCCTGGTATTATTCACCCGTGGGATTGTCTCTACAGTAAGACTGAACCACTGCTGACAGACCCTTGCAGTAGCAAGTTTACCTGAATAAGTATTGAAAATAGCTAGTATAGACAGGTACAATGTATGTTCAAACCCACTTCCAGAAAGTCCCAGATTTGTGGGAACCAGAGGACAAGAGAACCCTCAGGATATGTCTATGCTATGGGACAAAATTGAATTAAGATACGCATCTTCCGCTACATTAAATGTGTAGCTGACACTGAAGTAGCTTAACTCAACTTTTGGTGCTGTCCACACTGCAAGAAGTTGAAGGGAGCACACTTTCCCTTCAACTTCCCTTACTCCTCATGGAAGCAGGCATCAAAGAGAGCACCCCCTCAGTTTGAATTAGCTGTTTTAACTAGACCCGCTAATTCGAACCCTGGAAGATCAATCATACTCTGTAGTGTAGACGTACCCTTAGAGAGTAGAAGAACATAAGAATGGCCATACTGGGTCAGACCAAAGGTCCGTCTAGCCCAGTATCCTGTCTTCCCACCATGGCCAATGTCAGGTGCCCCAGAGGGAATGAACAGAATAGGGAATCATCAAGTGATCCATTCCATCTCCCATTCCCAGCTTCTGACAAAAGATCAGAGGAAAAACATATTTTAAATTATAGCAGTACAAAACATTTTTAAATTACAGTGGTACAAAACAAAGAGGGCAGTATTTGAGACAAGAGAAAAGCATTGTATATTTCTGTTCTTTTGTACATTTTAGAGTTTTAACAAATTCAAACTTTTGAAAGTTTGTCTTTCTGAGTTGCAAGAGGAAATGAATGTCCTTTAATTCTGATAAGTGAGAAACACCAACCTCAGACAGGTCTCTTTTGTTACGATTTAATTTCACCAAATAAACCGGAGTGCTTTTGTGCTTTGTGGAGGGGGTTGAGCACCAAAAGACACTTGCACAAAACTGTTGATGAATAAAGATGCCACAGTAATTTTTAGATGTGAGAGCTGTCTATTTGATTGCTGCAGCTTCAAGGTAGTTCATCACTTCACAATAATTTATCCTGTGGTACCTCTTACCACTATACCACATTTTCCCATCAGTTCGATTAGAAATGGCAATACTTTTATCAGATTAATCTTTCTTTCTTTTAATATCTCTGACCTCAGGATAAACAAAACCTATCCATGCAGACCATCATTGCAGATGCTAGAGTTTTCTGCAGCTGACAGATCTCAACTTAGATTAAGGTTAAAGAGAGTACTTTCAATTCACTCTTACTGTTTGACTCAGCTCTCACTCTCATTTTTTTAACCCTCATTCATTTTTTTTTTTAAGCACAACAGACCACTTCCCACAACTCTTCTTATACACAAGTACGTCTGTGGATTTTATTAGAGTAAGAAGCAGCTCCACAAATGCAGCGATGTAATAACTTCATTACCTATCACTTCTTTCTTCAAATGTATTTTTATAGGAAAGACAAGGTTCTCCTTTTCAGCCCAGTGTAATATAGAACTTTGTTAATTCATAGTCATGGGTAGTCACTAATATACTTTGCTGCCATTCCAATGTCCAGGTCCAGTTCCTGTACCCTCTCTCTCACTTCTCATGCAAATATAATATTCTGCCAAACAGTTAACATGTCCTGTTAACTTTGATAGTGGAAACAGTTCTTTTTTCCCCTTGTCTAGAAAAATAGTAAGTACATATTGGTACCTTGCCTGGGGAGTTCAATCTGGGGAAATGTCAAGAGACTCTGCAGAATCTCTTTTCAAGATGGACAGGTGCAGTTAGGCTAAACAGGTAAGTATTCCAATGACTATTCTATTCATTGGTTTTCGCTTCTCTAATACTAATTATATATACACATACACCCTTATATCAGTTTACTAAGTAAAAGTTTTGGTTTTAATATAAAGGCACAGTGCCTTAGTTTTCCCACTACCTACCCAAATTCCAGTCAATATCAGTTACTGAAACCAGAGTACAACACGTAGATGATTCTTCAGCCAGATAACCTGTCCACTACTGAAAGATAGAAAGAAGAAAAAAATATACTCAGAACCCATCCTGTGAGGGCCTACACATCCTAAATCCAGCTGGTTTCAGAAGTTAAGAAGCACTCAATACCTTGCAGGAGGCTCTCAGCACTTTGTAGGAATAGGCCCTTATTTTGGAATATCATAAATACAGGCAGTCCCCGAGTTACGCGGATCCGACTTATGTCGGATCCACAGTTACGAACGGGGATTTTCTCGCACCGGAGGACTGGAGCGGCGGGACGCCTGGTCCCGCCGCCCGCCTCCTCCCGGGCGAGAAAAGCTGCTCCCCATCTCCCTGGTCTGCTGGGGGAGCCAGCAGACCAGGGAGACGGGGAACAAAGCAGCGGAGGACCTGGGTCCGGACCCGCGGCACTTCCAGATCAGCTGGAAGTGCCGCGGGTCCGGACCCGGGTCCTCCGCCGCTTTGCTCAGCGTCTTCCTGGTCTGCAGACCAGGGAGACGCTGAGCAAAGCGGCGGAGGACCCGGCCAGACCCGCGGTGCTTCCAGCTGATCTGGAAGTGGCCGCGGGTCCGGCCCCGGGTCCTCCGCCACTTTGCTCAGCGTCTTCCTGGTCTGCAGACCAGGGAGATGCTGAGCAAAGCGGCGGAGGACCTGGGGCCGGACCCGCGGCGCTTCCAGCTGATCTGGAAGCGCCGCGGGGCCGGCCTGGGTCCTCCGTGGCTTTGCTCAGCGTCTCCCTGGTTTGCAGACCAGGGAGACGCTGAGCAAAGCCACGGAGGACCCGGGCCGGACTGCGGCGCTGATCTGGAAGCGCCGCGGTCCGGCCTGGGTCCTCCGCCGCTTTGCTCCACTTCTCCCTGGTCTGCTGGGGGGGGACGCAGCTAGTGCCCCCCCCAGCAGACCAGGGAGACGTGGAGCAAAGCCTGGGTCCTGTGGTAGAGCAGGTGGGGCGCTGCCGGTTGGTCCCGCAGCACTGCTCCTTGGCGCTACTGGACCAACCCGGCAGCACCCCAGCTGCTCTGCCCCAGGAGTCCTGATTCAGCCGCTGCTGATCAGTTTCAGCAGTGGCTGAATCAGGACGCCTGGGGCAGAGCAGCTGGGGTGCTGCTGGGTTGGTCCAGTAGCGCCGAGGAGCGGCCGTGCTACTGGACCAACCCAGCAGCACCCGAGCTGCTCTGCCCCAGGCGTCCCCAAATTAGCCGCTGCTGAAACTGACCAGCGGCTGACTACAGGAAGCCCGAGGCAGAGTTGCTCTGCCCCGGGCTTCCTGGAATCAGCTGCTGATCAGTTTCAGCAGCAGCTGACTTGGGGACGCCTGGGGTTCTTAAGTTGAATCTGTATGTAAGTCAGATCTGGTGTCCACATTCAGCCGCTGTTGAAACTGATCATTTTCAGCAGCGGCTGAATCTGGATGCCAGTTCCGACTTACATACAGATTCAACTTAAGAACAAACCTACAATCCCTATCTTGTACGTAACCCGGGGACTGCCTGTAATACAAAAATAATATATAGATGAATGTTAATGGTTCTGTAGTACTTCAGAGGGTGAATAGCTTTTAGGCTCTGGGCCACAAAAAAGCACAAGGAAAATGTGGCTTTATCCTCTTGTTTAAATTAAAATCACTGCATGTGGCAAAGCCATAGTTTTTATTTAGTGTCATTTACAGCTAGATTTGTATTTGTATTAACTACAATAATAATTATGTAGTAGGGGTTTTGGCTACTTAGTATGACATAAGAACATAAGAACGGCCGTACTGGGTCAGACCAAAGGTCCATCTAGCCCAGTATCCTGTCTACCGACAGTTGCCAGCACCATGTGCCCCAGAGAGGGTGAAGTGAAGACAACGATCAAATGATTTGTCTCCTGCCATCCCTCTCCAGCCTCTGACAAACAGAGGCCAAGGACACCATTTTATCCCCTGGCTAATAGCCTTTTATGGACCTAACCTCCATGAAATTATCTAGCTTCTCTTTAAACTCTGTTATAGTCCTAGCCTTCACAGCCTCCTCTGGCAAGGAGTTCCACAGGTTGACTACACGCTGTGTGAAGAAGAACTTTCTTTTATTAGTTTTAAACCTGCTACCCATTAATTTCATTTGGTGTCCTCTAGTTCTTCTATTTAGGGAACTAATAAATAACTTTTCTTTATCGGCCCTCTCCACACCACTCATGATTTTATATACCTCTATCATATCCCCTCTCAGTCTCCTCTTTTCTAAACTGAAAAGTCCCAGTCGCTTTAACCTCTCCTCATATGGGACCCGTTCCAAACCCCTAATCATTTTAGTTGCCCTTTTCTGAACCCTTTCCAAGGCCAAAATATCTTTTTTGAGGTGAGGAGACCACATCTGTACACAGTACTAATGTTTGAAGAACCAGGTTGTCTATCGACAGAAAAATAAATGATTTTGTACATGATTTACTTTACTGTGGTAATCACTCCTACCAAAAATAAGTTTGCACTCTCACTTATACAAATGACCATGTAGATAAATGTTAGGTTTATTTTATTGTCTATGTTTTCTTCACTGTAGATTTTTCTTGTCAATCAATCTATTGTTTCAAAGCATATTAACATTGAATATTATTTTGAAAAGCACTTGTCACAGTTTAGGGCTATGGCGCCTGTATTTCGTGAGCGGTTCAGCAAGAGCATCCATTCTTGGCTTTCGAAGAACAATGGTTCTTCGAGATGTGTCTCTCCCCCCCCCCCCCCGGGTGCTCCACAGCACCGCAGATTGGAGTTTTCTTGAGCAGTGATCAGCCGGACCGCACATACGCAGCACGCACCTTGCGCCATTCACGCTCTTTTGATGTCTCGCGCGTTCCGGCTCCCGCCAGTTCCTTCTTTGCTGCCCGTGGTCACAGACAGAGCAAGCCTTCTGTCTTCAGGCAAACCCTATCAGGAATAGAGTACATAGTTGTTAGAGTCTATAGTTAGTTACAGTACTTATAGTTGTAGTTAATTAGTTAATATAGTATCTTTAAAAAAAAGTTCATTTTTTTCAAATTGTCATATAGTTAGCTATGCCGGGCTCCCCCAGTTTTAAGAAGTGCACCACATACCATGTTGCCATGCCTGCATTGGCGAGGCTCATGTGCCTCAGAAACGTGTCCATTGTGCCAAACTGATGGTCAGGGTGCATAAGGACAGGGAAATAAGACTAAAAATGTTCTTGTTCAACAAAGCGCTTCAACTGCTGGAGCATTCTCACGTTGATTCCACTCCGTGGTCTCTGAGGGCAGAGAAAAGGAAAGCCGCTTCCTCACAGTTGGCTCTAGCTTGAAAAAGAGCTTCACCAGCTCGCTCTTTACCGTCAGCACGTGTAAGTGTCAGTGATAAGCCCAGCACATCTGGCTCGGTGGCTCCCAAGCATAGATCGCTCTCAGAGCTGAAATCGTGACAAAAATCTACAGCGGTGCCATCAACAGTATTAACGGTCCATTGGTTGGCACCACTGGCAATAGCACCGGCTACTATGGTACCAACAACATCGGCACCATCTGTGTCGGAACCGCATGTACCGACGATATCAGCACTACCTTCTCATGTGCCAGCGTCCTTGGCACTGTATACCTCGGCACCATACACCTTTACACCAATCACTCATACAACAACCTCCTCAGCACTGATGACCTTGATACAAACAGCGTGGGCATCTTTGGCACCATATGTCTTGTCTAGCCCTCCGGCACTGAAGAAAGCACCCTATAAATCTGCTTCAATGAGACCAGCGAGACCAGAACCATTAACCTTTTCACCGGCAACATCCTCTGCACTGCCGTCTCCATATTCTCCTCAACTACCAACAGACGACAAGAGTCGCTCTCCCCATGAACCAACTAGACACCATGCATCGAGATACCTTTATCACCATCCCCTTACACAAGATATCTACATCATTCTCCTCCTTTTTCAAGGGGATCACCACACACACCACATTCTGCACACCTACTGGAACATCACCAGATGCATTACAGATGCATTCATCTCATTATGTTTTTCCGGTGTGGTCTTATCATAGATGACACAGCCCAACATACTACTGATACTACTCTCGGCATGACTCAGCTTGCCAGTTATCACCACTCTGGATACGGCTATCCTTGCTGTCATGGTCACCTGGCTTCCCATGCTTTCTCCACCCTCTCAGAGTCACAGAATAGCTATGTCACCACCCAATGCTCCCTCTACGGCTCACCATTCTGAACCGGAAGAAGGTCAACTATCAGAGGCTGAGGTAGAGGAACAGCCACTAGACGAATTACCAACCGACCAGTCATCATCATCCCCTGATGAGACGGTAATTCCTGGTAACCAGTACCCTCCTGATGACCGTAGTCAGTTTCAGGAGCTTTTTAAAAGGTTGGCTGCAACTCAGGACATCAGTACCAGAGAAACAACACAAATTGCTCAAAAATCTTCAACCATCACAGTGGGGGAAAATTGCAATTCCTATAGATGAGGCCATTATGGAAGCTGCTGATGAAATATGGCAGACTCCAGCTTCAGCACCACCAATTAACGAAAGGGCTGACAAAAGATATTTTGTCCCTCCAAAGGGAGCTGACTTCTTATTCTCCCACCATTGGGTCTTCAAAATAATAACATTGGGGTATACCATCTCCTTTACTACACTTCCCCCCACTTCCCTGTCCCTCTTCAGGGACTCCCTCACAAAGACCTACTAAAACAGATGGTACAGCGACTGCTCAACCAAGGATGAGTGGAAATATTACCCAAGGACTTCAGAAGCAAGGAGGTTTACTCCCATTACTTTCTAACACCAAAAAAGACGGAAGAATGGAGGCCTATTTTAGACCTCCACAGATTGAATCGATATCTTTGAAAGCAACGATTCGAAATGGTTACTCTAGCTTCAATAATCCCAGCATTAGAGAATGGAGACTGGTTTGTAGTCCTTGACTTGCAGGAGTCCTATTTTCACATAACTATTCTCCCCACGCACAGATGGTTCCTACGTTTCGTGGTGGGCACAGATCATTACCAATACCGGGTACTACCATTTGGCCTTTCCTCAGCACCCAGAGTATTTTCAAAGATGTTGGCTGTTGTCGCGGCTTACCTTCGCAGACAATCCATGATCATTTTCCCATACTTTGACAATTGCTTAGTAAAAGGCCCATCAGAAGTAGAGACGCATCACATGATGGCAACAACCAACCAAACATTCGATTTCTTGGGCCTTATACTCAACACACAGAAGCCAATGCTGCAACCTACACAAACTCTAGAATTCATAGGTGCCCAGCTAGATTCGATGTCTGCAAGGGCATACCTCCCCATGCAGAGATTCCAAGCAATGCAAGAGCTGGTTACTACTGTTACCATCGGCCCCACAGTCCCCATACTCATCTGTCTCCAACTTATGGGTCACACGGCTGCTACAACTTATGTGGTTGACTGTACCCACTTACATCTTTGATTTCTTCAGCACTATGCCCATCGCAAGAGGCAACTGCACACACTGGTCTCTCTTCCACCTCACATTTTAAAATCTCTCGCATGGTGGACCAGTCCCTGAAATCTACCAGCAGGTATACCATTTCATCGAGACCAACCTTCTGTACACATAACTACCAACACGTCTGTCCTTGGATGGGGCGCCAACATGAATGCCATATCAATACAAGGATGATAGACCACACAAGAGACCTCTTTACACATCAATTGATTAAAGCTCAGAGCTGTATTCAATGCATGCAAGCATTTCATAAAACACATTCAGGGGAAAATCATAAGTGTATTGACCGGCAATATGACAATGATGTATTATATCAATTGCCAGAGAGGTGCCCAATCCCATAGGCTATACACAGAAGTGGTCCGATTATGGAATTGGTGAAAACGAAACAACATCACCCTCGTAGCTTTATATCTACTAGGAGTAAACAAAACAACAGCAGACACCCTCAGCAGATACTTTGCCCCGGACCATGAATGGGAATTGCATCCTCGGGTCCTCCAATCCACCTTCCAACAATGGGGTCTTCCGAAAATAGACCTCTTCACATTCTACAAAAATAAGAAGTGTTGCCATTACTGCTCAAGAGCTAGTATCAGACCAGGGTTTCTAGGGGACACTTTTCTTATCAATTGGAAGGGCCTGCTTTTATATGCATTCCCTCCTATCCCACTCATTCCCAAGGTACTCGAGAAGATCACCAGAAACAAAACAACAGTTATTCCCATAGAGTATGTCTACACTACCCTCCTAGTTCGAACTAGGAGGGTAGTGTAGACATACCCAAAGTTTCCCTTATCTCTATCTGATGTCTCCTCAGCCTCCTTATCACCTTCTGATTTAGCACGATCTCCTGACTCAGAGCAGAGGAACCTTACTCCATCCTCAACCACAACTCCTGTGCCTTGCAGCATGGTTCATTGCTGGTCCTACCAGGAGGAACAACAATGCTCTGACCAAGTGAAGGAAGTTCTTTTGCATAGCAGAAAAGAATCTACCCAGGCCACCTAGCACCAGGAATGGTGTGAAAGGGCTGGAAAAAAAAATTTAAAAATTAAAAATGGTGTGTGATTCTTTTAAAAAGAATTGTGATTGTGGCAATTGCCATTCATTAAGTGTAACTCAATCCACAGAAAAATAATGAAATAAATATGAAGCAAAAATAATGTATTCAACATCTAAAGGAAAACAGAACTATGGGAAAAAAGATAAGTGAAAAATCATACTAGATAAACACATCAGTAGCTTTGTATAACCACAAAATGTGACCTGGATTCCATAGTCAGATCTGCAAGGGCAAATCCTTGTGCCTGCTTGGAGCTTCATTAAAGTGTCAGAGAACATAAGAATGGCTATACTGGGTCAGACCAACAGTCCATCTAGCCCAGTATCCTGTCTGCTAACAGTGGCTAATACCAGATACCCCAGAGAGAGGGAACACAACAGATAACCCTCATGTGATACCTCCTCTGTCACCCATTTCCAGACAAACAGAGGCCTGGGACACCATTCCTACCCACCCTGGCCAATAGCCATTGATAGACCTAAGCTCCATGAATCTATCTAGCTCTTTTTTGAACCCTGTTAAAGTCCTAGCCTTCAGCACATCCTCTGGCAACGAGTTCCAGAAGTTGACTATGTGCTGAATGCTGTCTGTATGTTTGAGAATGGCTTATCCATGCATCAGAGACATACTATTACTGTTGTGCATTTTGATGCTGTTTTGCTTGCTGCATAACTACAACAATGCAGGGTGTGTCTCTGGGGAACTGTGCATGTCAAGAAGGAACTGCTGGCACCACCTCAGGCAACCAGAGTCTGCCTGGAACATCAGTGAGTCAGATTTCTCCCTTCCCCTTCTTTGGCAATAGTTTGTACGCAATGCTGCGTGAGCACTTTAAACTCTAGGCTCTGTCCTGAGAGATTCAATCAGTATGGCTTATGGCTGCACATCAGATGCAGTAGCCTACATGCCAGGTTCCCAGGGTTTGAAATTTGCCTCTTTAGTTTTCATGGTAATGTTATTTTCTTGGTGATGCCAAGGTCTAGTCTAATCTTGGTGATACCAAAGTATAGACCCCCAGTAGGGACCCAGCAAACTGAAACTTTGGAGTCTTTTACAAACTGAAACTTCCTCAGTTTTTAAGCAGAAGATGTTTCCCTCTGCAGATGTTTTCTGTCAGGGAAAACCTATATTGGAGAACACCAGCCATCATCTCTTACCACCAATCACTTTCTGCCATTGAGTGGTGCTTAAAGATCTTGCAAAACTCTGCCCCTTTCAGTATAGCTGACACTGTGAGCATAGAAAACTTCTTTCAACGGAAGCAGCTGAACAGCCTATACTGTTACTCAGAATAGTCTCAGTATTCAGAGCAGGGAACAGTTGGCTTTTAATATCCCCAAAGGCAGTGTTGCCATAGTATTGCTGGCCAATGTTTTTGATCTGCTCTCTACACTCTTGTGGCCTAGCTAATTTGTTGCTGCAGCCTTTTCAGACAGCTGCTTTAGTGTCCTCAAAGGATGGTTATTCAAGCTGAGAGAGCCATTTAAAATGGACCCAGTGAGGCTCTACACATAAATGCTTAACAATTAAGACCTCTGCGAGCCCCAGAATTCAGGAGTATTCTATATTTCAATCAGAGGCAGCTAGAGCACTGAAGGACCATGTGACATCTTTCCGAATTCAACAGTTCAACATTTTCATCGTCTCAGTAACTCTGCATAGTGCAGAACCCGAGAGCTCACTTGCTATGGATATTAGAGGGATAAGGAACTTTTGAATCGTGATGCTATACTCTGGGATGGCAGAAATTCCCCACTCAAGAATGCCTGTAACATCTTATCACTAAAAGAGGGATTACTCCACACTGATGGAAACCCCCAAAACCAAAAGGAGTTGCACCCAGTACCCGAGAACAGAATTTGTGCCTGAGTTATATATATATATATATATTTATATATATTTTACAATAAAACATTGCTTCTGGGGGGTTTTCCTTGTCCTAATGTGTATAAGGATTTCTGTTAAGCAAGACTAGAAAAGGCTTACTGCTTTCCAAGATCCAGTGACAGAAAATATGATCAGACAATGCAAGGCTAACTAGTTTAGTATTCTTCCAGCTCTTAACAAGTCAGCTCATTAATAAGAAAATCCCCCCACTGCTGGCACAATCAGATACAGTCACTTATCAGTACATTGAGTTCAGTTTATAGTACTCAGACTCATATTCATGATCATAGAATGCAGTGGAGCAGTTCATTAGCACACTGCTGCATTAAGCAATCACTGCCAAATTGTGACATCATGAGATTATGCATTTAACTGCATCTTTAAAGTGTTTTTTTGGTTAAGAAATTGCTAAACTGCTCAAACCTGTTGAAATAAATCACTGAGGCACTACCAGAGATCATCTTCATTTTCTAGGTGCATAACGTTTAGTTCAAAAAGTCTGGGCTGTTTTTACAGATGAGATCAGAAAATCTTGAAATGCATATTTAGCCAAAGTCCCTATTATGTCACTTAGTAGCTGTTATAAACTAGTTATAACCAATTGGTCATTCATGCTGTGTGTGTGATCTCCATAATGTCATAAATTCTCTGTGTGATCTACTCACAACCTGCTGCTACAGGCTATTAGTCTGGAAAAGACCTTTCAAACAAAGAAAAAGGAGAAAGCGGAGTTAAATGTTTTCATTATG
Organism: Pelodiscus sinensis; assembly: GCF_052426305.1. Lineage (NCBI taxonomy): Eukaryota > Metazoa > Chordata > Testudines > Trionychidae > Pelodiscus > Pelodiscus sinensis. Next base: position 153,971,584 of record NC_143054.1, read on the forward strand.
AGTCCATGTCCACAACTATTATAGCATTAACTAAAGCGGAGGGTCATGATAGTTCTTTAAGTCTTATGGAGATATAGTCCATCCAAATATCACCTCCAGAAAATGAATATCTTTTCAGCGGTGATTGCCAGTTAGAAAAAAACAGTGCCATCAAGGAATGGGAGCACTTTCTCCCTCCATCATGCTAACATTCACAAGATTGAGAGGTGTGGTACAGAGCATTTTGAAGTGGTATAGAGATAAAAGAAAGCAATCCAAACCTTCACTCAAAATATGACCTTTAATGAAGCCATTCTGAGGTCTGAAAATGTTTTATTTTCATTTCTCCATTCCTTGCTCTTTTTTCCTTCTTACACATTTATGCAATTTCTGGTGCTGGCCAAGAATGGAAGCAGAATTTCCAGAATTAAGTAAATTTAGTCTCCTGATATTATGGGCTCAGTTTTTCAGACCCAAGAGGCTCAGCTAACACAAAGAAGAATACAAAATTTGGGCTGTGTATCCAAAACAAACATTTGAACTTTTAGATGTTGAGTCCTAGGGTATGTCTACACTACAGCACTAATTCGAACTAACTTAATTTGAATTAGTCAATTCGAACTAAGCTAATTCGAATTAGCGCATCTAGACCCAAAAACTAATTTGAATTAGCATTTTGCTAATTCGAACTAGCACATCCACACTGATTGAATGCTGGGTCGCATTTAAGGGCAGCTGAAACCAGTTCCAGCAGGGTACCAGATCAGTAGTTGCTTTGTGTGGCTGCTGTCTGAGGCTATCTGAGGCTCGTACTTAAAGGAACCCCCCTGGACAGCCGGTTCCCAGCTTTTCTGCTTGCTTGCCTACCTCGCCGATGGACAGCAAAGCGTTTTTCTCTCTGCCTGCCTGTGTTGGTGGTTCCCATTGAGGGAACCGCAGTTGGCACCATGGAGCCAGAGCTCGCCCTGGGCATGCTGCTCCAGTTTTTGGACTTGCTGCTGCAAGCGTGCCAGGAATGGCTGGAAGCTGCCTTGCACCATTTGGTGCACGTCAGCCTCCTGGCTCTCCCCTTGGCCTTCCTAGGGGTCGTGGAGGAGCAGCAGCAGTGGCCGGATGCCAGCGTGCCCCGCCGCATCTGGCGTCTGGACACCAGCAGAGCCTGGTGGGACGGCATCGTCCTGGAGCGCTGGGGAGACCAACAGTGGACCCAGAACTTCAGGATGAAGAAGGACACCTTCCTGGAGCTCTGAGAGTGGCTCACCCCTGGTCTGTGGCGACGGGACACTCGCGTGAGGCCCGCCATCCCCCTCCAGAAGCGTGTGGCCATCGCCCTCTGGAAGCTCTCCATGCCAGACAGCTACCGATCCGTCAGGAACCAGTTTGGCGTGGGAAATCCACCATCGGAGCAGTGCTCATGCAGGTACGGCACCCACCAACCACTGGGCTGGGGAGGTAGGTGCGCTGCAAAGAGGGGATGGGCTGCCCCAGGGAAAACGGGGGAGCGGGAGAAAGTGAAAGTGCCCCACACAAGAGGGTTCGGTCTGTCCCGGCCGTACTACACGCCACCTGTGGGGGTTGCTTCCGGGAGTGGGGCGTGGGGAAATGCCAGGGAATTAACACTCCCAGCCACCCAGAAGCCCCAGTGATTCACGGTTTGCTGTGTCTCTCTGCAGGTGGTCAAGGCTATCTACTGGGTGCTGCTCCGCGGGGTGGTCCGCCCTGCCAACCCAGACGCGGTCATCCGGGGGTTCGGCACCCTCGGCTTCCCCAACTGCGGGGGGGCCATCGATGGGACGCACATCCCCATCCGTGCCCCGGAACACCAGGCCTCCCAGTACATCAACTGCAAGGGGTACTTCTTCGTCCTCTTGCAGGCCATGTGTGACCACTGGGGCCAGTTCATGGACATTAATGTGGGCTGGTCTGGTAAGGCACACGATGCCAGGGTGTTCTGGAACTCCTCCATGTGCCAGAGGCTGCAGCCCGGGACCTTCTTCCTCGACCACCGCATCAGGGTCGGGGACGTGGACATGCCCGTCTGCCTGGTGGGGAATGCGGCTTACCCCCTACAGCCCTGGCTCATGAAGCCAGACACAGGGCACCTCAACCCCTCCCGGCAGGCCTTCAATGCCAGGCTCACCAGGGCCTGCATCATGGTCAAGGGGGCCTTTGGACGCCTGAAAGCCCGATTTCGATGCCTCCTCACCCACCTCGACCTAGCCGAACACAATATCCCTCCCGTGGTGGCAGCATGTTGTGTGCTGCACAATTTATGTGAGCGGAAGGGGGGAGACTTTCCTGCCAGCCTGAATGGCTGAGGCTGAGTGCATGGCTGGCCAGTACATGCAGCCCCGCACCGCCACCGTCCGGGAGGCCATGTGGGGAGGAAGGGGGGGCGTCCGGATCCGAGAAGCCCTGTGGGAGAGCTTCCAGGTGGAGGAGGACTGAGCTCTCCCTGCATGCCCCACTGGGGCCTTCTATCACCCTTCCCTCCTTCCCCTTTCCCCCCCCAACCCCCCTTCCTAATGTAAAATAAACACACCTGGTTTGCCAACAAAAATCTCTCTTTATTGTACAAAACTGAGGTAGAGGAGGGAGGAGCGAGGGTGGGAGAGGAGAGGGGGAAACCTGGGAGGAGGGTGCTGGAAGGGGGAGGGAGGGGAGGAAAAGAAAGGAAAGCTCAGGGTTGGGGGTCCTGCTGGCTCTCCCGTCTCGCAGCACTGCGGGTGTGGGGTCATTGGGGGGGAGTGGGTGTGGAGGGTAGGGCAGGAGGGACGGGGGTGTGGAGGAAGCGGGAGGAGGAGCAGGGGTGGGAGGAGGAGCGAGAGCTGGGGTGGCTGCAGAGGCTGGAGCAGGAGGAGGCAGGAACCTATCCACCAGGGTCTGGAGGTTACCTCTGAGGGCACGGCTCTGCTCCTGCAGCACTTCCAAGCTCCGCTGCTGCAGCCTCAGGTCCTCCCGGACCCAGTGGTCCTGGATGCGGAGCTGGTGCTCCAGTAGCCACAGGTGCCACCGCTGGTAGTCCTCCAGGTTCCTGGTGCACATGCTGGCCCAGGTGCGGGTGGCTCTTGCAGGCGGGGTGGTATGCACTGCAGTCCCAGGTGCTACGGCTGTGGTGAAACAAGAGCAGTGGTTAGTTCTCCCTGGGGACACAGTGGATGAAACCCAGCCCCCCTCTGCAAGGTGAGGTCTGTGTGTGGGGAACGGGCCAGGGCCCCTTCATGACACCCAGCTGCTTCTCCATGGTGGGCAAGGCCCAGGCGCACGGTCCCTGGGCTCTCTCTCCTCCCACACCCCCATACACATAAGGGGAGCATGATGGCACTCACATGTGGAGTCTTTCCTGGCCTCGGAAGACACAGCCTATGTGCTCTGTGGGGTGCCTCGGGGGTCCTGGGCAGACTCCCTGCTTGTTCCTGGTTCTTGGCATCCTCATCCTCTTTCTCTGTGTCAGTGATGGGTTCCTCTGCCCCGGGGTTGATCACCACCCAGGGGGCATGGACTGCGTGAGCCCCTAGGATGCGATCCAGGGCATCAAAGTGAGGGCATGCCTCCAGGTCGGCCACTGGCTGGGAGGCCCTAGAGTAGGCCTGCCGCAGGTCCTTAATCTTGCAGCAGACCTGCTCCCGGGTCCGCATGTGTCCTCTGGTGGCCAGGCTGTCAGCCATGCGGCTATAGACGGCCACGTTCCTGTAGCTAGTGCAGAGATCGTGGACGTTGGAGGCCTCCCCCCAAACCTCGATGAGATCCATGATCTCTGCACTAGACCATGCGGACGCCCACCTCTTGCGGCCCCGGGCAGGCTCCTGGGAGCCGCCAGCCTGGTCCTGGGAAGAGGCGGAGGGCTGGGTGGCAGTGGGTGGCTGGCTCATCTTGTGCCAGGTGCAGGGTCTGCTGGCTGGGTGCTGGCAGGCTTGCAGCTGGCACAAGCACCGTAGCCAGACCATGGCCGTTTAAGGGCTCCGGGGCTGGGAGGGGGGCAGAAGAGTTTCCCTGGTTTGGCACAGAGTGGCCACCAGGGCAACCTGGGAAGGGCTAGCCTCCAACTAGTTCAAATTAAGTGGCTACACAGCCCTTAATTCAAACTACTTAATTCGAACTAGGCTTTAGTCTTTGTAGAATGAGATTTACCTAGTTCGAATTAAGCTCTCCGCTAGTTCGATTTAAATTCGAACTAGCAGTTTGCATGTATAGCCGCTATTAAAGTTAATTTGAACTAACGGCTGTTAGTTCGAATTAACTTTGTAGTGTAGACATACCCCTATATTGTATTGATATCAGGCATTAATGTGATGAACTAAGACCTTATCCCAATGCATGATAATTTGCTAGTTTAATTATAACCTGATTGTGTCCATTCTGCATTATAACTAAGGGTATGTCTACACTACAAAGTTAATTCGCCACTTAATTCGAACTAGTGGGAGGCTAGCCCTTCCCAGCTTGCCCTGGTGGCCATTCTGGCCAACACCAGGGAAACTCTTCTGCCCCCGTCCCGGCCCCGGAGCTCTTAAAGGGCCACGGTCTGGCTACAGTGTTTGTTCCAGTTGCAAGTCTGCCAGCACCCAGCCAGCAGACCCTGGCGGCTCACAGGAGCCTGCCCGGGGCCGCAAGAGGTGGGCACCCGCTTGGTCAAGTGATGAGATCGTGGACCTCATCAAGGTTTGGGGGGAAGCCTCCAATGACCACGATCTCCGCACTAGCCACAGGAACGCGGCCATGTACAGCCGCATGGCTGACAGCCTGTCTGCCAGAGGCCACCAGTGGAGCCAGGATCAGGTCCGCTGTAAAATTAAGGACCAGCGGCAGTCCTACTCACGGGCCTGCCAGCCAGGGGCTGACCTGGAGGCCTGCCCCCACTTTGAGGCCCTGGACCGTATCCTGGGGGCTCACACCATCCATGCCCCCTGGGTAGTGATCGACCCCGGGGAAGAGGGACCCGTCCCGGACACGGAGGAGGAGAAGCAGGAGGACGCCGAGAGCCAGGAGCCTTCCAAGAGCCTGCCCAGGACCCAGAACCCCCGAGGCACCCCACAGAGCACAACGCCTGTGTCGTCTGAGGTTGGGGAGGCCTCCACATGTGAGTACCACCATGCTCCCCTTATGTGTACAGGGAGTTGTGGAGGGGGGGAAGAGAGCCCAGGGACCGTGCGCCTGGGCCTTGCCCGCCATGGAGCAGCAGCTGGGTGTCATACAGGGGCCCTGGCCTTGCAGAGGGGGGCTGGGTTTCACCCACCTTGTCCCCAGGGAGCATTGACCGCTGCTCTTGTTTCACCACAGCCGCAGAACCTGGGACTGCAGGGCGCACCATCCCGCCTGCAACAGCCACCCGCACCCGGGCCAGGAGGCGTGCCAGGAATGAGGAGGAGTACCAGCAGCGGCACCTGCGGTTCCTGGATCACCAGCTCCGCACCCAGGACCACTGGGTCCAGGAGGACCTTCGGCTGCGCCAGCAGAGCTTGGAGGCGCTGGAGGAGCAGGGCTGTGCCCTCAGAGGCCATCTCCAGACCCTGGTGGACAGGTTCCTGCCTCCTCCTGCTCCGGCTCCTGGGGCTGCCCCAGCTCTTGCTCCTCCTCCCACTCCTGCTCCCCCTGCTCCTGCTGCCCCTGCTCCTCCTGCCCCTGCTGCCCCTGCTCCCCCTCCCACTTCCTCTGCCCCCCGTCCCTCCTGCCCCACCCTCCAAACCCATTCCCCCCCGATGCCCCCGCACCCGCAGTGCTGCGAGATGGGAGAGCCAGCTGGACCCCCAACCCTGAGCTTTCCCTTCCCTTCCTCCCCTTCCAGCTCCCTCCTCCCAGGTTTCCCCATCCCCACTCCCACCCTCATTCCTCCCTCTCCCCACCCCAGCCAGTTATGTAAAATAAAAAGAGAATTTTGTTGGCAAAAAAGGTGTCTTTATTTGACATTAGGAAAGGGGGTTAGGGAGGGTAAGGGGGGAGAGTGGAAGAAGGCCCCAGTGGGGCATGCAGGGAGAGTCCAGTCCTCCTTCTCCACATGGAAGCTCTCCCGCAGGGCTTCCCGGATCCGGACGGCCCCCCGCTGGGCTTCCCGGACGGCGGCGGTGTGGGGCTGAGCGTAGTGTCCAGCGATGCGCTCAGCCTCAGGCTGGCAGGAAAACCTACCCCTTCATTTCGCACGGGAGGGATATTGTGCTCTGCGAGGTCGAGACAGGTGAGGAGGCATCTAAATCATGCTTTCAGTAGCCTGAAGGCCCCCTCAATGATGTTGCGGGCCCTGGTCAGCCTGGCATTGAAGGCGTGGCGGGATGGGTTGAGGTGCCCCGTGTAGGGCTTCATGAGCCAGGGCTGTAGGGGGTAGGCCACATCCCCCGCCAGGCACACAGGCATGTCCACATGCCCAACCCTGATTTGGCAGTCGGGAAAGAAGGTCCCAGCCTGCAGCCTCTGGCACACGGAGGAATTCCGGTACACCCTGGCGTCGTGTGCCTTGCCAGACCAGCCCACATTAATGTCCGTGAACTGTTCCCGGTGGTCACACACGGCCTGCAGGAGCACGGAGAAGTACCTCTTTCGGTTGACGTACTGGGAGGCCTGGTGTTCCGGGGCACGGATGGGGATGTGCATCCCATCGATGGCGCCCCCGCAGTTGGGGAAGCCGAGGGCGCCGAACCCCCGGATGACGGCATCCGGGTTGGCGAGGCAGACCACACTGCGGAGCAGCACCCGGTTGATGGCCTTGACCACCTGCAGAGAGACACAGCAAAGTGCGAATCACTGGGGCGCCCGGGTAGCTGGGAGTGTTCGTGCCCTGGCAGTGCCCTGCGCCCCACTCCTGGAAGCAACCCCCTTGGGCGGCATATAGTACGGAAGCAGTGCCGGCAGCGCATCAGCTGAGGACTTAAGAGTGTGGAGCTGCTGTCTCAGGCTAGCCGAGGGCTGGTCTTAAAGGATCCCCACCCCCACCCCCACCCCGGACAGACAGTTCTCAGGGGTGCCCCGCTTGCAAAGCAGTCCTGGCTTGGATTGCCCGGAGTACCCACACTGGGCACATCACAGCACTCGGCCATCAGACCGGCTGCACTATGTCTTACATACATAACTGCCTTTTGGGTCAAATTCTGATCTCAGGTGCCTTGGTGTACGTCTGTATAATCAGGAGAATTAACTCCAGATTTTTACTAGTGCTGCTGTGATCAGGATCTGTGCCAGTGACTGAGTGTCAGGGAAAAAATTTGAGTGTTGAAACTGTGAGAAATATAACAAAAACCATCTCATTTTGTGCCCTATACAGCACCAAGCAGCTTGGCTATGTGTAACAAAAAACTGAATAAAAAAAACAATAGTCACATCTGAGGCGCTGTATCCGTAGGCTGACTTGGGCCTGTCATTACTTCAGAAGAAATCTGTCTGCTGCTTTCTATTGCGCAAATGCCAAAATACCACACCAGATAGCTATAATATCTGTGTTCTTGCTGGTAAATATTATTCTGCACTACAGTGGGCAGAGTTCTAAAATATTTTTTTAGCTTTTTACTGAAAGGTAAAGTACTGGTAGTGTGAAGAATTCTATGCTTCCAATCAGGACCATCCCTAAGAGGTGCAAGTCTTGGGAATACCCCTTCCCTTCCTATCCTAGGCCCTTGCTCTGTCCCCTCCCATCCTCTTTTCTGTCTTTCCCCCAGGTTATTCTGCTTCTGGTAGCTCCCACTGTTGTTGGTGAGAGCCGGCCCAACCTCTGCTGCCAGCCCCAGGCACCCCTGGTAATCTTCCAGGCTGCTTTAGGCCCCATGCCTCTCCTCCCCCCATCCCAAGCACAGGGCCCAAGGCAGCCACTGCAAACCATCCTATGGACGGGGTGGCTCTGCTTATAGTGGTGCTAGAACCAGTGCTAGGAACTAGTTAAAAATGAGTTGGGAATAAAAAATTAAAACTTCCAGGTAATCCAAACTCTCATAAATATTTTTTCCGTAACATTCTTCTTTCCTCTCCCTTTGATTTGTGTCTGGATTCGTACACATCCCCTTTAGCCTATAATAAGCTAGTGTTGCTAATATAAATAATAAATATCAACTATAAAACTTGCTGATAAGAAGAAGATTGGTGCACCATCAATCAGTTTGTTCAGACACACACACAAAAAAAGGAAATTGGGTATACCCACACCCATATTCCCATAGCAGCCACTGGTGTGAGTGGGTAGCAGGTATGTGGACCAGTGCATGTGTCTAAATTATACTCTGCACGGACATAAGCAGATCTCCAAATAGTGGAAGTTTGGTTAACACAGGCACACTAGAGTCCAGATGTATCTACTCTCCTATGGTTTGTTTCCACTCTCATGATGGAGAAAAGTGGGTATAATGTCAGTGAAGTACACAGTATTACATCAGTGTAAAACTGAGGTGTGAGAAAGGTAAGAATTAGATCCCATACATCTACACATTTGATCAAGAAAGACAAAATATAATGGATACAGGAGTGGTTTCCAGTTATTTCCTTCTCTTTGTACACTCAAAATTATTTGTTTAACAGTACAACTCAGACAACCCTGTGCACTAGATGCTGTACAAACCTATGGTAAAGGACAGTTTCTACCCAGGAGATTTTACTGTCTAAGGCTATGTCTAGACTGCAAGGGTAAGTTAGAAAAAGAAACATAATTTGTGCTACACAAATTGCATATCATTTTCCACTTTACTACAGAAAGAGGCTTTTCAGAAATTTGAAAAACCTCTTTCTGTAGTAAAGCGGAAAAAGATATGCAGGTGTCCAGGAAATGGACCAGTCTACACGGGAGGTCCATTTCCTGGATACCACGGTGCAAATAAGTGATGGTCACATCAACACCACCCTATACCAAAAGCCTACCGACTGCTATGCTTACCTGCATGCCTCCAGCTTCCATCCCGGACACACCACACGATCCATTGTTTACAGCCAAGCACTGAGGTACAACCGCATATGTTCCCACCCCTCAGACAGAGACCTACACCTACAAGATCTTCAACAAGATTTCTGTAAACTACGATACCCACACGAGGAAGTGAGGAGACAGATTGACAGAGCCAGACGTGTACCCAGAAGCCTCCTGCTACGGGACAAGCCCAAGAAAGAAACCAACTGAACACCACTGGCCATCACCTACAGTCCTCAGCTAAAACCTCTCCAACGTCTCATTAGTGATCTACAACCCATCCTGGACAATGATCCCTCGCTTTCACAGGCCTTGGGAGGCAGGCCAGTCCTTTCCCACAGACAACCTGCCAATTTGAAGCATATTCTCACAAGCAACTACACACCGCACCATAATAACTCTAACTCAGGAACCAATCCATGCATCAAACCTTGGTGCCAACTCTGCCCACATATATACACCAGCAACACCATCATAGGACCTAACCAGATCAGCCATACTGTCATTGGTTCATTCTGCACATCTACTAATGTAATATATGCCATCATGTGCCAACAATGCCCCACTGCTATATACATCGGCCAAACTGGACAGTCCCTACTTAAAAGAATCAATGGACACAAATCAGATATTAGGAATGGCAACATACAAAAACCTGTAGGGGAACACTTCAATCTCCCTGGACACACAATTGCAGATCTAAAGGTAGCCATCCTGCAGCAAAAAAACTTCAGGACCAGACTTCAAAGAGAAACTGCTGAGCTATAGTTCATCTTCAAATTTGACACAATCAGCTCAGGATTAAACAAAGACTGTGAATGGCTCACTAACTACAAAAGCAGCTTCTCCTCTCTAGGAATTCACACCTCCAGATCAGCTACTAGAAGTGGGCCTCATCCTCCCTGATTGGATCCACCTCCTCATCTCCAGCCTGATTCTGGCCTGCATATTTATACCTGCCTCTGGAAATTTCCACTACATGCATCTGACGAAGTGGGTCTTTGCCCACAAAAGCTTATGCTCCAACACTGCAGTTAGTCTATAAGGTGCCACAGGACTCCTCGCCGCTTTTGCAGATTCAGACTAACACGGCTACCCCTCTGATTCAAATATTTGGCGCGTCAACACATTGCCAAATGTCGGAAAAAAGTCTCATTTGACACAGCCCATATTCTTCATAAAATGAGGTTTATAGGAATAGCGAAAAAGTGCATCTGCTTTTTTGAAAAATTTTCCAACATTTTTTATGAAATTTTTCGACATTTTTTTCAAAAAAAGTCTTTGACCATGGCATTGCTTTTGTGGGATACTGGAGGTATCCTAGAAAACCACTGCAGTCTAGATGTAACCTAATTAAATATGAGACACAACATGTGGCTATAACAAACACAAGGAACAGGGAAAGTACATAGGTGATAGTAATTTCCATGAGACGAGTCTTTCTTGTGATATTTAGCAATTCCACTCTAGGCTGCAATCAGGATGTGCATGAACATTAAAACCAGAGGCTCTTCCACTGCTCAAGAAGACAGAGAGAAAAGGGGACAGGGATTATTATTTTGGTCAAAAATCTGAATCAATTCTTGCTTTATCCAAATCATTTCTCCTGTCTCGATTTTTTTTTTAAATGCCTTTCTTTGTTTAGCATTTAGGGTCAAATTCTGCTGTCGTTGACACATAGTGACTCCGCCGCTGTCCCTGGAGTCACTTCTGATTCACACTGGTGTAAATGAGAGCGAAACCTAGCCTTTAAAGAGCAAAAGAATAATGTTCCTGACAGTGCAGAGATTTCATCATTAAAACCATTTTCCATGTACTTTTTTTTTTCTCAGCAAGAATCCCTGTGGCTTGTTAGTGCATCACTTGTAGGATACTGACAGTTGAAGAGGGTGACCGTGACAGACTGAGCTGTATTTGTAAACATCAAGGCATATCTTATGTTTGACCTAGTTCTAGGAATGATTAACACATGATTTAGCTCTCATTCATTTCTATTCATGGTCATATATCTCACAGCTGTTACTAAACACTCAGAATCAGGAAAGGTCTTTGATGACAGTAATTTATACCTTAGCCATGTATGATCAAATGATGGGATCTGACTGTCCACAGATACAAGGCAGGTTTTTTTGTTTTAAAAGAAAAAGAGTATTTTCTCCTGTTGCTCTGAAGTTTTTGTTCTTTAATCAGTGGCATGTTTTAAGTAGTATAAAGCCAGTAAGGGTAATATTTTTTCATTTGATGAGAATATATCTGTGGGTACGTCTACACTACAACGTTAATTCGAACTAACTTAGTTCGAATTAATTAATTCGAACTAAGCTAATTCAAACTAACGCGTCTAGAACTAAAAACTAGTTCGAATTAGCGTTTTGCTAATTCGAACTAGCAAGTCCACATTGAGTGGACCCTGAACAGGGCTTAAGGATGGCCGGAAGCAGTGCCGGCAGGGCATCAGAGGAGGACTTAGAGCGTGGAGATGCTGTCTCAGGCTAGCCCACGGCTGCGCTTAAAGGGTCCCGACCCCCACCCCGGACAGACAGTTCTAAGGGGTGCCCCGCTTGAAAACCAGTCCTGGCTTGGATTGCCCGGAGTACCCACACTGGGCACATCACACCAATCGGCCATCAGCCCGGCTGCACTTGGGCAATCGGGGGGCTGCAGGAGAGCTTCCACCCCCAGAAGCCCGCAGAGCCAGCCCAGTCCTCCCCATCGGGGGCTCGTACCCCATTCCTCCCTCACCTCCTTCCACTTACCCCTCCCTAGCCTCCCTTCTTATTGATGTACAAAATAAAGATAACGTTTCTTCCAAACATTGACTCTGTCTTTATTGAACAAAACTGGGGGAGACTGGGAAAAGGAGGTGGGAGAGGGGAAGAGAAAGACTGGGAGAGGGGAGGGCAACTAACATGATCAGGGGTTGGGAACAGGTCCCAGATGAAGAGAGGCTACAGAGACTGGGACTGTTGAGCTTATAAAAGAGGAGATGGAGCGGGGACAGGATAGAGGTCTCTAAAAGCAGGGGTTGGGTGGAGAGGGTGCATTCAGAAAAGTTCTTCCTGAGTTCCCATAAAGAAGGACTAGAGGACACCAAAGGAAAGGAATGGGTAGCAGGCTTGAAACTAGTAAGAGAAAGTTGTTGTTCTTGACAAAGCAAATAGTTAACCTGTGGAACTCCTTGCTGCAGGAGGCTGTGAAGGCTACAACTAGAACAGAGTTTAAAGGGAAGTGAGATCAAGCCATGGAGGTTGGGTCCATGGAGTAGTCTTAGCCAGGGGGTAGGAGTGGTGTCCCTGCCCAAAGTTTGTGGAAGTCTGGAGAGGGATGGCACGAGACAAATGGCTTGGTCACTGTCTTCGGTCCATCCCCTCCAGGGTCCCTAGGGTTGGCCGCTGTCGGCAGACAGGCTACTGGGCTAGATGGACCTTTGGTCTGACCCAGGACGGCCATTGTAAGCTCAGGGCTCAGGGTCGGGGGTCTCAGTGGACCCCCTTGATTTTCATGCACACCTGCTCCTGGGTGGCCAGGCTGGCAGCTCTCCTGCCCTAGACGGCCACTTTCCTGTGCCTAGTGCAGAGATCGTGGACGAGGTCCATGATGTCCGCACTAGCCCAGGAAGGTGCCCGCCTCTTGCGGTCCAGGGCAAGCTCCCGGGAGCCGCCAGCCTGGTCCCGGGAAGAGGGGGTGGGCTGGGGGACATCGGGTGGGTGGCTCTGTGCCGTGCCAGGTGCAGGGTCTGCTGGCTGGGTGCTGGCAGGCTTGCACCTGGCACGGGCACCGTAGCCAGCCCGTGCCCCTTTAAGGAGTCCGGGTCCGGGAGGGGGGCATAGAGTTTCCCTGGTGTTGGCCAGAGTGGCCTCCAGGGAAACCTGGGGAGGGCTAGCCTCCCACTAGTTCGAATTAAGGGTCTACACAGCCCTTAATTCGAACTAGTAAGTTCGAACTAGGCTTAATCCTTGTAAAATGAGGTTTTCCTAGTTCGAACTAAGCGCTCCGCTAGTTCGATTCAAATTCGAACTAGCGGAGCGCTAGTGTAGCGGCTATGAATGTTAGTTCGAACTAACGTCCGTTAGTTCGAACTAACTTTGTAGTGTAGACATACCCTGAGAGATCTGGAATTGCCTATTTTATAAATCTCCCTTCTCCTCCACACTCACCCCTTCCTCCAGTCACCTGGCAGGGCAGTGCCTCTCTCTCTGTTCCAGCTATCCCCTGTACCTGCTTGCCCATCCAGAGAAGCATACAATTTGTGGTAAGCACATTGGCCAAGCTTTGGGATGGCTAACTGAGCAACAAATAGATTCCAGAAATTCCCAGGAAATTTCCCAGTTCTACTCTCCCTGCCAATTTTCATGTAAATGAATTTAAATTACTTACAGAACATTTATATTGTACTCTGCGTTTGTTTTATCATTCATTATCTTCTATGTCATTTTTATGGCAAGATATGTGGATTTTAGTTTATGAGAATAGTGTGATTGTTACTTCATGAGCATAGTGTGGCTTCAGCTTTACTAAGTCCACCACAGAAAGAATACATTTGAAAGCTACAAATCTCCCAATGTTTCTTGCAAGAAAAAGAATAAACCACACTGTAGAACTGGAATGTCAGGTAAGTTTCAGAATAAAGTAGCCCAATGCAATTTCTATTATTGCAATCACTCTTACCATCATCCACCTCAAATGAGACGCCACTCCCTGAGGGTATGTCTACACTACATTTGAAATAGTTAATTCGAAATAGCTTATTTTGAAATCATGCATCTACACACAAAATGCATTTCAAAATAGCGTTTTTCTATTTCGATATAGCACGTCCACACTGAGTGGATGTTGAATCTCATTTAAGGCTGGTTGGAACCAATTCCGGCAGGGCATCAGGTCAGAAGTTGCCTTGTGGCCAGGGTGGCCAGCAGGGCACCCTGGGAAGGGCTGGAGGCCCCCTATTTCGAAATAAGCATATACACAGCACTTATCTCAAAATTGGCACTATTCCTCATGGAATGAGGTTTACCAATTTTGAAATAAGTCCTCTGCTACTTCAAATTAATTTTGAAATAACGGAATGGCTGTGTAGATGCTAGGAAAGTTTTTTCAAGATAACTGCTGTTGTTTTGAAATAACTTTGCTGTGTAGACATATGCTAATAGACAGAGTCCAAGACTATATCCATTAGAAACTTGTTTTTAATTAAATAAATAAACATGGTCCATGAATGTGATATTTGCTTCCTATTTAGAGGCAGGCTACAATTCAGGGCTCAACACTTAGTCAGCTTTGATAGCAATGAAACTTTGTGAGCTGTTATCTGATGATTTCAGATCAAAATGGGGTTCCAAAGATTTCCACCACTCTTAAAGGCAGAAATCTCACATGACTGGGCCAAAGTCTCAGAGAAACAGTTATTAAAACCAGAACTGAAAAGCGGTTGCTTTGGCTGGGACTGAAATTCATATGAGTGGCAGTTTTTGACAGAGGTTTGCATCTAACCTTCTAACTGTTCTCTCCTCTTTGTTCTCTGTTCCGACTCTGTGGGATTTGAACAAAGTGCCACAGTCCAGCTTGGAGCAGAATTCTGAGCCTCAGCCCCAATTCTCAACCACAAGACCATCCTGAATAATCACTGGGGTTGTACAATAAAGGACTGGGGCTTCTAGAAATCTATTTTACCATTTTAAAAAGACACCTCACGACCATAGTGAAGCAAGTAATAAAACTGACAAACATTTGCAAACAAACAAATGTTCACTAGTCATGTCTGTGCTTTGTTTGATAGAACAACTTGTGCCAATTCAAAAGGAAAGAGAAGGAATAAAGACGTGGGATGGAAGGGAGGAGAAAGGGAAGGTGGAGGCTTGGATATCCTGCCTCAGTAGCTTTCTTTAAAATTAGGGATGTGAAGGACTAATTGACTATCTGATAAGCAAATGCTTATTGGATAGTCGACATCCTAGTCAACTAGTGGCGTCCTCCGCCCTTGCTGCCTCTATCAGAAAGAGGCAGCAAGGAGGTGGGGGGAAAAGGAGGGAGCACTTCAAAGTGGCAGTGCTGCATGAAGCCCAGAGCCAGACCCTATGCTCCACATGGTGCTGCCGCTTTGAAACGCCGCATTCAGCCCAGGACCAGCTGGGGTGTCCCCAGGCTGCACGCAGCATTTCAAATTGGCAGTGCCACGTGGTGGCCAGGATCAGCTGGGGACTCCCTGCTGACCCAGGTCTTCGTGCGGCACTGCTGCTTTGAAATGCCATAGGGAGCCCAGTGTCAGGCTGCATGCAGCATTTCAAAGTTGCAGCGCCGTGTGGAGCCCAGGGTCAGCTGGAGTTACCAGCTGATCCCAGGTTCCACGCAGCACTTTCACCCTATTGACTCATCGAATCGTTGATGCAAAGTGCATCTACTATTCAATTAGTCAATTAGTTGATATTTAACATCTGTATTTAAAATACTTAGCATTCGGTGCAAACTCCAAACTTCTGAAGTATTTTTATTCCTTCCATCATTTCCTCTTTGATGATTTAGCAGCATCCAGGGAAGGATGAACACCATTACAAATGGGGAAATGAAATTCAACCCTTCCTTCCTTTGGGTACCCAAATTTTAAAAAGATCCTTACAGGAGCCCCCTTTTGGACTCACAGTTCAAAATGGAACTCCCAATTTCAATAATTCAGGCTAAATCAATTCAATATCATGTTGCCTCCCAGTGAAAGACTCTACACCTCTTCATTTCAGAAACATGTAGGCTGTGTTTAGACTGGCCAGTTTTTCTGGAAAATCAGCCTCTTTTCCGGAAAAACTTGCCAGCTGTCTACACTGGCCTCTTGAATTTCCGCAAAAGCACTGACTTCCTACTGTAAGAAATCAGTGCTTCTTGCGGAAATACTATGCTGCTCCCGTTCAGGCAAAAGTCCTTTTGCACAAAACTTTTGTGCAAAAGGGCCAGTGTAGACAGCTCAGATTTGTTTTCCGCAAAAAATCCCCGATCGCGAAAAAGTACTTTTGCGGAAAAGCGTCCGTGCCAATGTAGACGCTCTTTTCTGAAAATGCTTTTAACAGAAAACTTTTCAGTTAAAAGCATTTCCGGAAAATCATGCCAGTGTAGACATAGCCATTATGTTAAAATACATAAACTCTGCTCTGCAGGGACACTGTAACATTTCTAAGGGGGGGGGGGGGGATTTTTATCAATACAATGTAGAAGGTCCAATTTTATTTCAACTACCTGGTGAATGAAATCCCTCTTCAATCTAACTCCAAGTACATCCACATACATTCCGTACAAGAATCTCAGAAACAGATGGAGTACACTTTACCCAGAATCTAATCCTAGTGAAGTAGAGAGGCCAGATGGTATAGTTTTCCAAATAAAAACTTTGAGAGAGTCTTTAAACAAAGCAAAATGTTATTAATATTGATATCTGGCCATAGTATAATACACAGAGAAGATTAATCAGTAACCCTAATTAAATGTAGCGATGTAGAAGAATCAGAACACTACTTTGCAACAAGCCACATCTTTAGATTCTTGTTGAAAGTTGGAGACTGCAGCATGAATGAGCTGTAAAATGAACAACGGAAGAGCAGACCATGAGGTGTTCTAAAACAGGGGTAGGGAATCTAAGCCCAGGGATCAGATGCAGCCTCTGGTTTGCCTGGATCTGGCCTTTGAGGCTCAGGACTCCTCCCCCTCTATTGGGGAGTCTACCCCGATGCTTCAGCTCCTGCCCCCACCATTTCCTTGTAGGGCTAGAGCACATAAAGTCTACTAGCCAGGGCCTCTCTAGGCTCTGGTGTGCGAGGAGAGAGGGAATGCAGGGAGTGTCTTTCTCCTCAGTGGCGGCCACATAGACTTTAGACTTTAAGGTCAGAAGGGACCATTATGATCATGCAGTCTGACCCTCTGCACAATGCAGGCCTCATCCTCACATCAGTGAGGATATTTCTTTTTTGCGCTTCTCACTTGTGTGCAGGCCCCAACTGATTTTTCTTTGGGTCGGCAGCCCCCAACCCAAAAAAGGTTCCCTACCCCTGTTCTAAAAGGTCAGTTACACAATTTCCTTTGTTAACTTTTATGGTTTTTTAAAATTATTTATAAAAAAGCCTACTTCCCCCTTTTAAACTGGCACAGTACAAAATGTAACAATGCACAGACAAGCACAATATAATAGATGGCCTTTCCCAGAACAAACCTATAATAACCAACCTATGATATCCACCTAACATGGCTGCCCTCTCTCCCGTGGACAGCAGAAGTAGCCCCTGAGTGGAAAATTGATTTGATTATGCTGGTAGATGCATATGAAAAGGAAAGAAAAGAACTATGGACCTGATCTTCATTTACACTAAGGTCACTTTACTTTTAAAGGCCTTTTTCAGAGTGGTGCAACACAGAGCCATAATTAAGCTTTCTAGCACCGAGGGTGAGCAAACACAGTCAAACTCCTGTAGTGTTGTTTTTTGGGGGGAGGAGGGAAGTATCATTTTTCCATCCATACACTGTGGCTGTGGAATGCAGGGTCATGTGCCCTGCCCAGATGTTTTGATTGCACCTCTCCCCACCTAGACAGGGTAGGTGGCCTGCTGAGGTGAGTCAGGAAGTGTGGGGCCAGCCCAAGTGAGCTCCACCATGTGGGTATTTATGTGTTGCCTCTTTTTCTGCCCTCGTGGCTTTGTACCCAAGGTCACTGCCCCACTTGCCCTGCCCTGGAAATAGCCCTACTGTAAACAGTCGTGGTACACATGAGAATCAGGCCCTTTGTGTTTTTAGTTTTGTGACAGGTTATGCCTCAAAATGTTTACCCTCTACAGAAGTTACCTTCTCCATTGATCCTCAAAGTCTCTTTAGACCAGCCAGGGAAACTGTTGGCACATACACAACAGAGACAGATACTCAGGAAAAGCTCAGTGTAGATGCAGCCGCCTACACTTGGTTTGATTTCCTTGAGGTAAAGGTAAGTGCTCATCTTTCTAAGCAAAGCTCCCTAAATCCATTAACAAATGGATTGCTTTGGTGTTTTCTTCAGCAGACCAGTAAAAGCCACTTACATGCATTAGGACATTACCCATATAGAGACAGGCAACTTTATTTAGTCTCTTGAGGAAACTTCCATGTAGACAACTATCCTTTTGTTCATACGCATAGGCTACGTCTACACTGGCCCCTTTTCCGGAAGGGGCATGTAAATTTCAGCAGTCGTCGTAGGGAAATCCGCGGGGGATTTAAATATCCCCCGCGGCATTTAAATAAAAATGTCCGCCGCTTTTTTCCGGCTTTTAAAAAAGCCGGAAAAGAGCGTCTAGACTGGCCCCGATCCTCCGGAAAAAGTGCCCTTTTCCGGAGGCTCTTATTCTTACTTCGAAGTAAGAATAAGAGCCTCCGGAAAAGGGCACTTTTTCCGGAAGATCGGGGCCAGTCTAGACGCTCTTTTCCGGCTTTTTTAAAAGCCGGAAAAAAGCGGCGGACATTTTTATTTAAATGCCGCGGGGGATATTTAAATCCCCCGCGGATTTCCCTACGACGACTGCTGAAATTTACATGCCCCTTCCGGAAAAGGGGCCAGTGTAGACGTAGCCATAAGGAATGGAGAACTTAAGGGACATATATCAGACCTCACCACTTCAGACACAAGCGGGTGCCAGAAGTCAGGCTCCTCAACATCACATTTTCTTCCAACCTACCTACATGTAGCTGGGATTTATGAGCAAGAGGTTTCAATTGTCTGAAGAGCAATTTGCATACCTTTTTCTGATAATTTTTTCAGAAGAAGCTTTTCCAAAATTTGGCCCATCTACACTGGGCCAAATTTCGGAAAAACCCCACTTTCAGAAGAGCCCTTCTTCCTCATGGGAGGAGGAAGACAAGGCTTCCGAAAGAGTGTGGCTGGTCTTCCGCAAAAAAAAGCAGAAGAGCAGACGTGTTCCCTGGATGCGGTGGAATACTTCCAGGATACCTTCAGTATCACAGAAAAACCCCGTAGTCTAGACATAGCTGTTATGCCAATTATTTTCAGGAAAAACGGCATTGGCAAGAGGGGTTTTCTTGCGCAAGAAGGGGCAGTGTAGACAGCTACTTCTGATGCAAGAGCCTCTTCTGCAAAAATGGTGGCTCATTAGGTATGCAAATGAGGCTCAGCGATATGCCACGCTTAGCCTCATTTGCATATTTCTGGCGCAAGAAGCCGCGAGTGTAGACATAGCCTTAGCCTTCTGGCAGCTTCTTGCGCAAGAACTGTTTTGCGGAAAAGTTCTTGCACAAAAAGTCTTCCACAAGAGCGCATCTACACTGGCATGTGCTTTTGCGCAAGAGCGTCTATGGGAGTGCGGACACTCTCTTGCGCAAGAAAGCTCTGATGGCCATTTTAGCCATAGGGGTTTTTTGCGCAAGAAATTCATGTTGACTGTCTACACTGCCCTCTTGCACAAGAGCTCTTGCATAAGAGGGCTTTTTCCTTGTGGGGAGAGGAATAACTCTTCTGCAAGAAGCCCTGTTTTCTGACGCTAGACTGTAAATTTACTTGCGCAAGAACGCACGTGCAGTGTAGACACCCGGCAAGTTCTTGTGCAAGAAGCCACCAGTGTAGATGTAGCCCTGGTGATTCCAACTCTTTAGCCACCATCTAGGCTGGCAAGAGAGTCCAGCTTCCACTGGATTAGCAAAAAGACTACTCATGCAGTCTGCTTTAGACCAAGGGGGGGGAAGGCGGGTTGAGCCAGTCTTATAGCACACACCTGGCAGGCATGCTGCCAGCTATCTCAAGCTCCTCGTTCCCCCCCAACTCCATTCACTCAGTTCTGGAATGGGGAGGCTTGTTCATCTGAGACCTCTTACAATGATGGTGTCTCTCCTGCAAGCACTGGTGTCATATTTTACAGTTCCCACATTTAGGGGCAGCATGATTTGTGACCCCCACAACAGCCACAAATTATTTACAATACACCATATTCCAGTCCAACGCTGATCCTCCATCAGCCTTGGTTGAATTGGATTTACATAGCCACACCTCAGATTCCTTCCCCATCCTGGCATGAGCTGTATTTACATATCAACAGTTAACAGTTACTTATCTTGCAGAGCTAACCCATTTGAGTGAGCACACCCACCCCCAGGGCAGCTCTCACCTTTTAGCTGGCTGATAGCAAGCGGTAGTTCAACCACTGCTTACACTAGAAAAAAGGAGGGAAAGCATCTTTCCTGTCCCTCTCTCTCTTTCCCTATCTCCCTCTTTGTACCCCAGAAAGAAGACAAGAGAAGCAGCTGCTGGACTCTGGGGGAAGGGTTTGAAGAGTATGGTCTGTAATGCTGTTGGAAGCATGCAGTGAGAAATTCTGCTTTCGCTCTAGCATAGTTTGTTAAATTATACACTAGAAAGCATTTTATCCTTACTTTTCTTGTAACTATGGGTATGTCTACACTTCCACCCTAGTTCGAACTAGGGTGGTAATGTAGGCAACCGGAGTTGCAAATGAAGCCCAGGATTTGAATTTTCTGGGCTTCATTTGCATAAAGCCGGGTGCCGCCATTTTTAAATGTCCGCTAGTGAGGACTCTGTGCCGCGCGGCTACACGTGGCACGGACTAGGTAGTTCGGACTAGGCTTCCGAGGAGTGAAACGAGGAGTAACGGTAGTTCGGACTAGGAAGCCTAGTCCGAACTACCTAGTCCGTGCCGCGTGTATCCGCACGGCACGGAGTCCGCACTAGCGGACATTTAAAAATGGCGGCGCCCGGCAATATGCAAATGAAGCCCGGGAAATTCAAATCCCAGGCTTCATTTGCAACTCCGGTTGCCTACATTACCACCCTAGTTCGAACTAGGGTGGTAGTGTAGACATACCCTATTTCTTATTCCTATGCCTTATTATGATCACTCACTTAAAAGCTCTATTCTTGAAGTTAATAGTGTTTTATCTAATCCAGTGTGTATAAGGTTAAGTGTTTGGGTAACTCTATTTAAGGTAGCAAATTATGTGTACATTGTTCTTTTAAAGGAATAACAGACTTCATATATTTGTACTGTCTGGGAGCAGTCCAGGCAGTACAGCTCATACATTTTTGGAGGAAAAAAATCTAAGACTGGGAGAGTGTTGGGGTCACCCTACACAAATAAGTAGGGCTAGTAAAAGTCAGAGTGTAACTCAAGTGTGGTTGGCAGGTGCCAGTTTGAGTATGTGGACTGCATTGCTGTAAGGCTGTTTGTGAGTGGCCTGGCTGGGTTACTTCAGCAAGTATTGTGAGGCCTCCAAGGGTGCAGAGCAAGGGTGTCATAGCACCCCACTGGTCTGTCATTGTACCCCCTACGTATGTCACAGGCACCAGTAACTGAAACAGTGGAGCTCTTACAGTAGAAGCAAGGGTAACTGAACTACCCAGCACAGGTCTACACTATACAGTGACATTAGCATACAGTCTGCAGTAATTCCATTACTTGTGTATGTCTACACGTTGATCCTTGTTGAGCAGTGCAGGTCCTCACAAAGAGCACTTGCACTGGTTGAACTGTCAGCAGGAGGGATTATGGGATGGCCTCTGAAAACCAGCAACAATCCATGTAAGCAACACCCTGGGTACATCTATACTGTGTTGCTCCATTGGGATACCAGAAGTATCCCAAAATAGCAATGCCACGTCTTTAAATGCTCCCACTATTTCCTGAAATAGCGGGCGCGCTATTCCGGTGTCCTTGTAACCCTCATTCCACGAGGGTTAAGGGATTTGTTGGAATAGTGCCTTAGTTTGAAATTTGGCTCTGTGTAGACAGCACCAAATTTCAAAATAAGCTCTTTCAATTTAAACTTGGAATAAGCTACGCAATTTGCATAGCACAAATTGCATAGCTTATTCTGACAGAAGGGTGCTGTCTAGATGCACCCTCAATATCTACATTCACACTGCAATGACCTAACTTAACTATGTAGTATAGACCAGAGCTGACTCATATTTCTTCTCTCATTACTCTGGAACAGAAATGGCAGCACCTAAATCTCCTTTTTTTAAACTGGATTCCCACTCCAGTAGCTTACCAGCATCAGCTGTGTGCCACCCTTTTCTGCTACCAGTGTGCAGCACATATGGCTGTGTCACAAGAACCACTCAAATCACCCAGCAAGTTCATTTTTATTAGTAGTTTCTGCTTAATTAAGGGATGCATCATGCTTCATCAATCAGCTGCTGTGCATTTGAGTCAGTCTCAGCCATTCTGCTGATTCTGACTACTAACAAATACAGTTCTAGTTCCACAGGCAAAAGAGCTTGCTAGCTTGGCGATGAGAAGCAAGTGGTAGATGCAGTACCTTTGCATCAGCAGAACAACATTTCAAACCATAATTACAGCAGTGCTGATATCAGGGTGACTCACAACAAAACTGTTAGGCAGTGCTACTGCAGGGTGATGTTCTGGGCATTACAGATCATACACATAAATTGATCATTGCTATTTATTTATGCCCTGTACATTTGTATGACATTATTCGTTGAAGACCTTAGTTAAAATTGCTTCTGTAGTCACAAGAGGTGAAGGTAAGTGGGTGGGCCCTGGTGCACAGCTCCATCAAGAGCTGACTGAGCTGCGGCAAAAGCCAGCAGGGAGCTATTGAAAGAGCTGGCAGGGACCCGGGTTGCAATAGGACAGTACCAGTAAGAAAATGTAAGTTACTTTCACTGCTGGTAGTCACACAAACAAAACAAAATCAACAAGCAAAAACACATTAATTGGCACTTTTTTAATAGTAAATTAATCCAAACTATCGTGTTGTGTGAGGTGCTACATGTCTGGCTCCTAATTAACAGCTAGCTCTGCTAGTTTATCTCTTTCATCATCTGATTCACCCCTGAAATACTAATCTTGGGACTTTCCTGAGAAGTGACAGTTAAGCTGAATTGTACAAAACTCAGTAATAGTTTTGCTGTATTGACAGAGTCATTAAGTAGTAAGTGGAACCCACCAAACCCATTTCACTTATGGCCAAAAATCAAATTTGATTTCAGTCATCCAGAGGTGAAAGTTAGTGCATTAACCCACTATGTTATCTAACCCCTAAACACATCCCTTCAATAAATCGTTAAGTAAATCTAAGTAACACAGTAACATACATGTAAGCTACATCATCTAAAATACACAGGTCATCATTTTTTTCTGCAGTTTTCACAGTAGCTTATCCTTTACACATTTTATTATTAATTTTTATGATGTCTATTAAAGGGCTTCACATGCTCTTTGGATTGCTTGAGAAATAGTGTACATACAGTATATATGGTTTTTAATAGTGCAATTAAAGGGAGACCCAGCAGCTCTTCCATATTAATACACACATCTTTGCAATTAATATATTGTAAATGCTGAAAAGGCTACATCTGAATTTTACAACTATGATGCATATATCAAGGCATGCATATTTTAATCAGATCTTTTTAATGCATTCCACAGAAAATAGGAACAATCGATCTTTTGGATGCCTCTTGTTATTATCCCAGGTACCTACGAATTCATAAGTGTACCCTGGCCTCAGAGACAAGGGGGCTGTGTCTACACTGGCATGAATTTCCGGAACTGCTTAAAACGGAATACTATTCCGTTTTCAATTTTTCCGGAAAAGGAGCGTCTACATTGGCAGGCTGCTTTTCCAGAAAAGCCCTTTTTCCGGAAAAGCGTCTGTGGCCAATGTACACGCGCTTTTCTGGAAAAGACTACTGGGCTGTCTATACTGGCCCTTTTCCGGAACAGTGTTCCGGAATAAGGACTTATGCCCGAGTGGGAGCAGAATAGTTTTTCCGGAATAGCGGCTGATTTTGTACAGTAGAGCGTCGTTGCTTTTCCGGAAATTCAAGGGCCAGTGTAGACAGCTCGCAGCTTATTCCGGAAAAGCGGCTGATTTTCTGGAATAAGTGGCCCAGTGTAGACACAGCCGGGGAGTATGCCCGTTATCCTGCAATAGCGTTCCGGTGTCTTAACAGCAAGCCTGTTATTATGAAATACATTCAAAATAACAGGCTTGTTATTCCAACGTCCCATAAACCTCGTTGCACAAGGATTAAGGGACTCATCGGAATAGTGCTCTATTTCGAAATTAGTGCTGTAGATGTGCTGCTATAACCCTGTAACGTAGCTGCAGAGTACAACAGCAGAAAGGACTTTTCTATTCTAGGAACTCCACCGACCTGAGCATGAGCATATTGGATGATGGAAGTATTCTTCTGTCAACCTAGCTGTGCATCATCAGTGGGAAATAGGCCAGCATAGCTGTGGCATTACGGAGTGTGGATTTTTCGTTCTACTAAATTCTGTATCTATGTTGACCTAAATTTTAAGCATAGACTAATACCGATGTACTTTAAACTCACACCTCTAGTTAATTTGCCTTAACATTCCTGCTTATCTCTAAGCAATGAAAATATTTTATCCTTTCTCCTAAAAATATCAATCCCTGCTTTGCTGCGCATGGCTGCATATGATAAAATTGTCTGATTATGAGACAATACCAGTATATGGAAATGACTTTTCTAGATTATATTGGGACACTAAATATCCACCTATAAAATCGTTTGTCTTTGATAGAACATGGAACTACAGATTTTGTCTATATCCTCCCTATTGTTTGTCTCTCTTCTAGAATTCACTGCTTTTGTTATTTTATTTTGTATAGAGTATAAAATAACAGCACTATGCTATATACTGATAGCTCCATCATTTTCCATCACATGGAGGAAGTGGATTCTGTAATCTCCGTTGAAAAATTTGAGAATATGCATCTGTTACTCATAGACTCATAGACTTTAAGGTCAGAAGGGACCATTATGATCATCTAGTCTGACCCCCTGCACAGTGCAGGCCACAAAATCTCACCCACCCCTTCTAGAATAATCCTCTCACCTATATCTCAGATATTGAAGCCTTCAAATACTCTGAAGACCCCAAGATGCAGAGAATCCTCTAGCTGTGATCTGTACCCCATGCTACAGAGGAAGGCGAAAAACCTCCAGGGCCTCTGCCAATCTACCCTGGAGGAAAATTCCTTCCCGACCCCAAATATGGCGATCAGCTAAACCCTGAGCATGTGGGCAAGACTCATCAGCCAGACACCCAGAAAGTTCTCTATAGCAACTCCTATCATCCCTCCATTGACCTATTTCCCACTGATAATGAATGGTCAATTAGTTACCAAGATCATGTTATCTCATCAAACCATCCCCTTCATAAACCCATCTAGTTTAATCTTGAAACCAGATAGATCTTTTGCTCCCTTGGAAGGCCGTTCCAGAACTTCACTCCTCTAATGGTTAGAAACCTTCGTCTAATCTCAAGTCTAAACTTCCTACTAGCCAGCTTATATCCATTTGTTCTTGTGTCCACATTGGTATTAAACTTAAATAATTCCTCTCCCTCCCTGGTATTTATCCCTCTAATATATTTAAACAGTGCAATCATGTCCCCCCTCAGCCTTCTTTTTGTAAGGGGACTGTTACCCCTTACTAAAACTCTGTGGGAGTTTTTTGGTTTACCAGCTTCAGAAGGGGAAGGGTTCATGAGACTGACAGACCCCAGAGACAATGGAAAGCAGTCAACACTCCAGCTCAGCCTGACTGACAGGTTGTAAGTGGGGATTGTTCTGGCTCTGTCTCTGAACAAACAAGCTGTGTGCAGAAGAGGTCCTGCAAAGACAGAGAGCTGAAAGAGGAGTACAAGAAGAAGTCCTGCAGCGACAGAACCAGACACAGACAGGCCAAGCAGTGCAGACCCTGTGTTGAGCAGCAGACTGGCGGTGCTCAGAAAGCCAAAAGGAACAGAGAAGCAACACAAAGAGCTGGAACTGGCCAAGCAGCACAGCCTGCAGCTGGATGTGGTGAGCTACTGGGACCTGCAAAGTGTGGGGAAAGGCTCTGGACTGGGAGAGGGGTCTGGCCACTTAGAGACTGAGGCTGTGTGGTCACTGCCAGTGCAAGCGTGTCCAGCCTGCAGCCCCTTGCAGCACATCCAGGGCTTCTAAGGAAGAGACTGTGAACTGTCCTTACACTCTGCAGACTGCTGTGTTGATGTGCCTGTGCTACAGAGCAGGGCTGTGTGTTCTCATTTAACCATTCTCATTGTTTCTTATTCTATTCTCTTTAATCAGTTGATGTTTAATAAATTGTATTTGCTTTGAACCTTATGAAGTGATCACTGGGCCAAGAAGGCCTGCAGTGTAAAGAGAGCACCTCGGAGTGGGGACACCCTAACTCCTGCCCCTAGTGACTACAAGGTCAGGGATTAAGCCCCAGGAAACCTGGGCCCAGCCTTGTTGGGGTTTCAAGGGCTCTGCTACTCAGGAGAGTGGAGGGGGAGCCCTCAGGATCAGGGAGCCGTGGGGTAAAGGAAGTGGGAGCGGGGACTCAGATCCTTTCGCTGGTTCATTTCACCGGGGTGTATAGAAGCCAGGAAAGTTCCCCACAAGAGCGGGACCATTCCCCCGCTTACATTTTGGTTAAAGTAAACAAGCCAAGCTCCTTGAGTCTCCTTTCATAAGACAGGTTTTCCATTCCTTGGATCATCCTAGTGGCCCTTCTTTGTACCTGTTCCAGTTTGAATTCATCCTTCTTAAACATGGGAGACCAGAACTGCACACAGTATTCCAAATGGGGTCTCACCAATGCCTTGTATAATGGCACTAACACCTCCTTATCCCTGTTGCTTTTTTAATCAATAGACTATTTTCTATATGAATGTGTTTCTATTTCCTTGATATGTAACCAAAGGAGTTGTAGGCACTTACTTTTTAAACACTGCAGGAATACTGTGTAGAAATTCCAATACAATGTGCCACTAGTTCGCTTTTGAGATGGCAACAGGTGAAAATATGGAACAAATACAATGGTCTATGAGAAACTGTGCTTCCATCATAAATAACAGGATCAATTTCATATTTCTGCTCTCTGACTTTGTGCCACTAAGTTCTTCATGGCAAACTATCCCTAGTATCTATGTTCTGAGATGTTTCTCTATCTATATCTTAATATGCTTAAGATCCAATAAAAGTGTGAGGAAAATTATGGTTTTTTTGGCCATAATTGCAATGAATGGATCCAATTGCCTTATATGAGAGTTTTCTCCAATGCTGGATACTGTTGCACCTGAGGGTGAAGTGAGGCTCTCTGAAGAGGACCAGCGTGAAGCCAATGCATGATTTAAATCCCATTTATGCTTTATTTTAAGGGTTTACATGGGATTAAAGTGGTTCATAGGCCTTATTCAGGTTTGCTGCACAAAAGAAAAAAATCCCCCTTTAAATGTGTTCATTACAAAACCATGTTACGGAAGCCTCATCACAGAACTAGTATCTTCCAGAACCAGTGGAAGGCTGGTGATATCCAAAGTAGGCAAACTCAACACAGTGAAACTTGTAGGATAAACACACACGCACGGGCACACACATACACACACGCAACTTATGGTGGTTAAGTTATCTGTGTGATAAATTACAGCAGCCATGTGGTAAATGGCATTTATTATGCACTTTTATCTGGCTCATCTACCTCTGCTCACTAATCCATCTATGTTGAGACCAACTGCAACATTCAAAAGATCTGAGCAACATTTAATAGTCACTTAAAAATACATAACGTGGGTTGATTGATCAAACAATAGTAAATGCTGGAGATGTCAGCAACTGTCAGCTAACCCAGCCAACATTTTTAGTTGTCATGAATGACAAAAATATTACCACAGCATGCAAAGGTCTTTCCATGGTTCTAAATAGGAAGATTCCCACCTTGCTAAAACTCTATATAATTGAACTGATGGATGAATTCACTCTGTCAGCATACATAAAAAGATGGGTACTTGTGTCGGTAAGTAACAAAACTGTAAGTACTGACTCCATGGGTGCTCTGGGGCAGGATAATTCATGGAAACAAAATAGTGGGTGCTCAGCATCCACTGGCAGCCCCACTGACCATTATCTCCCCTGCTTTCCCAGCACCTCCTGCCCACCATGGACCAGCTGTTTAGTTGCATCCTGGAGGCTCTGGGGGCAGGGAGAGGGAGAAGCCAGGGTGAGGCATGCTTGGGAGAGGGACGGAACAGGGTGGAGTGGGGGTTGGAAGAGGCAGGACAGGGCAGAAAGTGGTGGGGTGAGGGTGGTCCCTGGGTGGAATACATCCAGCTCTCCCTGGCAACTCATGAACATGGCACCTGCAAGCAAAACGTACACAATGGAAATCCAGCACATTCCTAAACTATTCAGAAGAGTTCATTTAATTTGCAAAAGCATCTCTAATGGGGAAACTCTAGTAACAATGAGGAAAACACAGTGCATTTTAGTGTTGCATGGACATATAATATGATATATAGGAGCATATATCACATGATATATGAAGTAATTACTAAAAATCAACACTTTAACTGTTACATTTGTAACTAATGTACACAAATCTTGTGGTCATGGACTGGATCTTCTGGTGAAAGAAAGAATAAAGACAAAACCCTAAAAGCATAAAGAGCAGTAGACCTGTATTTTGATATTCCTTTGTTCTGAAGTTGATCATTACGATCGTTGTATTTAAACATCTTGCTAATTACTTGTGATTTCTTTTTTTTCCCTCTGAAAAATAATGGAAAAACAAAACCCCAATTTGCCACAAAAATGTCTCTTCACAACATATGGACTTGCCCCTCAAAATTACAGTCTTGATGTGCTTCAGAGGGGTAGCCAAGTTAGTCTGTAACAGGAAAAATTTAAAAAACAACAAATAGTTTAGTAGAACCTTAAACACTAACAAAAGGTGTAGATGGTATCATGAGCTTTCGTGGGCAAAACCCACCTCTTCATATGACTGGAGTATAATAAGTCCAGATCCAAAAGGGTCAGGCAATCCTTTAACATTACAAATTGTCTTGTCACTTTGAGTAGGGGAGAGTTTACTGCTTTCTAATGGAAGTATCAAACTTTGCTTCTAAATTGGGAAGGTCACGAGAAAACATCTTATCATCATGGCATTTTATATACAGAAGAGTTCATTTAGGAACAGTTAGACTCAACACTAAATGTTTTTAAAACATTCACATGGTTCCTGACCCAAAGCCAACTGACGTAAATGAGAATCTTGCTATTTATTGACTTCCACAGACCTTGCATTAGGCCTAAATTCATACATGCTATGGCTGCTCAGCCCATGCTCCTCCTGAAGAGCATCACACACTTTTCCTTCTGAGGTGCTTCAGATCCCCATGCTATGTGATGTAACTGAGGTTGGGGTCTATTTTTCACTGTCACAACCTTTTGTTCCTGAACACTTTCTATCTGTAGGACATGTGTCTGGGCACACATCAGTTAATCCAGGATAGTCTGAATTGAGTCTAGCCCATTTTGTGGAACCCTAAGCTAAAGCCAACTGAGTTGCGCATATGGAAGCAAATGAAGAATTTGACTCTGGGGCAACTGCTAACTCTGGGATAAGCAGCTACCTTTAGAAAACAAAAGGAGTAAGACTGATAGAGAGACAAACTCCTCTTGACTCCTAATAAGGCTCTCCTGTGGGGTATAGACAACTGTATTAAAATTGCTTTAAATGCTTTGGAGTTTCTTGGACCTGTTTGCAAACTAAGGAACCCTATAGGAAAGTTTGAACTTGCCGTCAGAGTCAGTCAGCAGCCAGATAGCCTAAGGGCGAGTGAATTGTCTCTCTTCTTTAGGGGGCAGCTTCCTTAGTTTCTCTGTCCTGGGTTTTTATGTGTTATCATTCTGAATGCTCAAAATCAGAAAGTAGCGTTACACTGCCACCTTCCCACCTCCCGCTTGTTGCCTTTAGAAATCATTTTGTCATAGGCCACCAAAGCTGGTGTAATGGCATCAATGAGGAGACATCAGATGGCAAAACAGCTCAGTTTGTCTGTGGAGACCCAGGGGAAAAATACAAAGTAGACAAGTACTCAATCGCATTCAGACTTCTAAGTGAATGGTGTAGAACAGAAACATCATTTAATCGGGTCTCTGGAAAGTTTTACTCTGTTGCAAACGACATTAATGCTTTGTACAGTTTTGTAAGAGATACTCCCAATTTGGTTGTTACTGGTTTTCTAGAGAGAGAGAACAGCTCTGTTAGTTTTTTCAAGCAAGCTATTACTCCTGAAGTATGTTGTTATGAAAGAACTGAAATATTTCAGGAATCAATACTTCATTGAGAATCTACTTTAAAGCAACACTTCACTGAAGAAAAGATTAAGAGGACTAAAGATACACAGAAGAAAGTTGGAAAAACAACAGATGAGGGAGGACAGGATAATGGTTTGTGTTTACTGAAAGGAATACAAACAATAGGAGAGAAGAAAAGCTTAATGTCTCGCAGTAGGGTACAATGAGAGCTAATGGGATGAAAACCGGTGGGGGTGGAGGGAGGAGTTTAAACTGACTACATCAGGAGAAATATCCTGAAGGAGAGATCTAATAAATGATGGGACTTGTACAGAAATAATTTACTTCACTTACATCCCTTCTTATTTCTTGTTTTTAATTCAGATGTACTACCCTTCATACTCCTCAGGAAAGAGAGTAAAAAATACTGTCAAAAGTCTCTGCCCCACCTGTCAGATTTGGACTTTCAAAGGTTAAAAATTCAAGCCCTTACAGTTTCTTACCAGATTCACAGTAAGCTCCTATTCTCAAACCATGAACCTGGATATTTGTCTGATTGTCTTAGTTGTCTGACAAAGGATCACACCTTCCTTTATTGAAGGTCCACACAAACAATAGCATGGGTGTGAGGTAATAGCCTAGCACTTTCACAGCTCTGTATGAAACATCTAAACAAAATGTTTTGGTCTTTCCGCTACATGAAGACATCACCCACTTGATGGCCCAATATGGGAAGCATACCTACATTCTGGTTTCTAATTCTACAATTCTAAGTCAGAATTTAAGAAACACAGGATACACCGTAAATACTCCCAGTGCCACCATGCTTCAGAAAGCAGGTTAGCATGAGAAGTGAAAGATCCAAGACTTAGTTTCCTCTGTGGATGGAGAATAAAACCTATAGGGTGTGTTTAGACTGGCAAGATTTTGCCAGCTGTCTACACTGGCTGCTTGAATTTGCACAAGAGCACTGTGACATTCTAATGTAAGAATCCAGTGCTTCTTGTGCAAATACTTTGATGCTCCCGCTCTGGGATAAGCCCTCTTGTGCAAGAATACCTGCACAATAGGGCCAGTGTAGACAGGCACCTTAATTTTTTGCGCAAGAAAGCCCGATGGCTAAAATGGTCATCGGAGTTTTCTTGCGCAAAAGCACATTTATACTGGGCATGGATGCTTTTGCGCAAAAGCACTTTTTGCGCAAAAGCATCCATGTCAATCTAGACGCTCTTTTGCCGAAATACTTTTAATGGAGAAACTTTTCCGTTAAAGTATTTTCGCAAAATCATGCCAGTCTAGATGCAGCCATATTGTATTGTGTCAATAGCAGCCCCTGTAAACTGTAAGTTATTTATCCTTTATAAGGGAAATAGCCCCACTAATAAAGGAGCCTCTCCCTGTCATTGTTAATTATACATCAACTTAAGAGTTATTATCCCTTACCTTTATGGAACCCAATGCACATCAGGAATGAACCTGACATGACTCTGCTCCTCAATGATCTTCCTGAATCATTTTAAAAATGAAGACTACCACTAGAAAAACAATAAATGCCGGGAATTTTCCCCACTCAAAGTTTACTTTGATTCTGTGCAAATTTGCCAGTATGAAGATTATGTCTTTATAGGAATCAGATAAAAAAAAAGTACACTGAGGTTTATGAAATTAAAATATTTCTTTTGACAAAAGGGATTAGTCTAAGTTTGCACACTCAATGTAATTAGTGCATATGGTCCAGCTGTGAAGAAATAGCTGAGGACTTCTAACTTATTATTAATTAGGCTAATTAAAATGCAAGTAAGAGAACGATGCTTAGGTAAACAATACCTTATGTCATAAAGTCATTACTTGACAAGAGCTAGTCTTCCTAACAGAAGTCATTACTGATATTTTGTGGAGAGTTTTTTTTTCTCCAGTTAACTACTTTTGACTGACATCAAGGACAGACATGCAAAGCTGTAAAGGAGTCAGCAGTACCACACAGCAATTCTGGTCACATCATTTCAAAATATGCCTGGCTAAGGTCAAAGGTTGACAGCCAAATGACAGGCCTTCTTCAACTGCTGCGGTGTCACAGCAGGAGTGTGTCAGGAAAATTGTCCTGGGCCCCTTGGTGAATTTTTACATGCTCACATTTCTTTTCTTGTCTTATAAGTGAAGCAGGATTGGCAGATTTGTGATTAACATCTCAGAAGGAAAGTGTAGAGACCATCCCATGTTGAACACCAGCAGTAACTGTAGCCATGGCTTCTAAGGTTCTCATCAGACATTTAGCAGAATACAACAGAACTCAGTGTTTTATTATTCACTGATATTGGAAGCGGGATGAGAGATGAGCTGGGGTTTTGGCTGCTACTATTAACTGGAGTTGCTATGTTCCTCATCAAGAAAAGACTGTAATTACTAAGTACTAGCATCATGAGCAATGCCTCCAAAGCCAATTAGAAAGGAAGATGAAGATACTTTACTCTTAAATGTCAACACAGTAGACAGCAGGCTCTTTTTCAGAGTTTTAGAAATGTTTCCCGTCCTTTAGAGTCCATGCACGCTCACTTATAAATCACTCCAGTGATGCAGCCTCCAGTATAAATGGATCAAAAGATGCTATTGACAGATGCTGAAATGAGTGTCTACCTTTAACACAGGGTCAATTGATAAGTGTCTGACCTAGACTTTTGACTGACATGAAGAACTGTCAGGAATTTTAGTTACAAGTGGTGACTAAGCACTGATAAAAGCCTGCCTCAGTGGTGTGTTTGGTATAGTATCCTGTGATAGGGAGAAAGGTTGGGGACCAAGTTATAAGAAAATCAGACACCAATGAATTTAATGGGACTGGGATTAGGAAGATTAAAGAGTGAGCCAATAAACCTTCCCTAGTGTCTCTTTATCAGTATCTCTCCTTTTGATTATCTTGTCTGAAAGTGGATATAGGAAATTCTTTATCATTTATGGTGAAAACTTCCCATGAGATGTGCTGGCTGGATCTGAGAGCCGTTGCAAAAGAAGAAATGGCATCTCATTTCATCATTATGGAACTGTTCCTTCTCTGGAAGCCTGCATGTTCCAAAAAAGAGTTTTGCACCAACTATGTTCTACTGCAGCCTCAAAGGGCACCACATTTCTGAAGAAAATACACTGACTTTTATTCCATATCCTACTGTCTCAAACATGGCACGATGAAGAGGAAATTATTCCACCTTTCAGAATGAATAACTGGCGTGAAATTGTTAAATCCAGACACAAAGCCACTTGGAGGAGGCATGGACATATGTCCTAATAAGTACCTAGACAGACAGACTTCTCCACATATGTCTGCCAGTGAAAAGGCTCCATATTGAGTACCAGAATTCCAGGACTACATGTTGACATTGGACCCCAGGCTGATAGTGGGGGGTAAAAGGGGCATTTGCTCAGGCCTGGCATCTCAAAGGGGGACTGGGGCTCCCAGCTGCCTCTGCAGCAGTAGCAGTGGCTGGAACCCTGGGCCGTTTAAATTGTCACCTGGAGAACCATGCTGCCCCATGCTTCATGCTCCAGGGATTCTGGGAGCTGCGGGGGAGGGGAGCACACCACACTCTGGGGGGGTGGGAGGGGCTGACGGCCTCCGGCCCTGTGCTTTCCACCACAGGCCCCATCCCTTCTGGGAGTGTGGAGCCACACCCCCTCTCCCGTTTGCCCTGGGGCCTGCAGAGGTTGTCGGTGCCCCTGTCAGACCCTACCGGGAATATATGTCTCCCAATATGCCCACAACAGTAGGTGGATGTCACTTGACCAGATATAAACCCACTCCCATTCATTGCATACTACACCACAATGTACCCACATCTCTCCCAAACAAACACAGCAATATCATCACATTTAACATCTCAGAGGAGTAGCCATGTTCGTCTGTACCTATAAAAACAACAAGGAGTGATGTGGCACCCCAGAGACGAACAGATTTATTTGGGCATAAGCTTCCCTGAAAGCTTATGCCCAGAAAAATCTGTTAGTCTTTGTAGTGCCACTGGACTCCTCCTTGTTTTTATCAAAATCAGCTTCAGTCAGCTGAATATTAAAACGGCAAGGTACAGCATACTGGGCTTCTATAAACAAGCAAAAGCAGTTCCAGCCACATGCAGCCCACAGGGACTCCATAAATGTGGTCCTGATGCTGCTTGTTTTGCTTTCAGGAGACACAGGAGAACCTTGCAAGAATCTAAGACCATTATGGCACATCTCACCTATATTTTCTCTCCAAACTCAGAGGAATATGGTGGAGCCAGCAGAGCACAATAAGCTCACGCAATGAAAGTTTACCATGTTTGAATGTGGGAGGGAAGAATTGAGTTAGCAAACTCACCACAACACAATGGCACAAGGACATGGCAGGCAGTATAGACTAGGACAAATTATGTTTAGTATCATCTTGCACAAGTGTGATTGATCCCTGAGACTGTGAGAATAGATGAAAGAGTCAAAAGGCTTGATCTATTTTCTACCATATGCATGCACATATGTGCACACATACATGTTAATCTATATGTATATACACACACACACACAAATATACACATACACAGATCTCATTTCCCACTCCCACTTTATAAAAATGCTCCTATTGCAAGCAAACTCTGACATTACTAAAAATATAAGTGATAAGCATTATATTGGAGGAGATACATTGTAGGACTGGCAAAGTCTCTTTTTAAGATTGGGATAGTACTATAGCACTTGCAAGTGATGGTAGTGCTTGTCCAAATTTTTGTAGATAGAATTATCGGCTGGTATTTGAGTATTACTTACAGATACCAAATGACTTTGGTATTTTCTCTGTCTAGTTACCATGGTTTTAGTTATTGTAAAGTGGCCACATCAAGATAAATATAGAAAAGATAGTGATGAGAGAGGTATAGAGAAAAAATGTTTGTTGAATGGTATCTGTTCAACTTTCTCATCAGTTTTAAACCCTCTCCCTCTAACAGTACACAGAGGATTTCTTACTCTCAATTTCAATGCTGTGAGTGTTCTCAAAATGCCTCCGTGACCTTCCCTCTCTATTCCCATCACACATTGACACATCTAGCCTAAATTTGCGTCTTGCATCACCTCAGGATACTCATGGCTAATTTCATTATTTTGGAGAGAAAATGCAAATGAAGCCAGACAGCTGGTGCTTTCCTTGTGGCTAGGAGTGATGGAGGGGCCTGAGGCCTACCTCATCAGAGGCTCTAATACCCTTTCGCTTAGACAGGCCCTGGCGGGAAGAGAGCAGGGAGGCTGCTAGAGCAGCAGGAACAGATGGCAAGAAAGGTAAAAAGATGGAGAAGCAAGGCTAGCTTTAGTTATTCAGAAGAAGTTGTTGTGTCAGTTACCTAGGTAGATTGATATGGTGTTACAGGATGATACTGTCTCTTTCTGATTCCCTTACTTTTCAGGGCTTCACTCACTGGAGATTGGAAACTCAGTCACTTATTTAAGCTTGTACAGAGTTCTTAAATCCAGTTTATTTGACACAATTTGTCAATACTAATTAAAACCAACAAACACCTTGGTTATCTATTAACTCCAGCCTATTGAATGTTAACTCTTAATTCTGCTACAATTGTCATCCTAGTTCTGACAGATGTTTACATGTTATCTTTTGAGAAGTAAATTCTTTTTTAAAAAAGTCTATCCTGACTTTACACGAGACAGATATTTTAAACCAACGTCACTCTTGATTCATAAAAGGAAGCAAGGGAAACAATAACATGCCTGAAAAAATCTGTCAAAACATCATCTGATAAAACACCCTTACCAGAGGTTTGTAAACGTATAATGCCATTCGGCACAAAACATTGAGCCTCTCAGAGCAATTTAAAATAGCTCGTAAGAACACATTTCATGAAAATGTTTTCTGACATCTAAAAAGGTAACAAGACCGGGGCTTCTTGATTGGTAGAGTTTTATATATATTAGTGTTATTATTGTTATGATTTCTAGTGAAGTTGTTGTATGTGGCAAAGTCTGAAATATTCTTACATGCAACAGTCCTGCAGGCAAATGGCAAATGAGGAGGAAAGTTTTTTCCAATACATGAATTGAAGAGGCAGGTATTTTCAAAGGATTATATATACTTTCTAAAAATATATCTTAATGGGGAAAATGAATGTTTAAGACTGAAAGTGAGTGAGTAGTTTTAAGCATTAAGGGGAGAGGGGATTTAATACTTTACTCTTATATAGCACCTTTCATTCAGCGATCCCAATGTATTTTACAAAAATGAACTGAGCTTCATGACACCCCTTGTGACACCCCAAGTTATCAAATGGCTTTTGTGCAATCTCCAGAGCTGACCTAGGCTACATCAGACAATGATTAGTAAGATACTTTCCTTATTAGATGTTGTGATAAGCACACACTTAGCACCCATTTCACAGATGAGCAAACAGAAGAATAAAGCTATACAGTGACACAAATTTCATAGGTGTCAGTAGAAATGGGTCACCAAATCCAAAAGTGAGTTTGGCCCAGAGAAATCAAATAAATTTCCCGATGTCATACACAGAATCAGCAGCAAAGCAAGGAGACTTCACTACCAATTCTCATTAGATGCACTATCTATATTAGACTGCCATCAATACAAACACAATAGAGTACCCATTTATTTTACTGTAAATGAACCCACCCACTCCAAGTGGAGGCACTCAAAATTAACAGATTCAGGGTATGTCTACACTACAAAGTTAATTAGAATTAACAGCCGTTAGTTCAAATTAACTTTAAAAGGCGCTACACATGCAAACCACTAGTTCGAACTTAATTCGAACTAGGTAAACCTCATTCTATGAGGACTAACGCCTAGTTCGATTTAAGTAGTTCGAATTAAGGGCTGTGTAGCCTCTTAATTCGAACTAGTGGGAGGCTAGCCCTCCCTAGCTTGCCCTGGTGGCCACTCTGGGCCAAACCAGGAAAACTTTTCTGCCCCCTTCCCAGCCCCGGAGCCCTTAAAGGGGCACGGTCTGGCTACAGTGATTGTGAAAGTTGCAAGCCTGCCAGCACCCAGCCAGCAGACCCTGCACCTGGCACAGGATGAGCCAGCCACCCGCTGCCACCCAGCCCTCTGCCTCTTCCCAGGACCAGGCTGGCGGCTCCCAGGAGCCTGCCCGGGGCCGCAAGAGGTGGGTGCCCGCCTGGTCAAGTGCAGAGATAGTGGACCTCATCGAGGTTTGGAGAGAGGCCTCCAACGTCCACGATCTCTGCACTAGCCACAGGAACGCGGCCGTCTACAGCCGCATGGCTGCCAGCCTGGCTGCCAGAGGCCGACCCGGACACCTGCCCCCACTTTGAGGCCCTGGACCGCATCCTGGGGGCTCACACCATCCATGCCCCCAGGGTGGTGATTGACCCCGGGGCAGAGGGCCCCATCCCTGATACGGAGGAGGAGCAGGGGGACGCCGAGAGCCAGGAGCCTGCAGGGAGCCTGCCCAGAACCCAGGACCCCCGAGGCATCCCACAGAGCACATCGGCTGTGTCGTCCGAGGCCGAGGAGGGCTCCATATGTGAGTGCCATCATGCTTCCCTTATATGTATGGAGAAGTGAGGGGAGAAGGAGCCCAGGGACCATGCGCCTGGGCCTTGCCCACCATGGAGCAGCAGCTGGGTGTCATGCAGGGGCCCTGGCCTTGCAGAGGGAGGCTGGGTTTCACCCACCATGTCTCCAGGGAGAACTGACCACTGCTCTTGTTTCACCTCAGCCGCAGCACCTGGGACTACAGAGCGCACCACCCCGCCTGCAACAGACACCCGCATCCGGGGCAGCAGGCGCGCCAGGAACCAGGAGGACTACCAGTGGTGGCACCTGCGGTTCTTGGAGCACCAGCTCCGCACCCAGAACCACTGGGTCCGGGAGGAACTGTGGCTGCAGCAGCAGAGTGTGGAGGAACTGGAGGAGCAGGGCCGTGCCCTCAGAGGCCACCTCCAGACCTTGGTAGACAGGTTCCTGCCTCCTCCTGCTCCGGCCCCTGCGGCCGTCCCAGCTCTCGCTCCTCCTGCCACCCCTGTTCCCCTCCCGCTTCCTCCGCACCCCCCGTCCCTCCTGCCTCACCCTCCACACCCACTCCCCCCGATGCCTCTGCACCCGCAGTGCTGCGAGATGAGAGAGCCAGCAGGACCCGCATGCCTGAGCTTTCCCTTCCCTTCCTCCCCTTCCTCCCCCTTCTAGCTCCCTCCTCCCAGGTTCCCCTCCCCTCTGCCACCCTCACTCCTCCCTCCCCCACCCCAGTTATGTAAAATAAAAAGAGATTTTGGTTGTTAAAACAGGTGTCTTTATTTGACATTAGGAAGGGGGGCTAGGGAAGGGAAAGGGGAAGAAAGGGAGGGTGGAAGAAGGCCCTAGTGGGGCATGCAGGGAGAGTTCAGTCCTCCTCCTCCACCTGGAAGCTCTCCCGCAGGGCTTCCCAGATCCGGACAGCCCCCCGCTGGGCTTCCCGGATGGCGGCGGTGCGGGGCTGAGCGTAGTGGCCAGCCATGAGCTCAGCATCAGCCATCCAGGCTGGCAGGAAAGCCTCCCCCTTTTGCTCACACAAATTGTGCAGCGCGCAACATGCTGCCACCACAGGAGCGATATTGTGCTCAGCGAGGTCGAGGAGCGTGAGGAGGCACCTAAATCTGGCTTTCAGTTGGTAGAAGGCCCCCACGATCATGATGCAGGCCCTGGTCAGCCTGGCATTAAAGGCCTGGCGGGAGGGGTTGAGGTGCCCCGTGTACGGTTTCATCAGCCAGGGCTGTAGGGGGTAGGCCGCATCCCCCACCAGGCACACGGGCATGTCCACGTCTCCGACCCTGATGTGGCGGTCGGGGAAGAAGGTCCTGGCCTGCAGTCTCTGGCACACGGAGGAGTTCCGGTACACCCGTGTGTCGTGTGCCTTGCCGGACCAGCCCACATTAATGTCCATGAACTGGCCCCAGTGGTCACACATGGCCTGCAGGAGGACGGAGAAGTACCCTTTTCGGTTGATGTACTGGGAGGCCTGGTGTTCTGGGGCACGGATGGGGAATGTGCATCCCGTTGATGGCCCCCCGCAGTTGGGGAAGCCGAGGGCGCCGAACCCCCGGATGACAGTGTCCGGGTCGGTGAGGTGGACCACCCTGCAGAGCAGCACCTGGTTGATGGCCTTGACCACCTGCAGAGAGACACAGCAAACCGTGAATCACTGGGGCGCCCGGGTGGCTGGGAGTGTTCGTTCCCTGGCACTGCCCCGCTCCCCACTCCCGGAAGCAACCTCCCCGGGCGGCATGTAGTATGGCCGGGACAGACCAAACCCTCCAGTGTGTGGCACTTTCACCTCCTCCCCGCCTCCCCATTGTTCCTGGGGCAGCCCATCCCCTCCTTGTAGCCATCCTCCCCCCTGGCCCAGTGGCTGGTGAGTGCCGTACCTGCATGAGCACTGCTCCGACTGTGAATCTCCCAATGCCGAACTGGTTCCCGATGGATTGATAGCTGTCCGGCGTGGAGAGCTTCCAAAGGGTGTTGGCCACATGCTTCTGGAGGGGGATTGCGGGCCTCATGCGAATGTCCCGTCGCCGCAGGGCAGGGGCGGACCACTCGGAGAGCTCCAGAAAGGTGTCCTTCTTCATGCTGAAGTTCTGGGTCCACTGTCTGTCTCCCTAGTGCTCCAGGACAATGCGGTCCCACCAGTCGCTGCTGGTGTCCAGACGCCAGATGCGGCGGGGCACGTTGGCGTCCGGGCACTGCTGCGGCTCCTCCACGGCCCCCAGGGAGGCCAGGCGGAGAGGTAGGGGGCTGACATGCACCAGGTGGTGCCAGGCAGCCTCCAGCCATTGCTGGCAGGTTTGCAGCAGCAAGTCCAAAAACTGCACCAGAAAGCCCAGGGCGAGCTCTGGCTCCATGTTGCCAACTGCGGCGGTGTCCCCAAAGGGAACCACCGACACAGACGGGCGCAGAGAAAAACGCTTTGCTGTCCCTTGGCGAGGTAGGCAAGGAAGCAGAAAAGCTGAGAACCGGCTGTCCAGGGGGGTCTCTTTAAGCATGAGCCTCAGACAGCAGCCACACAAAGCAACTACTAACCTGATGCCCTGCCGGAACCAGTTTCAGCTGCCCTTAAGTGTGCCCCAGCGTCCAATCGGTGTGGACACACTAGTTCAAATTAGCAAAACGCTAATTTGAACTAATTTTTAAGTCTAGATGCGCTAATTCGAATTAGCTTAGTTCGAATTAACTAATTCGAACTAAGTTAGTTCGAATTAGCGCTGTAGTGTAGACATACCCTCACTGTTTAATTCCTATGAGTTATATAAGGGTATGTCTACACTACTCCCCTAGTTCGAACTAGGGGGGGTAATGTAGTCATACGGAGTGGCAAATGAAGCCCGGGATTTGAATTTCCCGGGCTTCATTTGCATAAAGCCGGCCGGCGCCATTTTTAAATGCCGGCTAGGTTGGACCCCGTGCCACGCGGCTACACGCGGCACGGACTAGCTAGTTCGGATTAGGCTTCCTATCCGAACTAGCTGTACGCCTCGTTCCTCGTTAGGAAGCCTAATCCGAACTAGCTAGTCCAAACTAGCCGGCATTTAAAAATGGCGCCGGCCGGCTTTATGCAAATGAAGCCCGGGAAATTCAAATCCCGGGCTTCATTTGCAACTCTGTATGACTACATTACCCCCCCTAGTTCGAACTAGGGGGGTAGTGTAGACATACCCTAAGATACAAAGCTTCATTTAGCTTGGGTACATAAGTTTTGTCCATGAGCATTTCAGAAACCACAGTAAATATTATTCTAAAATAATTTACAGTAGAGGATCAGCATACCAGGAGACTAAAGCAACATTTCACAAGCCAATATTTAATGGCACATGCCAGCCTGGACCTGTTCCCTTATCACCAATGGGGAATGTGATTAGGCAGCTCTGCCTGTAGCAGAAGACATTTTCTAGACAGCAGAGACTTAGCATCTGGGCCAGGAGCTGCTGTATAATCAGTCTGGATCTACCCACTCACTACCCACATTAGAAAGCTCACAGCAGGGAGCCTTTCCCCTGAAGCAAGGATTTGGAACATGCATTCAGGAATTCCACGGTGATTTATATGTTGTTTTGTCTGTTTCTTTATTGCAATTTTGTCCATCTTCCATTAATCTATGGCTTTACCACAATTCTCTATTCTGCCTCAGAACGTCCATCCCATCTTTCTCCTTTCTCCTTTTCCTTTTCCACCTCCCCAGCTACCTCTCCCCTTCCTGGTGACTCTCAGCCCTCTCAAGTTCCCACCAGTTCTATCTACACCTCTTTCCTCCTCCACCCTGCTCTCCTCAACCCTCCCATCAAGACCAGTCTAAGTCCCTCATCTGCATCCTCTTCACCTGTGGTGACATTTACCTCCTCAGCCCTGGTTCTCACTCCATTCTCCCTCCCCCCCTCAGACTGTCCCCACCACTCTTCTTGTGCCCCTCTTCATCCCTTCTCTTGCTGTCTCAGGTGCCCACAATCTCTTCATGTCCTGGCCTCTTCAGCTCCTGGGTCTTACAGAGAGCTGGACCCTTCATGTGACGCTGCCTCTTCTGCTAGAGTCCTCTGCCTCTCGCACACTCTCTGCGCTGGAACAGACCACAGTGGGGGAGCTAGGTGCTGCTTTCCTCACATTCCTCCTCCTTCTTCTCACTCTTCCCTCTCTTTTCAACTGCATATCCAATTTTTCTCTCCTCTCCCTGTCCATGTTGCTATCATCTACTATCCACCTGATGCCTCCCCATCAGACCGCCTCTCAGATTCCAGCTCCGGGCTCATTACCTCACAATCTCCCACACTCATTCTTGGTGACTGCAGTTTTTAAGATGAATACCCAGCCAACCCCTTAAGTGCGTTTTCCCTTTTCTCTCACCTCTCCATTTAACCTGGTTCAACTTTCCCACTCACTAAAAAGAGCTAAATTGGTCTTTACTAAGGACTGCTCTTCCTCTGACTGTGATCCCCTTCTTTTCTGCCCCTATGCCTCATCTCTGGGTAATCTCACCCACAAATAAAAATTAGGTACTGACCAGTCACAGATCTGCCTCTCTACTCTGGACCACTCTCCCCTGGCCAAAGTCAAATTTCTGCCTGACTTTCTGACCCATCTTATGGACTTCTAGCAATCACACAAAGCTCTTAACATCCCCCTATACCCTCGCTTCCCCTTTTCAGTCACTGCGGGCAACATGAAGTGCCCTCCCTGTGAAAATTATTGCCCACCCCTGGAATAGAGGATGCTCTGCTACTTTCAGGAGTGGATCTTTAATATCCTTTATCTATTAATTTGCATTAAATGAACATTTTAAACATATCTGGAAATAATAAAAAGTTAAGGCATAGAATGTGTTCAGTTGTCTTTAGAATCTTCCTTGATTTAAGGGGCAAGATACAATAAATTACAACAGTAAATAAAAAGCCAGTTTAAAAACATTTTTAAACCTAAAAATAAACATGCAAGTGACCAAACCCTTCTCTATACTCAATAGTTGGAGGTCCCTTTTTGTAGGGTACAATCTGACACGGAAATTAACTTGCAATTCCTTTCATACCTAATCTCTGACCATTACATTCTGCATTCTTTTGTGACCACTAAGTTGCAATTGCGATCTGATACCTCATTCATAGCTCAGCTGTATATGTGCAAAGCTCTGCATACACACACACAACAAATCTCTCATTTGACCATGAACTTTAGATGATCTAGTTAGCGTTACTGTCAAGCATCCCGCGGTCTTTTTGAAAAGCAGGACTTGTCCATGCTGCCCTCTGGCCAACTTCAGTGGGACTAAACCACTAGCGAGAGCCATCAAACTGCCTGACAGCTTGTCACCAGTGAGACTCCATTAATTTACACACATTTTCCACTGTTTGGCATTTACCATGATAACTCTTTTCTTACCAAGCAGCTCCTGTTTGCATTTAACACTTGGGTTAATTTTCATCAGAGTTTAAATTTAGCATTTCAAGGGAGCTGTCAGCCAACATATGGAGGGAAAAATCCTTCTGAATTTATAATAAAGTGGAATCTGTTGAATGTGAAACAAAAACCAACTGCAATATACTGCAAGGCCCCGATGGGGGGAGCA
This sequence comes from Pelodiscus sinensis, assembly GCF_052426305.1. Classification (NCBI taxonomy): domain Eukaryota; kingdom Metazoa; phylum Chordata; order Testudines; family Trionychidae; genus Pelodiscus; species Pelodiscus sinensis. The sequence continues at coordinate 154,014,616 of NC_143054.1, forward strand.
GGGTCAGCAAAGAAAAGCAGAGTGGATTAGCTGTTGTATTCACCAGAGTGGCATCTGAACACCTCAGGAGCGTCTTGATATATCAAAAAATGATGGAAAGACACAGTTCAATTTGTCCCCCTTTTATAAAGGATAATTAACCTGTCAGTCTTGCTACTTTAACAACTTCATTATATTGGAACAGAACCGGGTGCAGGGAGCTTATGTCTTTTTCCAAAAGGAACAGAGGGCATTTGTTTAAATGGTTGAGCAGAGAGGTAGAAAAAACCTCTCAGCCCTATATTATTCTGTGATTACTAAAAAAAATGGAACATGCTTCCTTAAATTATGTAATCAAACTGACTTTAGTATGACTCCCTGCCAATAATTTTAAAGGTGAAAATAATGTAGCAGGCAAAATAGAAAATAAAGCCATATAGTTTAAAGATTGAGGTTACAGGGTTGCAGATGATGATCGACTATTTAAAAACTACTCTGATACTGCCTAAAGAAGCACTGCCCTTCATGAGAAATACACAGAAATGAAGAATAACTCTTAAAAAAGGATTTAAAATTATATTTTGATTTATGCAATGAGCCAGGGTAATAAATACTGTTGCTAAACTGTGCAGCCTCCTTACAATTATATTTAGGAAGAAAAATATGAGGTGATGCACAAACCATTTAAATGTATACATTTTAAGTATTTTTTTTCTCAATTTGACATTGATTGACTTATTGAACAGTCCAGAGTTCTTCATCTGGTATCTAAGAGAACAATTTTGCTACCTACAGTACCTCATACACTTATAATAATTGCCTCTTCACAGGTACAGTTTAGGCTCAAATATTTATTTTTTATAAAATATCAGTTCTTACAATTACCAATATTTATGTAACAATGTTTTGATAACTTTTGATAAATTGTAACTTTCATTTTAGTAATTCAACTCTTCATTGGTGATTATTCCTATAGTGTTCTTATATTATCACAAACTTTAAAATTAAATAACTTAAAACATTTCTGCACCTCAATAGCCGTCTCAGGAACTAGGTTGTGGAGGGATTTTGATTTTTTTTTTAAACAAAGCTTTAAACTGAATGGGCTGACCCTCATATCAGCTGAGATGTGGCCTAAGATGACTGAAGAATATGATTAGTTCATACTAAATTAAGCTTTCTGGTTTTTATGTTGTACCATATCCAAGTTTGTTGGTAAAATCCTGGCCCTTCTGAAGTCAGTAAGGTCTGCATTTTAACATAAATTTTAACAGCAAATAAGGAAACATATTATTATAGATTAATGCAGTCAGGAAGCTTTGTGGCTACCACTTGCTCTTACTTAAATGTTTGTGAAGTGTTTGTAGATAAGCTGTTGTAAAATGAAAAAATGCATTTATTATTAATTATTATTATTAGCCACTGAAAAATAAGGCTTCCAAAATGCAGACCACATTTCAGATATATTTTGATTTCTGATTCCTAACACAATACATAGATCAGTGATAGTATTTGATATCACTTCAAAGTTTTAAATAAAATTTAAGCAAACAGTTGGAGTGACATGATACATCAGATCAGTTTATTATACACATTTGTACATGCATATTTATTAGATAAATAAGGGCAGGTGACAATGAGCTAACATACCAACACAATATAAAAATAAATAGTGACAGGTCCGATTCTGCAAGGTGTCAGGCACCGTGAATTCACATCAGTCTAAGCCATGAAAGATGCTCAGTACATCACAAAAGTAGGCTACATATTTATACCCAAGAAATGCAGAGAATTAGCCTTTTTGCCAAATCTATGAACAAACTGTTAACACCAACTTTACAAAGCCTGAAATTAAATATTACAGCATTCTTTCAATAAACAATATGGTTTCATTTATTTTTAAACTTTAAATTCTTTCCTATGTCTACTTTAGAGGTAAGCTAAGGCTTTTCCTTCTCTGTTTCTTACCTTTTTCATTTTTTATTATGATTACATTTGTATTAAAGAATAGCCAATACCCGGCAGACTTTCAGCCTACTTTATTTATCTAAGAAATGTACAGCTCTGAACATATACAATAATCGAGTTGGCATATTTTGCATCATTTCAGTTTAAACTACAGTCTGCCTGTATTTGTAAATATAAATTAAAAGCTTGATTATCTCTTCCACAATGTTACTGTGAAAGAAGGAACAAAATTCAAAATGGCAACTGCTCTTGCCACCGGTGGTGTTCCAACTTGTATGCTGCCTCAAAAATTTGGGTTGTAGAGATGGAATGTCATTGTTTTACCACAGCACTGACATACAACTTTTTTATATAACTTGGCATGTTTGTTAGCTATTTCTTTTAAAGAAAGGCCCAAGGGCCACTGAGAATAGAAGAATCCTGTGTTGCTAAACTCTCAAGCAAGATTAGCAGTAGCAGGATAATAGGCGGGAAAAGAAATGATTCACATTCCTTGTGAAATAATGTTAGGACATTGGAAATGTAATGAATGCACCAGAAAGGGAATGCTATCAGTCAAGGCTTATTGGACATCTGGAAAATATAAATGAAGCAGAGCAGGTGTAAAGTAAAGTATGCATTAGGTAGCTCTTGCCCTGTATTTGAAATGTACTGTAGAGTCTTTTGGCAAGGTTTCCATAATTAACATATATAACACCCTTGGGCCCAATTAGGTAAAATAAAATACATACAATCACTAAAAAGTTAAATATGATGTGTAATGGCCTGTACTTCCTTACAACTCACCCAGTATGCTTTTTCCCTTTTTTTAGCATTGTTAATATTTGATGTTTTGGTGATATTTTGTAACATTTTCTTGATTGTATATAATACATAAGGTTGCATCTAGACTGGCAAGTTTTTCTGCAAAAGCTGTCTACACTGGCCGCTTGAATTTGCGTAAGAACACTGACAATCTAATGTAAGATGAATGATCAGCTAATCACAAATGGCACAAATACCAGAAGGTCTATGCTTTGTTCACATTACAGGTTTACAAACTCCATAGGAGCTTTCTTATGTGACTTGCCACTGGTCTGTGACTCAGCAGAGAACCACTGAGTCTCAAGAACTATAATTCCTATCACAAATCAACATTTTCAATTAACAGCCGTCAGGTCATCGACCTTCGGTGAGATAGGGACTTGTCTATCCCGAGCATGTGAAGACAGACTCCGGCGGATCGAGCGGATGAGACCTACTAGAATAGGACCAACGGTCATGAAGGTGGTTTCTGCAAGCGATGTGGTACGCTAAGAGCATGGCAAGACATGAAAGATGCCCTGGTCAACCACTGCCCAGTCCATCTCCAACCGTCTTGACATTAGTCCTGCCATTGGAGCAAGATGGAATCTGGGAAGAGAGAGTGAGGCTGACTATGCGCACCTCTCCCTCACTTTAATCCAATTCACGCGCAAGTCTTGACATCTCGACATCCCCTAATTCCCGTAAACCTTAAAGTCCTGTGGCGACGGGCGAGCGACGAAGCAGCAGGTGTGGATACACTGGGAGCTGTAGCTGCGGACCTGCACACAGGCGGCTCAGGTCTAATGGTCATCTTCTTGCTGGCTGAAGCAACAGCTGGATTCGGCGTCTACCTGAGTGACTGAGCAGCCCTCTTTAGGATTGCACTGCTCACCTCCGTAGTAAGAGGAAGGGGCTAGAAAAGGTGCCCTAAACATTGTTTGCTTCATAGAACCCTGGCCAGCTTACCGCGGCTGGAGGGGATCCCATCTCATGCGGTCGAACAATAAAATTTCAAACAAAATGCAAGATGACACCACTCACTATTGGCACATGGAACGTACGCACACTTCAAGACAACCCTTCAGCAGATCGACCAGAAAGAAAAACAGCCCTGGTCGCCAGAGAGCTCACAAGATTTAACATCGATATTGCGGCCCTGTGTGAAACTCGTCTAGCAAATGAAGGTCAGCTCATGGAAACAGGAGGTGGTTACACATTCTTCTGGCGTGGACGCAGCAGTGACGAACGTCGTGAATCTGGAGTTGGCTTTGCGATTAAGAATCATCTTGTCCGCAAACTTGCCAGTCTTCCCAAGGGCGTGAATGACCGACTCATGACACTGCATCTTCCACTACCGAGAGGAAAGCAAGCCACACTGATCAGCGCTTACGCGCCCACAATGACGAATCCGGATGAAGTAAAGGACAAGTTTTATGAAGATCTCGATGCTCTACTTTCATCTGTGAAGCGCACTGACAGGCTGATTCTACTTGGCGATTTCAACGCGAGAGTAGGATCTGATCACACTGCCTGGGATGGCGTCATTGGAAAAAATGGAATCAGTAAATGTAACAGCAATGGCCTACTATTACTGAAGACATGTGCGGCTCATGATTTGATCATCACCAATACCATCTTCCGCCTGCCCACTCGCAAAAAGACGTCCTGGATGCACCCACGCTCTAAGCACTGGCATCTCATTGATTATGTCATTGTGTGGAGGAAAGACAGACAGGATGTAAGGGTGACCAAGGCCATGCCGAGTGCTGACTGTTGGACTGACCACAGACTTATCATCTCCAAATTAAGCTTTCACATCAAGCCACAGAGACGTCCGCAGGGAAACAAAGCTGTGATGAAAAAGATCAATGTCAGTAGACTGAGGAACCCCAACACAGCAGCTTTACTAGCAGAAGATCTTGGCAACCAACTTTTAGAGCTGCAATTAGAGGAAAATGCTGAGAAGGACTGGGAACGCTTCCGGGATATTGTGCACTCTTCTGCACTAAAGGTTCTTGGACCCTCACACAGGAAACAGCAGGACTGGTTTGATGAAAACGATGAAGAGATCAAGGCCATACTTGCTGAAAAGCATCGCCTTCACCGTGCTCATCAGAATGACCCATCGTCAACAGCTAAGAAAAATGCCTTCAACAACATTCGCAGGATCGTACAGAGCAAGCTTCGCAAGATGCAGGACTCCTGGTTGAGTGCCAAAGCAGATGAAATCCAGAAGTTTTCTGATAGAAACGATGCCAAACGGTTCTACGAAGCCCTTAGATCCTTGTATGGACCTCAGCCCTCAGGGAGTTCCCCTCTACTGGACTCAGATGGTGCAACTCTCATTACTGAGAAGGCTCTGATTTTACAGCGTTGGGCTGAGCACTTCCAATCCGTACTGAACCGCCCATCTTCCATCAATAACGAGGCAATTGATAGAATGCCCCAGGCGGATATCAACCACAGCCTGGATGTCTCACCATCAGAGACTGAAACCTTACAGGCCATCAGCCAGCTGTCCAGTGGCAAGGCCCCAGGATCTGATGCGATCCCAGCGGAAGTCTTTAAGGGTGGTGGTGCAGTGCTTGTCGACAAACTCACTCAGCTGTTCCAGTCCTTCTGGAATCAAGGATCTATTCCTCAGGAACTGAAAGACGCGTCCATCGTACACCTCTACAAGAGGAAAGGAAATCGACAAGCTTGCGATAATCATAGAGGAATATCACTGCTTTCCATCGCAGGTAAGATCCTTGCACGAGTGTTGCTGAATCGTCTGATTGACCACCTGAAACAGGGTTTATTACCCGAGACACAGTGCGGTTTCCGCAAAGAGCGTGGCACGGTGGATATGATCTTCGCAGCCCGACAGCTCCAAGAGAAGTGTCAAGAGCAGAATCGTGAACTGTACACGATCTTCGTGGATCTCACCAAGGCTTTTGACACTGTCAGTCGCGAAGGTCTGTGGCGCATCATGTCGAAGTTTGGGTGCCCTGACAGATTCATCTTGATGGTACGTCAGTTCCATGACGGCATGACGGCTCGTGTTCTGGATGATGGAGAAGCTTCAGAGGCCTTTCCCGTCACAAACGGCGTCAAGCAAGGGTGTGTGCTGGCACCGACCCTGTTCAGCATAATGTTTTCAGCCATGCTGTCAGACGCCTTTCAGAACAGTTCCTTGGGAATCAGACTGAGATACAGGACCGATGGGAAACTGTTTAACCTGCGAAGACTCCAGGCTGTCACCAAGATAAAGGAGACTGTGCTACGAGATCTCCTCTTTGCTGATGACTGCGCCCTGAATGATGGATCAGAGCAGGAAATGCAAGCCAGCATTGACAAATTCGCAGCAGCATGCGACAACTTCGGCCTTCTCATCAACACAAAGAAAACCGAAGTGATGCACCAGCCAGCTTCGAAAGCTCAACATCAAGAGCCCACCATCACAGTGAAGGGACAAAAGCTGCAAGCAGTGGACCAATTTACATATCTTGGCAGCACCCTCTCCCGCGCAGTGACAATTGACATCGAGGTCAACTGCAGAGTCGCCAAGGCAAGCTCTGCATTCGGCAGACTGCTGACCAAAGTGTGGGACCGCCGTGGAATAAGCCTTGCTACAAAGCTTAAAGTCTATCGAGCAGTAGTGTTAACTACCCTGATGTACGCCAGTGAGACTTGGACTGTATACAGGAGGCACGCTAGGCAACTGAACCACTTCCACACGATTTGCCTCCGCAGACTTCTGAGGATCCGGTGGCAGGATAAGGTGCCAGACACAGAAGTCCTTTCTAGAGCAGGTCTGCCGTCAGTTTACACCCTGCTGATGAAAGCTCAGACACGCTGGGCAGGCCATGTTGCAAGGATGCCAGATCATCGCATCCCTAAACAGCTCTTCTATGGTGAGCTGTTTCAAGGGAAGCGATCACACGGGGGACAAAAGAAGCGATACAAAGATACGCTTAAAGCCTCTCTCAAGTCCCTGGATATTGACACCACCTCCTGGGAGACCCTGGCACAAGACCGATCAACATGGCACACGCTGATCTACCAAGGCTGTCAAACATCTGAAGCCAGAAGGACAACCATAGCACAAGAGAAGCGAGCACTCCGTAAAGCCAGAGTTGCAAAAGCTGCAACAGTGGTGCCCACACATGTCTGCCCGACATGTGGCAGAACATTCCATGCCCGTATCGGCCTTATCAGCCATTTGCAGACACACCGTGGACAGTCCACAACCCGTTAGATGTCAAGGTCCTCTTCGAATACGATGGACGAACAACAACTGAGTCTCAAGAACTATAATTCCTATCACAAATCAACATTTTCAATTAACAGATGTTAGAGAAGTTAAAGACCAGAAAAGGCCATCCAAATCCGTCTCTCCACCAATGTAGCATTTTTCCCTAATGTAGATTTCTTAGGGTATGTCTACACTACAAAGTTAGTTCGAACTAACGGACATTAGTTTGAACTAACTTTCATAGGCGCTACACTAGCGCTCCGTTAGTTCGAATTTAATTTGAACTAATGGAGCGCTTAGTTCAAACTAGGAAAACCTCATTTTACGAGGATTAAGCCTAGTTCGAACTAGCTAGTTCGAATTAAGGGGTGTGTAGCCCCTTAATTCGAACTAGTGGGAGGCTAGCCCTCCCCAGGTTTCCCTGGTGGCCACTCTGGCCAACACCAGGGAAACTCGTCTGCCCCCCTCCCCTCCCCGGACCCCTTAAAGGGGCACGGGCTGGCTACGGTGCCCATGCCAGGTGCAAGCCTGCCAGCACCCAGCTAGCAGACCCTGCACCTGGCACGGATCGAGCCACCCACCCGATGCCCCCCAGCCCTCCCCCTCTTCCTGGGACCAGGCTGGTGGCTCCCGGGAGCTTGCCCTGGACCGCAAGAGGTGGGCACCCTCCTGGGCTAGTGCAGACATCGTGGACCTCGTCCACGATCTCCGCACTAGGCACAGGAAAGTGGCCATCAAGGGCAGGAGAGCTGCCAGCCTGGCCACCCAGGAGCAGGTGTGCAAGAGAATCAAGGGGGTCCACTGAGACCCCCGACCCTGAGCTTACAATGGCTGTCCTGGGTCAGACCAAAGGTCCATCTAGCCCAGTAGCCTGTCTGCCGACAGTGGCCAACTCTAGGGACCCTGGAGGGGATGGACCGAAGACAGTGACCAAGCCATTTGTCTTGTGCCATCCCTCTCCAGCCTTCCACAAACCTTGGGCAGGGACACCACTCTTACCCCCTGGCTAATAGCACTCCATGGACCCAACCTCCATGACTTGACCTCACTTCCCTTTAAACTCTGTTCTAGTTGTAGCCTTCACAGCCTCCTGCAGCAAGGAGTTCCACAGGTTGACTCTTTGCTTTGTGAAGAACAACTTTCTCTTACTAGTTTGAAGCCTGCTACCCATTCCTTTCCTTTGGTGTCCTCTAGTCCTTCTATTATGGGAACTAATGAAGAACTTTTCTGTATGCACCCTCTCCACCCCACTCATGCTTTTAGAGACCTCTATCCTGTCCCCCCTCCGTCTCCTCTCTTCTAAGCTGAAAAGTCCCAGTCTCTTTAGCCTCTCTTCATATGGGACCTGTTCCCAACCCCTGATCATTTTAGTTGCCCTCCCCTCTCCCAGCCTCTCTCTTCCCCTCTCCCATCTCCTTTTCCCAGTCTCCCCCAGTTTTGTTCAATAAAGACAGATTCCATTTTGGAAGACACGTTATCTTTATTTTGTACATCAAGAAGAGGGGGCTAGGGAAGGGTAAGTGGAAGGAGGTGAGGGAGGAATGGGGCACGAGCTCCCGATGGGGAGGACTGGGCTAGCTCTGCGGGCTTCTGGGGGTGGAATCTCTCCTGCAGCCCCCCAATTGCCCCCTGTCTCCAGATGGCAGCCTGTGGCAAGTGCAGCCGGGCTGATGGCCGAGTGGTGTGATGTGCCCTGTGTGGGTAGTCCGGGCAATCCAAGCCAGGACTGCTTTGCAAGCGGGGCACCCCTGAGAACTGTCTGTCCGGGGTGGGGGTTGGGACCCTTTAAGCACAGCCCTCGGCTAGCCTGAGACAGCATCTCCATGCTCTAAGTTCTCCTCTGATGCCCTGCCGGCACTGCTTCCGGCCATCCTTAAGCCCGGTTCAGGGTCCACTATGTGTGGACATGCTAGTTCGAATTAGCAAAATGCTAATTTGAACTAGTTTTTTAGTCTGGATCCGTTAGTTCGAATTAGCTTAGTTCGAATTAACTAATACGAACTAACTTAGTTCGAATTAACGTTGTAGTGTAGACATACCCCTAGTGCTTTGTCTGGTCTAGTTAAAAAAAAAACAGCTACAGGATTGTCACTATTTTAATTCCTTTTAACCGGCCTATACTTTCCCTCTCCTTTACCACTAACTGATTCCTCTCCCTTTTTAGCATTCATGCCCTTAAAGTATGTGTGGATGTAGATGGTAAACTCTACATACATAAACCACACTTAGTTGCTTCCTCACTGCTCTTAATCTTTCCCCTTATGTCAACCCATCCAACGCTTCCCTGAACTACTTCCATTTTATAAATAAGTTTCTGGTAGTGTGTTTTTCTCTAGTGCAGTATCCCCCTACCATACTCCCCAGGATTTCTTTAGTACATTTCATTAATGCTGACAATGTCATGCTCCCTCTCCAAATTCCCAAACAATCTCTTAAAGAGGGCTTGGCTCAGATGCAGATGAGGAAGTAATAGGAGCCTGGCTTTAGAGACAAGGAATCGGAGGGATAAGGAAGCAACATGGAGGCAGTTATCTTCTACAAAAAGATATGAGCCCTCCCTGAATTCCCCATGAGCCATAGGATTCCCTGAACAGGAGGGATAATCCACAGAAAAAATAACCCCCAACTTCAAAACCAGAGAGATTTCAACCGAGCTTTTGCCTTTTGGTAGATTTGCATATGAGATGATTGAAACCTTCACAATGTTCTCCACACATTTCATTTGATTATGATCCTGGACCAAGACTGACATGGATTATAAACACTTTGGCTGTGTCTAGACTGGCCAGTTTTTCCTGAAAATCAGACGTTTTTCCGGAAAAACTTGCCAGCTGTCTACACTGGCCGCTTGAATTTCCGCAAAAGCACTGAGGGTATGTCTACATACCCCATTCCACGAGGAGTAACGGTAGTTCGAACTAGGAAGCCTAGTCCGAACTACCTAGTTCGTGCCCCGTATAGCCGCGCTGCACGGGGTTCGAACCAGCGGGGTTTTAAAAATGGCGGCGCCCCGCTTATGCAAATGAAGCCCGGGAAATTCAAATCCCGGGTTTCATTTGCAAATGCGGTATGCCTACATTACCCCGCTAGTTCGAACTAGCGGGGTAGTGTAGACATACCCTATCTTCCTACTGTAAGAAATCAGTGCTTCTTGCGGAAATACTATGCTGCTCCCATTCAGGCAAAAGTCCTTTTGTGCAAAAGGGCCAGTGTAGACAGCTCAGATTTGTTTTCCGCAAAAAAGCCCCAATCACGAAAATAGTGATCGGGACTTTTTTGCGGAAAAGCACGTCTAGATTGGCACGGACACTTTTCCGCAAAAAGTGCTTTTGCGGAAAAGCGTCCGTGCCAATCTAGACGCTCTTTTCCATTAAAAGCATTTCCGTTAAAATTATGCCAGTCTAGACGTAGCCTTTCTTTTCTATCAAATCCTGCTGAAATGTCAAAGTATTCTGCAAACGATGAATGACGCCTCACAGCAGCCTTGTGAGGTAGGTAGGGCGGTATCCTTAAATCCAGTTTCCAGATGGAAATAACTCACATATAGACCAACTCTGGTTGCAAAGGAAATCTGGGGCAAAACCAGACTGAATCCTGTGCTTGAATCACAAGGGCACCCTTCCCCTCTAACATCTAACCAAAAAAGTCTGGTGAGTGCGCACGCCAAACCTAGAAAGCATGGGATGTTTACTCAGCAGCCTTTTATAGCTCCCAAGATGCACACTTTTTCCACACAATTAGGAACACAGGAACTGCCAAACTGGATCAGACCAGAAGTACGTTCATTACACCATTCATTATTTTGTATAATTTTATCGTGTTGCCTTTTATTTGTCTCCTTTCTAAGGTTAAAAAAAATCCTATTTTTTTCAAACTCTTTTCATATGAGAGTTTTTTCCATGGCCTTAATAAATATATCTGAAAATACACAAAGGAAAAATGAGACTCACAGAGTGTGCTCCACATGTGAAGATTCTTCCTACAAAAACAAAGAGGTTAAGTGTTAAGTGAAAATCTTAACTACAGAGCTACTACTGGTGTCTCAATAAAACACTGTGAAAGTCATCCTTAGAGCAGTAGCTAAGTAAATATAAAGTGATTGTTTTGGAATTCAGTAGGAGGGCAAGAGTTCTGCAAGCACCACAGTTTGCCTTTCTCTGGGCACACTTAATTAATTGCACAGTGCATTGTTCCTCTACAGAAGGGCAAACTTCGTATCCAATCAAGAACTTTCCAGAAGAAAAGTATTCACTTAGACTGGTTTTGGGAATATGCTTTTGTATGTTCATAGAAAGGGCCAAATTCTGAACTCAGACACAGGCAAACAGCTCTCATTTGTTTCTGTGGGAGTTCTATGTGCATGACAGAATTTAACACAACATTTTGTAAATTAAAAGAACCAAGATTCCATTCAGGCCATCTCTTACTTGCTTGGCAGTTTCTCATGTGTTGTGTTATGTGTCAGACATGTTTGATCCTTTGGTAAACTTGACTCACCTGTATCGTTTTCAGCATGAATGGGTGGCTTTAAGAATGGAATCCTAACTTGGCAGGAAGCATATTAGACTGACCAAAAATAAAAATCTCATCTAATATCTAATATCATCTAATACCTAGCTTTAACATTGCAGTTGCAAACCCAGAGATCCAAAATATTGTTTGCAGATTAATTTCTTCCTTGCGGGAGGAAAGACTATAAGGATCATTTAGGTCTTGCGAGATCACTCCTTTTCACATTATTTCAGCAATATTCTGAAGTGGCAAGATAAGCAGTAGATGATTTGGAAAGAGATAACCTCCTCAGGCTTAATTGGCATCCCTTAATTTGAAATTCTGGGATCAAGTCCTTTTTTTTGTGAACAGTCAGGTCATGGCTTTCATTGTTCGGGTGTATGTATATATCATACAACATATTAAATGCAGCAATCTTTTTTAAAAAAATCTACCTTTCTTTTTAAAACTATCATGTTTTTCCTTCAAATGCACTTATCATTTGTAATGTGGAACCTTTTACTCTATGTATCCATCATCTGTTTGCCTGACTACCTTTCTATCCAGATGCAAATTACTGGGTTACTATATATGCAAACCCTATAAAGTAGTTACAGTCTATTTGGAGTGGTTAAGGTAAAGCCATTTTTTTATTGACAGATTAACTCTTGAGTACAGTGCAAATAAAACCTTGCATGGAATGATTTTACAAGACAGAATATTTTATTGTAGGTGCTGTTTGCAGCCATGATTTATTGTACATGGGAAAATGAATAAAAAAATGCAATTTGATATGTATGCAAAGAAAAGAACTTAAAGCGAAAACTGCTGTTGAACTTCATTCAAAAGTGAGTGGCTGATAAAACTTGTGAGTATGTAGCATGGGCTGATATAGGAGACAGGGTACAGTTTGAATTCCCATGTTATGGGGAGTGGGTGAAGATTCGCCTGGGGAGCTTAGTTCTCTGTTCTGCCTCTTCTACCTATGACCCCACTTACACTCCACTCCTGCTCTGTTCCAGCCCTTCTCCAGGCCCTGCACCCTCCCCACATGGCTCTGTTGCCATGTTCCTCCTCCCCCTCTTGCCACACACTGTGAGACACATCTCACCTGCTTCTTGTTCTGCCCCTATTCACCTCCTCACCCCCTGACTCCCATTTGCCTCTTCACCACCTGCCCATCATGTCCCTCCTCACTCCTGCTGTTCCTGTGGGGAAAAAGAGTGGAGGACAGGAAGGATGCAGTGAGCTGTGGGGACTTTTGGAGAGGGGAAAGGGGCATGAAGGAGAGGAAGATGACAGAAACAGAATAAACAGTAACTGTATTTCTAACCCCCCCCCTTTACCTCCACTCCTAATACAGGAAGAATATGTCATCAGTTACCAGTTACTCCAGAATCATGGACTTTTCTTAACACACATTCTATCTAATCTATCTATCTAGCGTGCGTATGTCTGTCTGCGAGTCTGTTTGCTCAAGAACTCCCCCTAAATGGTAAGAGCTAGGACTGCCAAAGTTATTATGCAGCTTCCTCTTAAACTTAAAACAAGGTCAGGGTTTGGTTGTGCCAGTACAACTGGAAGCCCCAGGAAAAAGGACTGTTTTCCATAATGTGCAAAGAGAGGGGCTATTGTTCAGAGGGACATGATATGAGAGTAGCCGCTGGTGGCAGAGAGCCGCAGGGGAGAGCTATCCTGCAGAACGTCCACTGGCGGCAACTGTACCACCAAGGAAGTGGCCAGCCGGGCTGTGGCTCTGACATCTTGCCTGACAGCACACTGGTCAGTAGACCCCCTGCCTGAAACCCTTTCCCCCTCCCAGTCCTTGGCCACAGTGCCAGAGAGGGAGAAGAGAACAGGCCCTGGCTGAGCTGGGGGGCCTGGCCTGGGGCGGGGGATTAGGAGAACAGGCCCCAGGCAGGCTGGGGGGTTGGCCTGGTGGCAGGAGGGAGAGAACAGGCCCCAGTGGGCTAGGAGGATGCTTGGGAGGGAGAGTGACCAGATCCTGGGCAGGCTGTGGAGTCGCCTAGAGCAGTAGAAAATAGGCCCCTAGTGGGCTGGGGGGAGGGGGATGGCCTGGGGGGAGGATTACAGGACCCAGGAAGGTAGGGGAGTGCTGGGGTGGGGGTGGGGAGAGAGAACACTGGCCCCTTGCCCCTCTTGCACCCTCCTCTTCATATCCCCAAGGCCCTGCCCTGAAGGACCAGGGCAACACCGGGTAAGTCTGCTAATAATAGTCTATAATAATTTACAGTTACAAACCTTCTCTTACTTAAGGATCTTAAGGCATTTTTCAAACATTAATTAACTTCACAGTACATATCTCTGGGGGTTTTTTATTTCAAGCAGTGTCTTCAATGTGCTAGGCTCTGTACATACATGAAAGAAGGCAGAGTTCCTCCTACAAAGATTTCACAATCTGTGTTACATCTATCTGTACATAAATTGCCCACCAGCATGGTATGGATTTTACCATTTTATCGGAATGCCATACAGTATTATACCATTTTTCATTAACACTATTTCTAGTGCCTGAGCAGTACAGCTACATTACACTGACGTGGTTACACAAGAGCATATTTACTTTATCTATCCAGGCCCTGAGTAAATATTGTGATTCACTTAGGATCAAACAAGGACCACATCAGATGTGAAAGTCCCTGATCAATAAAGATCCCTCTCCCACCCCCCACCCCTTTTGGACATATTATGAAAATTTATAAACAATAGCAAATTATGACCTAATCATGCAGACTTTCCAGAAATAATGTCTCTCTGACTGCAGTGGGAATTCCACAAATACCTGATTGTTTTACCATTCTCAGAAGCATCTAGGAATTCCAGCCATAGACCAGGTCTCATTGTACTTGGCAGTGCAGAAGTCAAACAAAAACTAATCTGCTCAACAAATTGTACAATGCTGAACCTGTTCCATGACAATGAATCTCTTTACCACATTGAGTCTTGCGCTATCTTGGGCTAAGAATTTCACTGTGTAGGTTGTTTCCACATAACCAATTCAGTTTCCATAAATCTTCTAAATAGCATGGATCTCAGGAACAGGAGCTTGCAGATGTTGTTAGGAATCCTTATGAGAATTCAGATAACAATTGAGTTCACTGTTGACTCACAGTGTCACTGGATCTCTCTGCACCTCTGCTTGCGTGTTTGGTCAAATTAGTAATTGTGGAACCCTCTAATAGGACCAAGTAATCAGCACACAACCTTTAGCCCAATTAGCTGGGCTGTTCACAGAACATGGTGAGGAAGGAGTCTTTCCTCTCAGGTCACACAGCACCTTCAGAACTGCTCCATAAAGGTCATTTCAGCGCTGTGGCTGAGGTAATTCTCCATGATGCCAGTGTGACAGCAAGCACAATAGAATCTGTGCAGTGGCAGGTCTTCTCACCTTCCTGCTTCTATGTAGTGAATAAGGTCCTCACTACAAAGACATGTCCAGCCTTGCACAGGATAATTTCGCTAGTTATCTTACCCAAGGACCCTCTGTGGTTATGGAGATGGGTGCAGGATTTACCCATAACTGAGGCTGCAATTCTGTGACAGAGGTCACCTTTGTGGTTGCCATGGCCTGTGTGACTGACCCCAGGGCTGCCAGATCAGCCCCGAGGCCAGCTTCTCAGGTGCTGCAGGGGCAGCTGTACCGACCACGTCTGGAGTGACCCATAGCTCAGCCACTCAGGTAGTCCCTGGAGCCACACCAACCAGTACTTGAGAGGCCCCAGGCAGCTGGCCCTGGATCTGGTCAAACAAGGGCTGGTGCCTCTGGCCCCAGGGCCACCAGAGCAGCAGTGGTCCCAGGACTACCCTGGAGGCCTTCAGAGCCATGGTCCCCTGAGCTTCAGAGCAGTGGGTGGCTGGGGACAGTAAGCCCCTATGTCCAGAGCAGGGGCTAGACATTTACCTTAGAGGTCTCCAGAGCAGCAGTATCCTGAGGCCTCCCAGAACAGCAACATTCCAGGAAGTGCTAAATTTTAGTCAAGGGTATTTATATAGTAAAAATCATAGACAGGTCTCAGGCCATGAATTTTTGTTTATTGCCGATGGGCTGTCCAGGTTTTTTACTAAAAACACTCATAATTAAATCTTAGCCTTATCCATAATGACTGAAATAAAAGTGCTTAATAGTATCAATGCATTTTGAGGGACTTTCCATGTATTATTCACATTTCTATAATATAGCGTGGCTCCACTGTGCTATTGTCTTTGGAATCAGAATATGGACCAGGATCCCAATTACAACATACTTAGAGCCCTGTGCAGATAGAAAATTTGTATCCGCATCCATAGCTGCAAAAATGAGCTGAAATCTCACAAGAATAGCTCCCATGTTTGGACTCATAATTAATGAGTCTGGATCCAGATTTCCATGATGCCTGCCCATTCAGCTCAGCTTGGAATGCAGCCCTTTACATCCAATATGAAATGCTGCATTCCCAAAAGATTATCACCTCCCAGAGACTGAGCAGAGGGAAGAGGACAGGAAGGCCTGGGATTCCAGCTTTGTTTAGTCCACTCTAGATAAACTCATCCAGATGTTGGTGCTCCTAAGATAATGAATTGACTAGTGTGTACAGTATCTGTACAATCATGCTCTACTGAATAGAATTAGAACTGTTCAGCAGGACTAGTTATCAGTAAATTGAAGTTTTACTTTAGCTTTAGAAGGTTTATTTTAGCCACTTCCACTTAATTCTATGCCACTTGAAGAGTCCGTGCTGTGTCCCAAAGCAAAACCAGGAAGACCTCAGTGGTCACAGATGCATACTCAACATGCATGATCAAGCACACTGACTAAGCACCGACTAAGCCTTTCTATCTGACTTGCTGTAACTGAAGGTTTAAAGGGTGGGGAACCTCCGGCTCGGGGGCCAGATTTGGCCCCCAGCTTGCCTGGATCCAGCCCCCAAAGCTCAAGTATCTTCCTGCATTGGGGAGCCCATGCTGGCACTCCAGCCCCCTGCTAGCCAACCACAGAGTTGGAGCACACAAAATCTATGAGCCTGCCCCTTCTCTCTCCCTCCCCCCCCAGGCTCTAGTGTGTAAAGGGAATGTGGGGAGTGGCTTTCTCCTTCTCAGTCAGGGGCTTCTCACTTTGCTTCTCACTTGTGTGTGGCCCCCGACTGATTTTTCTGTGGGTCAGAAAACCCCTGGTTTAAAACAAACTCATAACATTATCTTAATATAGCAATCTCTCTCTCTCTCTCTCTCTCTCTCTCTCTCTCAAGTACCTATTACAACAGCAGATACAGGCTCCAAGCCAGAGAGGGGGCCCTTTGGGCAAGGTTCTGTACATGCATATAAGAGACAGTTCCTGCCTCAAAAATCTTAACAGTCCAATCAGACAAAGCACACAAAATAATATTATATCCCCATTTGACAAAGATGAGAGAGTACATGACTTGCCCAAAGTCACACTAGAAGGCTACAACAGCGCCAGCAACAGAGCCCAGATTTTCAGGCTCCCAGTCTGGCATCTTGACCACAGCACCATCCATTTACTGATGTGAAGTAAGAACATCTTACTCACACAAGGCGCTTGTTTGAAGTCAAGGAGACTACACATACTTCAACATTTGAGAGAAAAGGCCTCAGATATGCCTCTGGGCTTGTCAGGGTTCAAACTGCAAAATCTGAAACCAGCATTGGGCATTCACTGACAAAACCATGAAAACCAAGGCTGTTGTTTTTCTGAAAGACAAAGAAGGGCAGGGCTCAGCTATGAGGAGGTGGAACGCCTGGTTCTTTCTCATGCATGCCACACAGTAGTGTCAGCAGTTGTGCTAGACCAAAGGAGCACAGACCTTCAGTAGATGCCCTTCTACTCTGTTCTGTAGCACAGCAGCAGTTGTGTCATTATATGACTAGGTTGACAAATGAGTGATAAAGTGACATGTCCTCAATCAGTCAATAGCTAAAATGTGTTTACTGTATATAGTTCACCGAGTAAAATCTATGTCTCCTCACCACCCCCCCCACCCACCCACCCTCCGTGTATGATTTGGGGATAATATACACAACCTCAAAGAGTTAACTACTTGCCGTGGCTTTTTATTTTACACCTCCTTCTCAGTTGCTTCACTGTGTTTCTTATGCAGCTGCCCTGATATTAGGCCCAAATGGATAGACTGCTCTGATTATACAACCCTTAGTCATTTTCTATTACCCTTTTTTCCTCTTGGTGATGTAAGGAAATACAGATTTGACTCATTAATAATCTCATCCTACTATAGGGATTTCTTTGTTCAGCAACAGGACACTTGGATATTTCAATTGGCTACAAATCTTTTTGCTGTGCAAAAATAAAAGTATTTTTGTTTTCTTTGCCAAAAATTATTCAACACTTCTCAGTTAACTGCAAGTCTTGGTAAAAATATACCACTGAAAGAATACTGTTTATACTCAGACCAACATGGTCCTTCGCGCATGTCCGAAACATTGTTGCTCTACTCATTCACCTGCTGAAATATTACAAGTCACTTCTTTCAAAAAGCATCCAATCCAGCCACCTCTGCCAATATGAGAGTGTGACCCACTAGTCCTATAGGGTGGGATCCAGAAAAGGCACCTGTGGTGAAGAATGAGTATTCTGATGTTTCTGAACCTTTTGGTGAAGGTGAAGGGGGCTTGTTGAAAACATTGCTGTGAGCAGATGGACCCTGGAAACCATCTGCTATCGAAGCAACTAAATGTTCAATGATGCATTACGAAATTATTTAGCTCTCAAAGAGCCTGAAAGTAGTTAGTAATGATGGCATCTGTACTGAGAGCAAACAACCTATTTATATATGATCTATCACTTCATAAACTGTTTAGAGACCATCTTTTCTTAAAGAAGCAGTACTCTTGTTGATTCCAGTGTAAGAATTACAAATAATAACATGTAAAATTCTAGCTATTTCATGTCATTTTCTTCATGGATGAATACACTTTTTTCTTGATTAACACTTACTTAAAAAGGTGTGTGTGTGTGTGTGTCTGTCTATGTAGTTGTTATGTATTAACACATAAATAGAGCATGTTTATTGGGTTCACACTGAAACTGGGAAAACCTAGTTTCTTCTTTCTCTTTCAGAATATTATCCCATCTCCCGAGGTCAGGAATATAAAGGAAAATAGTGAATCAAGGCTTCCAAATGTGAATTCCATTTTGATCTAGTGAGACAATTCGCCTGTATCACATAATTACTGAGTCCTGGTGTACACTAGGGAGTTATTTCGAAATAACAAACAGAATGTCAACACTACCAAGCCAGTTATTTTGAAATAAGGGATGGGTTATTTCAAAATAATAACCTCTGCTTTCCACGAAGAATAATGCTTATTGTGAAATAATTATATCAAAATAGCGTTAGTGTGGATGCTCCACTGCTGCTATTTTGAAATAACTACTCCCCAGAGTCATTCATAGTAATTACTCCCCAATGCTTCCTAGGGCTCTAAGTCAAGGTAGCACATTCATATTAAGAGAACCTGCCTTGGGCTAATTTTGAGGCTTCCCTGTAGTGTGGAGATGCTATTTCAAAATAGTTATTTGGGAGCTTTATTATTTCGAAATAAGTTATTTTGAAATTAATTTCTAGTGTAGACATGCCTTGAGAGAATAATTAAAAGTATATTTAATATGTATATGTTGCTCTACTCATATAAAAGTATATGTTGAATACACAGTTATGTTTTAGAAATATGTAGTATATACAGTCTTTATGATGCACTGGATATATAGAAGATACTATATATAATGAATATTTTACATGTATTACTCATTAATTAATCTGAATAAGCATATTTTAAATACATCATTTTAATCTAATCAAACAATGTATCTAAATTAAATTCCTTTTGGAGTCCTTGCATAAAACATCACCAGGTTTAATTATTACTCCTGAAATCCTCATACTTCTTCACTGATTTTCATTTAGAAGCACCTTAGTATATCTTTATTAATCACAAAAATGTGTAAGGAAACAAAAGTCCAATGTATCTTTGCCTTATGAGTTTCACAGGAGATAATTATAACAAAATGCAAAAATGCCTTAATTTTATTTATGCTATTTCTTTAAATGTTGCCATTGACCTAGATGTATTTCCAAAAGTTTAATTCATTATAAAAAATACCTTCCGGAGTTAAAGCTTTTTAATACCATCATTTTTAGAGCAAGAATGCTAACCAAATGCCATTATGGTGATAGAGGGAGGTATAGGACGATATTTATAAGTAGTAGGGATTTCAACTTTAAAACTGACAGCATGATATGGCCCCTTATTTTCATTGAGCATGCAATGCTCCATTTCAATTTTCACCTCTAAGGACTAACTCCTGCAGTATTTTCTTGGACAAAGCTTCCGTTGGGGAAGACAGTGGGAGCTGGGGATTATGGGCCTAATTCTGCAAGCCACACTCAAACAAACAGACCTATTGGGTCCTGCATATGAGTGACTTTACACACAAATAATCCCTTGGCTTTCATGAAAATATTCAGGAGAGTAAAGGTGTTGAAATGCCAAAGAGTTGCAGGATGAGGCTAGAGACTACTTGAACAAGTTAGAATTTGCTCAGTTAGGCCCTTGGTCAAAGGTGCAGTCGTGAGCCTTGTTAATGGCAGAACTCTCATTGGCTTTAGCTGCATCAGGAGCAGGTTCCAAGTAAATAACGTGATTGATCCTGCACATCCTTACTCAGGTGGGTACTCCTTACTCAGAAGTGAAATTCATGCTTGTGCAGAGGGCCAACACAAGTCCCACGAACCAATCAAAACTCACATGTGCTCTCACCTGGCATCCTACATTGGTTTTAGTAGGTGAGCAGACCTTATTTTGGTCCTCTACACGAGGGTGAATTTCAGCCTAGGAGAGCAAGTCTTGTAGGAGCACATCCTAACGGACTTTGCACCTCTAAGGAAAACCCTGTATCTGGTTTCTTTCCTTCCAGCTTTTTAGGGGGCAAATACTACAAGTACACAAAGAACTTGCATCAATCTAACTTAAATTGGCTAAAACCCCAGTTTAATTAAACAAGTACAAATTCCTGTGCAAATAATCTATGCTGATTTAGAACTGGCTTACTTCAGTTTAAGTTGCACCTGCTGCAATACATATCAGTGAGGTGTAAATGTGTCTACTCGCCAAGTTTAACTAAGGGCTTGTCTACATTTAAAAGGATGCAGTGGCACAGCTATAGCGCTTCAGTAAAACTGCTGCTTACACTCGTGCGGTGGATTCAGATCATCTCATTAGTTGCTCCAATGGAGCTTGGCATTGGCCTTGCAAGGTGCTAAGCAAAGCATCTCCTGATTGGTGATAAGCTCTCTCCATTTCCACTGAATGTGATGGGAATGGAAGGTACTCAGCAGCACTCAGTAGCTGCTCAGCACCTTGCTGGATGAAACCTTAGGTGCCTATGTTTTTTGCAGGACTGAGTTCTACTTGATCAGATACTCTGTGAAGTAATGGAACTTGGTTCAGGATGGTTTTATTAGTTATCATCATTATTAATTATTTGTATTATCATAATACCCAGGACCTTATTAGGCTAAGTGCTTTACGAAGAAGCATCAAAAAGACAGTTCCTTCCTAAAAATCTTCCAATCTTAGGACAGGTTTACACTTACAACACTGCATCAGCACATCTGCCTCACTGTAGCACGTCAATGACATCACTCTAATCCACCTGGAGAGAATTCTCCCATCAGCGCAGTTAGTCCAACTTCATGAGAGGTGGCACCTATTGTGGCAGGAAATGCTCCCCCACTGATAATAGTGCTGTCTGCGACATTGCTCGGCTTATTCACACCCTTGAGCAATGCAGTTACATATAGACGAGGATTTAGTAAGCTTGCAATCTAATTAGGCAACGCTCCTCTTTAATTTTCATCCTGAAACTTTAAAGAAGCCTTTTCGCAGTCCAAAATATATTTCTTTCAAGCACAGCAATTTGAATCTTCAAACTAAGCCCCCATGTTTTAACCCGTGATTTTTTAGTTTTGCATGTGTAAGGAAAGCAGGACTGGGAAACAGTATATATCTTTTTCCAGGGTTCTAGAGTTAAACTGTGATGATTTGCAAAAGATCAAATTAATATTTGGCCATACCCTTTACTTCCTATTACATTTTTTTTGTGCAGGCATCAAATCTATATGAAATGGAGGCTGCAGTGGGAATGGAATTCAAAGAAAAAAAAATTGACCTCAGGATAACTACCCACACCACAAATATTAAAGCCTGGCTGACACATACTATATCCCTTTCCTCTCTTTACTACCTGTCAATCAATCACCAGTCAATCACAGAAAGGCACAATCAGCCACTTAATGACAGCCAGATGGCATTTATTTCTCATGAACTGCACTCCTGAAGTCATATTCGCTGCCTGTAACTAGCAGCATTTCCTATCCCTAGTAATAATGAGATGTTTTTTGTATTCAGACTAAGTGGTAATGCCTCACACCTCTGACAGAACAACCCTGTGCACAGAATACATGTTCTGGCTGTGGGTAACTTTGTTTTGTTTTAATAAGACCATAAGTGGTACTTTAAAAATATTGACACACAAAGCTTCCCTTCCTCCTCCTCACCCCCACAAACTTGATCAGAGAGACAGACTCACTGCTTTGTGAATGGGAATTGTAAACAACAGGGTAATTTGAGTGTTCACACTAATGCTCCCCATTTCTCTGCAGTCTAGACAAAATGTATCTACACAGTGACAGAGGCGATCTTCCTCATGCTGGTTTACCGGCGATGTCAACCTTGACCCATAGAGAACACCTTTCCTGGAAGTGACAGGCAATTTAGCTTTCTTGCTTAGTTCTGGGGCTCTCTTGTGGTGAATTATGTATGGTGCTTCTGTGATACGGAACTTTGTCCACCAAGGACTCAGGTGAGGCTGTTAAACTATTTCCTTGGCATTTTATCCATAAATGCCTACCACCCACACGGGTTATTTCAAACAAAAACTCTGCTAAGGCCAAATCCTTCTCCTTGGAACTCTATTTGGTGTTTTAAAAGAGGAAGATTTGGCCCTACAAGTATAATAAATTGATTAAAGACCTCTCTCGTTTGGAAAACATTTCAAAGACATTTTCCCAGCAGATAGTTGGAGGTTTCCTGCTGCTATACACTTGCCACACTACTATTGTTTGTAGTCTTATAGTTTTTGAGGGATTGACTCCAAACTTTAGGTTTTTGAAATAAAGAAAAATGGGTGTGGTGGTGGCAACACATTCATTCTATAGTCTGAGTTATGTTTAGTTTAGTGTGCTAGAAAGCACTATATCATAGTCTGCAGGGAGCTGCATGGAGACCAGGAGTACCGATTTTTAGCGCTAATGGCTCCCATTCTTCTCAACAGGTGCAGGCCCAGTGTATCTGGAGAATGTAGGACTTGCTTCCTCTAAGCACCCTATGTGAATTACCTGCTGGAAAGAGGGTTAGATGACCCCAGAGTGATGGGTTCACCTCTTCCAGGAAGGACCTCTGGACTGCATGGGCATGGTGCTCCTGCCTCACAGGTACCATACATGATGTATCAGCCCATGCTGCTCAGGAACACAAAGAAGGAATTCTAGCTAAAGCTGAATTCCTCTTAGAAGCTCCACCTAAGGAAGCACGTCCCTTCCCTATACCTGGCTGCAGGGCAACATACAGAAGAGGAGGATGCCTCAACACTATAGCTCCTATGTTTACTGTTGCCCATAACAAAGACAACCCAGCTTTAATTTGTATATTTTCTTCTTACAACTTATAAACAAGAAGGAAGCTCCTCCCCCAACGCACACTCTGGGAAAGGGAAACAGATGCCTTACAACTCAAGGGCAGGCAGGTTTGTATCTATTAAAGATGGGATGTAAATTGAGGCAATCTCCTCTGTAAAAAGCTCCCCACCCCCTTCCCACACACTGTTGGTCCTGTTGCTGGAGTGCAGATGGAGAATCTCATTAGGAATCTAATACAATAAGGGCATGTAGATCTTGGGGTTGGGGGTGGAAATCAGATTAGCTTCATTACTTTATTCTGCACCTCACAGCGCTTCTGCCAGTGGACAATTGCATTAGATCAGAGAGGAGAGCAAAAGGCAAAAACTCCCCAGAAATGCTGCTACTCATTCAACCAAGAAGGGGAGGAATGTGCACTGATGAAGCACACAGACCTATCATAGCTACCCAATGCTTTGGGGCAGCTCAAGAAATTTTTTCATGATAATACTTGGTACCTTTATAGCATTTTACTTCTATAGCTCTTAAAGGCTATGTCTACACATCACATTATTTCGAAATAACTAGAGTTATTTCAAAATCACATTGTCCGCATCTACACAGCAGGTGGTTATTTCAAAATAATGTAGAAATACTGTCAAGCTGGAGGACTTCTTACTCCCACTCCTGTAACCCTCATTGTACAAGAAGTAAGGGAATTTGGTGCTCTATTTCTAAATAAGTGCCATGTAGACAGCACCAAAACTCGAAATAAGCTATTTTGAAATAAAATCCAGGACAATGTAACACTTTAAAGACTAACAAGATGGTTTATTAGATTATGAGCTTTCGTGGGCCAGACCCACTTCCTCAGATCAAATAGTGGAAGAAAATAGTCACAACCATATATACCAAAGGATACAATTTAAAAAAATGAACATGTATGAAAAGGACAAATCACATTTCAGAACAGGAGGGGGATGCGGGGGGGGGGAGGAGGAAGGAAGGTAAGTGTCTGTGAATTGATGATATTAGAGGTGGGGAGAGTGGGATGTCTGTGAGCTAATGGTATTAGAGGTGATAATTGGGGAAGCTATCTTGGTAATGGGTAAGATAGTTTGAGTATTTGTTCATTCCTTCCCGGAGAGTGTCGAATTTTAACATGAATGACAGTTCAGAGGATTCCCTTTCAAGTGCAGATGTAAAAGGTCTTTGTAGCAGAATGCAGGTGGTTAAGTCATTGAGAGAGTGTCCTTTCTGGTGAAAATGGCAAGAAACTGTTTTTTCTTTGTGATCTTGTCTGATATCTGTTTTGTGGGCATTAATCCTTTGGCGAAGTGTCTGAGATGTTTGTCCAATGTATAGAATCATAGAATCATAGAATAATAGGACTGGAAGGGACCTCAAGAGGTCATCGAGTCCAGCCCCCCGCCCTCAAGGCAGGACCACGCTCCGTCTACACCATCCCTGACAGATGTCTATCTAACCTATTCCAGGTTAGATATGTACATAGCAGACGGACACTTTCGGCACATGATAGCATAGATTATATTTCTGGATGCACAGGAACATGTGTTCTTGATCTTATAGCTCACTTGGTTAGGTCCAAAAATGGTATCAGCAGAATGAATATGTGGACAAAGCTGGCAACGGGGTTTGTTGCAAGGGAAGGTACCAGGGTTGGTATTAGTGTGGTATGTCCTGTGGTTGTTGGTAAGAATCATCTTGAGGTTAGGTGGTTGTCTATAGGAGAAATTATGTGACTTGCCCAGCATCATATCGCAGGTCAATAGAAGAGCCAAGAAAAGAACACTGAGGTCCTGATTTCCAGCTAGGTGCTCTTTCTGCAAGACTTATAGGATGTGTGCACTCTGCACCCTACGCCCAGCCTCTGACCCAGGTTTTAGCCCAAGTCTCTTGTCCTTCCACACTCAAATCAATCTGTCTTGGGTTGGCAAACACTCAGGATCCCGTCCTAGGACCCTGCTAGGGGAGTGGGTCAGGACCCAAGTCCCATTGCAGCTCATATCTGAGCCCTGTCATTTTGCAGAGGGACTGTAGCTCAAGCCACAGGCCCAATTCAGAAGTCACACCATAATGCAGTATGGATCCATTAACATGACCGTGAGACCCAGGTCCCACAATGGTAAGCCTAGGTTCAGGTAGGGACTGGACCAGTGTGAAATAGCCTCACAACCAGGCATACAAGTGGCAGTAAGTCATCCCTACACCTCTAGAAACACTCTCAGGTGGAGATGGGGTCCCAAGGATCTGGACCTCTTACTGTATGCAGTGGAGAAGAATTGCTGATACTCTGTGAGACTATTAGGGCATGTCTACACTAGGAAATTATTTTGAAATAGCTTATTTCAAAATAATAACTTCCAAAATAACTATTTCAAACTAGTGTGTCCACTCTACAGGGAAGCTTCAAAATTAGTCCAAGGCAGGCTCCATTAATGTGGTTGTGCTATCTTGACTTACAGCCCCAAGAAGCATTGGGGAGAAATTACGTTAAATGACTCTGGGGAGTAGTTATTTCGAAATAGCAGCAGTGGAGCATCCACACTGCCACTATTTTGAAATAATTATTTCAAAATAAGTGTAATTCCTCAAGGAATTCAAGTGTTAAATAACCAGCCCCTTATTTTGAAATAATGGGCTTGGTAGTGTGGGTGCTCCACTTGTGATTTTGAAATAATTCCCTACTGTAGACCAGGGCTTAGACATTAAGCAGCTTTTCCTACAGGGCCTAGGTCACATGCAATTGACTAGTTCTAATTTCAGCCAATAGAGAGCAGCTATATTTAAATTCAATTGTAATTTTATTACAATATGTTTTACTGAGTATCACATTTCTGTCCCAGATAGAAAACATACTACTGTAATTTCACAGGCAATTGGTTCTCCGTTTCTTCATCACAATTTTACTTCAATCCCCCATTGCCCTGGTTTTTATCAAAATCCTTTCGATTCAGGGAAGAAAACTGACAAGTGTCTCCTTCTTCAGCAAGCTTCATGACTGACAGCCCATGCTGTAATATAGACACAGTGCCATTTGCCCAAGGCCCAGGAAGAGACTTTAAGGGGACCTGTGGGCTAGCCATGTCTGGCCCAGGCCAGCTGACTTGGGCTTGTGCTATGGGGTTAAAAATCACTATATAGACATTTGGACTTTGACTGGATATTTGGGCTTTGTTGGGTAATTATATAAGATGAATAAATGCAGGGAATTTGTGAGATTATAATTTACTAATATTTATAAATTGCTTTGATATACTTCAAAATAAAGCTCCATATGCACAAAATATCCACAAAATATATCAGTAACAATCCAATTGTTATTTAATACATATATAAATAATCCATTAGCTCAATAATCAAAATAATGGTAGCTGAGATCCAGCAATGCTTAAGGGCTTGCCTATATGGGCATGATACCAGTATAAGTTAAGTTGAAATCACTACTGTTGTGTCAGTCCCATTTCCCAAGCGAACACTTTTATTCCAATAAAAAAGTGTTTTTTTCTTGGTTTGTTGTTGTTTTGGAAACAATTGAATCTAGGCTGAAAAACTCCCACATTCATTCTGGAATAAGAGAATCCAATATAATTACAGCAATTTAATTATCCGGGTATATAAATGGGAAAATGTTCTATGTAGATAAGACCCTACTCCCACCAGTAGTCCCACTGAATTGTGCTTCTACTGACAAGCAGAATAATAAAGTTGTTAATGAACTCAATGTTAAAATTTTATTCCCATTGGTCAAATATGGTTGCCAGTTCAATGAATGCCAAAGAAACAGCCAGTATCGTCAGGACAGAGGGGACATAAAAGGGGAAGACACCAAACAAGGACAAGGCAGCTTGAGGCAGTCCATAAAACAAATAAGCCAAATAGATTGCAAAACATTCTTGTCTGCAATAGCTCATTGTATGGACTTGGGCATGTGTCAATGGAAAAGAAACTTTCAAATTTTATTAACATTATGGTTGTGTCTAGACTGGCAAGTTTTTCCGCAAAATCATCTGCTTTTGTGGAAAAACTTCCCAGCTGTCTACACTAGCCGCTTGAATTTCTGCAAAAGCACTGACGATCTCATGTAAGATTGTCAGTGCTTTTGTGGAAATACTATGCTGCTCCCGTTTGGGCAAAAGTCTTTTTCCGAAAAACTTTTGCGCAAAAGGGCCAGTGTAGACAGCAGAGATTTGTTTTCCGCAAAAAAGCCCCGATCGTGAAAATAGCGATCGGGGCTTTTTTGCGGAAAAGTGCGTCTAGATTGGCCACGGACGCTTTTCCGCAAAAAGTGCTTTTCCGGAAAAGCGTCCTGCCAATCTAGACGCGCTTTTCCAAAAATGCTTTTAATGGAAAACTTTTCCGTTAAAAGCATTTCCAGAAAATCATGCCAGTGTAGACGTAGCCTATTATTCTACAATAATTATTTTTAAGGTCAGTGAAAAGGTCATCTTTGCAGTTTACACAGACATCAAAATCTGCATATTTTATCCCATCTCTGACAAAGCCACTAGGACCAAAAGAAACCATTATATTATTTCCTCCTCAGAACTCTCTCTTTCTTATTTCAAGTTGGACCACATTACAAATATCCTCCATTTTCCTGCCTGTTAACTTCTGAACTGCCAGAATATGGAGGGTTTAAAGGCTAGATGTACTGACAAGGAGAATTCCTTGTTTAAAAGCTCTAGTCACCGGGCACCCTTAATTAAAAATTGTATTGATTTTGCCCCTGCTTTTAATGACAGGCACTAGTCTGCAACTCTCATTGTTAGCCGTTGACAGTTTAAGTAGTGAAACAAAGGGCACTTATACAGCACTTAGTGCAAAATTATGACTGATTAAAAAGTGATTTATCATGATAACGGCATCTGCTTAGGCTTTGAAATTTTTTAATGCATTTGTTGTACACAGTATTTTGGGAGGTATACCACATGTAAATTTCTCCATAGACAGGGACCTCAGCAGTTTACTTGAATATATATTTATTGGGGTGTCATTTGGAACACTTTATTTAAGCAGCTGCCAGTATTTCTATAAGTAAAACCCCAATTTTCTAATTTGCTTGAAAATTGCTCTTTACAGTAACTTCATATATATAGTTATCTGCTGGCTGTTGTTTCACCCACCACTCCTCTGCCTTCGGATTCTGGACCTGCATCATTCATGGACCACGGCATCCTCTTCGGGACACTGCCTCAGGCAGTGCCCACTAAAGTGGTCTTTCATCCCCCTCTTGGGGGATCAGTCCTTCATCTCTGCTGCCACTGTGACTGACTATGGCCTTTAAGACTAGCCCCTCTCAGGGGCAAGTCACAGTTTGTATAGGCCACACCTTGATGGCAAGGTGTGGTGCAAGAGGGAAATGGGGGACCCAGGCCTGCCCACTTCTCTGGTTCATGACTTGGGGACCCTTCAGCAGTATTCTTGTCCTGCCCTTCTCTACTCTCCTTCGCTGCCTCTAGTTCCCTGTGCCACTTCCCCTATGATCCTTCCACCCTCCTATCCCTTGTGGCATGGCCAGCAGCCTGGCAGATATCAGTCTGGAACCTCGCTCTCTAGCACCCCTGAGCCTGCCTAGCACCGCTTTCCAAAAGGTACATTCTCTGGGAACCAGGTCCTGCACCTTCAATGGTCAGAGTCTAATTGTCTTTCTCTGTTCTGCATCTCCTTATATACAGCACTGCCCCAGCTAGCTACATTCTCGTTAGCTCTTTAAAAACTTCTCCCTCATTGGCCAAGGCTCTGCACAAGCTTCTTCTAGCCTGCTTTAACCCCTTTCAGCCAGTGTGGGGCAATCACCCAACCACAGTGACTAAAGTCAAAGACAGATTCAGGAAATCTGAGTTCTAATTCGGATTTACTGTGCGACATTAGAAAGCCACAACCTCTCAATGCCTGTTTTCCTATGTTTCCCAATTGTAAATGAAGCCCAGTGTTCCCATCTGTGTTTTGAAAGCATCTGGCAGACCAGGGGCTAGCCCTTAATTGATGTAAATCAGTATAGCATCACTGACATCAATGAAACTAAGCTGATTATCTCCAGTTGAGGATCTGATCCAATATGGATATTAGAAGAATCTTAAAAATTCCATCACATCACACAAAAACCCATAGGCTAAAACAAATAACATATTCAGTGAGTTTTCATGAATACTTCCTAAAAATAAGGGTGGGCTTAAATCAGCTTTTTATAGAAAATTGTGAGTGTAGCAAAACCCTGAAAACACTATGAAGATTTTTACATTTTTGTAGCTGCAATTTTCTGTTCAGCACAATACTTCCTTGCTCCCAGTTCATTTGAAACTAGACTACAATCTAATTTTACAGATCTACCTTGAGTAGGGGAACTTCAAACCAGAGAACAAATTGGGTCTTGGGCCATGTCTTCACTAAACGGAAGATTGATGCTGCCATGATCGATCTTCCGGAGTTCGATTTACTGAGTCTAGTTAAGACTCGCTAAATTGAACTCAGAGTGCATCCCTCATCAGTGGCCAGTACTTCTACTTCTGCGAGGAGTAAGGGAAGGCAATGGGAGCATTTGTTCCCATTGGCCTCCCACTGTGGGGACAGTAGGGAAATTTGAAACAAGGTTTGCCGACTTCTGCTACGTAATTAATGTAGTTTGGGGTTGCATATCTTGATTCGATGTTCCTTTTAGTGTAGACATGGTTTTAAAGTCATAATTCCTCTCTGGCTCAGGGAAGAAGGCTGAATGTTACTTCATTTCATTCTTTTTCTTGAAACAGGCTGCACCTCCACCTTCCTACAAGCATAGAGCCCTGTGCAGATACAAAATTTGTATCCACATCCACATCTGCAAAAATGAACCACGGATAGCTACATCCAGATCTGCAGATACAGATACCAGCAGATATCTGCAAATTTGCAAGGTTCTAAATACAGAATTTGTATCCTCATTTGCATCCTTATCTGCAAAAAGATACATGGATATCCACATGTATATCCATGGCTGTGGATATCCAAGGATATACAGTAGATATCCATGGATTTTCTGGGCTCTACATGTGCATTCTTGTGCTTGTGTGGATGTCAGTCAGAGCTCCTCTCACCATCTTGCTCTCTCCTCTTTCCCTCCATGTCTCAGTGTGAAATATTAACTCGTAGCCCCTACTGTCCTCTCCACAGTCAGAATCATGCTCTATGTAGGGACAAGCAGGTACACTGGGGGACTTATTCCCCTGCATGGCCAAATAAGGGCAAGGGCACTGTAGCCCTTTGCTTCAGAATACATAAAAGAAACTCAGATTTAAAATGTTTTATTTTTCACTTATATGAAGGTAGGGATGATCTGTAAGACATTAGATCATTCCTGGAGAAGTCTCCCTCGCAGAAAGTTAAGCCTGAAAAGTGATTTCAAATTACTTCTGTCATCATGAATGAAGGGTTGTGGTTTCTGGACTTTACTTGAATAATTGTTTGGAGTCCCCGTAAGAATCAGGATATGGCCAGGAGGAGAGTGTAATCCCGAGTGGTGTGCATTGTTACCTGTACATCTCAAAATGATCTTGGCAATCTAAAAATGGCAGTCGCAATGGGCCTGATCCAAAGCCAACATGTCAATTAGAATTTTTCTACTGATTTCAATGGATTTTGGACCAGTGTTTAAGAGAGAGACATTACTAGAACGGAAACATTTTCTTTTAACAAGAACAGATCAATGGATTAGCCAGAAGCTGCTAACACTGCCCTGTTCCCCCTGGGCGCTCACTGCCTTCTGCTTCAAAACCTCATTATGCCACTGCAGTTTCTTTTCACATTCCCACTACTCAGATACACAGCTGCTAGCAAAATGAAACCAAAATGCTTCACTCTGTAAGTATCTGCTCTGGGTAAATACGGTAAAGATACCCTTTGCCCTATGAAGAAACATGGCTCCTAGAACCTGCCTGCCAGGTTAGCATTTTGTACCAGACAGTCTAATCAGATGGAAACCTGCAGAGTTAAGAGTTAAATAACTTTACACATATTAAACTGTGGTTAAAGCACTTGCTTGGGTTGGGGCTTCCAGCACTTGGTGTAGAATGGACCACTTCTGGAGGGGGATGCAACACTTTGCCAGTGGATTTCACAGATATTTTCTGTCACTCAGGAACTGGAGGACTTTTGAGGATAGTGGTTTTTAGGAGTGTCAGACTCTTCTGCTTGTTTCTTTCAAACCTGAACCCTCTTGCCCCATCCCCTCAAACCTGTCCCTGTCCTGTCTCTTCCCCAATCCTGGCTCCTCACCCCACTCCTGTTTTCCTTGTCTAACCAGTTCAGTCTCCACTCTTGAGGTTTCTAATCCCCACTCCTAGTCTCCTTGCCCACCCAAACCCAATTTCCCCTACCTGGCTCTTTGTAAAATCTATTTCTTCCCTCTAGTCTCTAGTCATCTCCCCCATTTCATCCCTACTGGCCAACAGTCCCAGTCTTCCACTGTTTCCCTCCCCTGTTTCTGACTACTGACTCCTTCCCACTTTGACTCCGGCAATTTTCTTTCTCTATGTCCTTCCCTCCCTCCATCTCCAACCCCCTCTGCATTGTCAGCCAGGCTGCTTCCTCCTTCTCTTCGCTGCCTGTACACCGGTGAGAGGAGCATCAAGAGTACAGAAGAGTCTCCCTGTCCTCAATTCCACTGCATGGCGTCCTGAATGTTAAGGAGAGCAGTCAAATCACTGCTGCACCCTAAAGGGGTGTTTGCTCCAAAATCTATACAAAGGGGTCTGTGTGAGGTTTCAAATGAAAGCTTGTGTTCTACTGATTCTATGTATCCTATTCATGTACTTGTGTGATATCTGTATGTAGAGTTATGAATATGGACTCTGCTTATATTGTGAATGTTCTCTGTCTGAGACAGAGCAAGGGGCCTGGAATGTCCAGTCAACGACTATGCTAATTAGCACAGTTCCGAAGACAAGGACTCTCAAGGTGCCCAATACACACCTGAGGAATGCATCTGTGTCAGGGGGCCGCCCCTCCCTCGGGGCGGGCCGCCTGCCTCCGGGGCATAGTTCACTCTTCCCTGGCCTCGTTTCAAAGGTCCACTGCCCCTGTATTAGGGGAACTACGGCCCTCTGGCCTAGTCCGAAAGTGTCCAGGCTCTGCGGCCTAGTCCTTCAGCCAAGTCCCCACTCGTCGGGGGTCAGGGAGGGAGGGCTGGGGGGCCCAAGCCCTCCCTCTCCACCGGGCCCCGACCCAGGGCCCTATCAGTGGCGGGCAGCTCCCACCACTGGCTCGGCGGGGGCTCCTCCCCGCAACGCCCTGAGCCCTCAGGGGCTTTTCCAGCTCCCTGCCCTGGGTCGCTTCCTACCCCCAGCCCCCGGCCCGTAGTGGTCTCTCCAGTTGGCGTGAGTCGCGTGGCAGTCGCGGCACTTCCCCAGTTGGCATCGGGGGTGGGGGTGGCCGGTCCAGTGCCTGGGTCACGGGGAGTCGGCCGGCGGCTCCGTCGTTGGGGTTGAGCCCGGCTTGGGCCTGGCAGCAGCAGGTCCAGCAGGCCTGTCGACTCCCTCTCTGGCAGTCCGGTCTGAGCTGCAGGTGGTTGGGCACTACCTCCAGCTCTGGCTGCAGTCTGCCCCCTCTGAGCAAGCTGGCAGCCTTTTATGCTTTGGCTCCCTTAGGAGCATGCCCAGTAGGGCTGTGTGGGTGGGGCCCTCTCCGCCCCCGGCACCAGGTGGTTTCCCTGGGCTTGAGTGCGGGGTGGGGCTGCCCGTCACAATCTGGGAACCTGCAAATAATGGCTGATGACATGGGACACAGGGATAGATCACTGGACCATGTGAACTACTCTGGACAGGAAGATGCCAGGAGACATATATAAGTGTCATGTGGCAATCTCCATTTTGTCTTCAATTCTGCTCCTGATCCCAGATGCAGTCTTGCGAGGGACAGAGAGCGGGAAGAATCGTGGACCAATCCTGACTCAGTATGTACACCAGAGACTTTTAAGATAGCAGTTTGCAACATCTCTGCTGAGAGCCTGCATTGAGAACTTGGTGATTCAATGCATGTCATGTATTCTCCTTAACAACCTTACTCTCATGCTTTTCTTTCTTTTATTAATAAATCTTTAGATTTTAGATTCTAAAGGATTGGCCCAGCATGATCTTCTGGGTAAGATCCAGAGTGTAAATTAATCAGGGATCTGTGGCTGGTTTCTTGGGACCGGAAGAATCCATTCGGGATAGGTGACATTGGGTTCTATAACCTCTCCCCTGTGTGTTAAGCTTGGGGCTGATTGTGGCATAGGGAAAGCTGGGGTGTCTGACGGGTTTTGCTCATGAGGCTTCCTGCTAGCCAGATTGGCAGCTGAAGTGCTCTGCGTGACTGGTTTATGACCTGTTTGGGAAAGGTCTCCAGTCTGGGGCTGTAAGAAGCCCTGGTTTTTTAGCAATTTGTCCTGAGCGGATGCCCTCAGCTGTGCCCAGACCCAGACCGGTCCGTCACATCTCCTCCCTAGACCCCCACAACTGGGAGCTGGGATTGCTCAAGCACTGTGTGGGATGAGGCATGCACAGGAGATGGGAGAGGTTGGAGCATGCTCAGTGCACAGATGACTTCTTCAGTTATTATAATTTCTCTCTAACAATTCTCTACTGAACATGTATAAACCAATTTTTCAAGGGCTTATAACTGGTCAAGTGTGGGCAGATTTTCACAGAGATAGCAAAAGCAAATTCCTGAAATAACAGCTGTGCCCTGCTGAATTTCAATTCCCTGCTTCAAAGCATGAGCTTCTCAATGAGATGACTAATATTTTTCCAACATGGCAAAAACAATCCCTAGCATCATTCTTAGAATGATCAGTGTTTTGACTGACATGTTCCAAACAAATTCAGCATGAGGTAGGTACCTGGCATGAAACATTTCAGCTTGATCGGTTACAGCTTAGCAAACCTATAAACAACTGAAAATAAGGTGTTATAAATGGGAGGTATTGACTCACTTAACAACAGGCAACGCCGACGGTTCTGCCCATCATATGTAAACAAATGCTGCCCGTGCATCCATTGAAGGGCTGCTGGAAATTTTGGCACTGAGTTTAATTTCATGGTAACTCACCTACACACCTTGTGCACTGAGAAGATTGAGATACAGCATGAATACACACAGTAAATAAATCCATTGTTAGTGAACTGTAATTATGTATATTTTGTATGTGGTGAAGAAACCAGCCATGTAAATGATGACAGATAATTATATATAGCTCTCTTGAGTATTAATATCACTCTCCCTGACAGAATAGGTGTCTTTAAGACTTTTTCCTCTCTATGCATAGGCTAATATTGCTCCTCCACATTCCTCAAAGAAATTATACTGTTTAAATTAAAATAATTTTTTATCACAGAAATCCTCCATGTTATATAACTAACTTGCCCGTTATTGTGCTAAGAAGTCAAATTCATCTCTTATTCTTGCCAGTGTCAAGCCAGACCAATTCTACTGATTTCAGTGAAGTTATTCTGGATTTACTCATAAAAATAACGAGAAGTTCTGTGGCACCTTAGGACTGGTCTACACTAGGACCTTAATCCAAAATTATCCCCCAAGGTAGAATTTGTAAGCGGTGCAGTCACACTATCAAGCCCATTATTCAGGAATGATGGGCTGCCGAATTCAAACTCTGTAGTCTTGCTTTTCATGAGGAATAATGCTATTCCTGTACTTGTATGTCCAAATTAAAGTTAGTGTGGACACTGCAGTGCCACTAATTCAAACTTATTGGCCTCTGGGAGGCCTCCCACACTTCCCCATAGTGCTTTCTTGGGTTCTGAGTCTGAGGTAGTGCGTCCACATTAACAGAGCCTGCCTCAGACTACATTCGATACTTCCCTGTAATATCAAGAAGTCAAACTTAGTAAATTTGGACTAATCTCCTAGTGTAGACATGGCTTGGAAACTAACTAAAATATATAAATAGTATGCGCTTTTGTGGGCAAAACCCACTTCTTCAGATGATATTGATTTTGAGATTTGAGGCTGGATTTACCCATGTGTAATTAACAGCAGATATCTGGCTGGTGGTATTTGTCTCCTGGGAGAGCTGTAGATTACAGCAAGCAAAAAGAACAGCTCATGCTCTCTGCTGGGAAAAACATATGGAACAGGATCTGAGGGGAAATAAAACTCTCTGTGAGGTTCCCCTTGTGGATTTTTTTTCAAATTCTTTCATTGCAGGATGAAGATGATAATGAAGATGCAATGGGTTTACCCTCCACAAACACCCCAAGTCTTCTTAGTTATGCTTGAGGGAATCTCTAGAGAAAGTAGGTCATCAGATGCTTCTACAAAACTCC
Source organism: Pelodiscus sinensis (assembly GCF_052426305.1). Lineage (NCBI taxonomy): Eukaryota > Metazoa > Chordata > Testudines > Trionychidae > Pelodiscus > Pelodiscus sinensis. Next base: position 154,050,105 of record NC_143054.1, read on the forward strand.
AGGTTCCTTTATATCTTGTCCATTATTTTCCAAGGTTGATTTCCATCTTTCACCAGCAGCTTTCTCTAGAATCAACTTTTAAGATATGTGGTAGGGTCCACACTGCAGAGAGACTCTCCACCAAAGGTAATACTGTCTTGGTTAGATACCAGGCACTTGGCCATAGCCTTCCCCTCCTAAGGTGCTGATTTCTGGACTTCATGAGACAATGTTGTGGAGAGGCTTGAGCACCCTTACATAAAGCTGGGGTTGGAGGAGGATCTACTTGTATGGAGGGTCCTTTATATGCAAATAATGGGGAGACATTTACCTCTTACCATTATTTCTGCAATCTCCCATGAAGTAGAGTCAGTCAAATAGTAATAATAATGGGTAAACAATCAAAACAGGAAACGACACAGAGACATAATGATAGCTCTTCATTTTATGTGGTGACCGGAAGGATCATTATATAAGAATCTTCAGGATCCAACATTTGACTCTGAACACCACAGGATTGGTATCACAGTCATGTGATAGATACACGTATGTCCTAGGATCACGTGACTACTCTACACATAGTCCAAAGGTTTAACAGTTAATCACTATCAGTTTGATAAGTCCTTGCCAAGGTCACACAAGAAGTCACCACTAAAATCAGGAACAGATCCCTAGTCCCAATTCCCAACTCTGTGTTCTAAATACAATTTCACTTGTACAACAACTTGGATACACACTAAATGCCTTTAAAATGAATACAGTTTTGCTCCATGGCAGGATGTACTCTGTAAAGTACTGTAAGCATAATAGAGCATTTCTTCCGTACATGGAGAAGCCTCACACAATAGCCAACTGTAACATGAACAACAACACAATTACCTATATGGGCATTAACAGCAGCAGGAATACTGAAAGAGTTATGGCTTGTGTTGTTAATAACAACTCCATGCAATGATTAATAAAACACAAGTAAGGATAACTCTTCTTGTTTACAAAGACATAAGCCCTGATTCTTAGTTGGTAGAAATCAGCAGAGCTGCACAGATATAAATTGAGTTTATACCAGCTGTGATCTGGTCCATGAATTTTAACTTGGTAGTGTTTCTCTAACGTTCTCAACAAAAATCCAAACCCAAAAAGCAGGTGTTTTAGTATGGTGACATAAAGCTACCCAGACATTAATCCTTGGGTTTGAGATAAAGTAAACATAAAACCACAATTGTTAAATGTACTTTAATTAGGAGCACTGCAATGCTTGCCTTTGGTGTGGACATGGGACACACTGTTTTATAGTGAATGCTCTGCTTTGTGTACAGTGATAGCTCAGATCAATTTTCTTTGATGTGTGCATCTATTTTCCTTCTCTTGCTCACTGATAGTATATGCATTGAATACATGGCATTTGCTGTAAACACAGGTGTCCTGGAGGAGATGCAGGTGTTCACCCTTCTTGTCTTACTCTAGTTCCCATTGGGATTTAAAGAAATGCTTCCCCGCAGAAAAAAATATCTGCATGCCCTTGAAAATAATCTTTGAAGCTCATGAGTAGACACTGGCGTGTGACCAGAATTTGGCCAACATACCAGCTGAGTGTGGATTTCAAATACAGGCATCAGAATTCCCCTTTAGCGTGTCATTTTGGTTTTTTCAGTAACAAAAGGATTTCTACACATCTTAGCGTTCACTGATATTTCAGCCACTCCATCACTTTACCTGTTGAGCCCTTGGCTACTACAGAAAACCCCAATATAGATTGAGACACAAGCTGAAAACCAGTCTTGTTTCCTACCCCAGCTCCTGTGCATTGCTCCTGCATGTCCCCATTAGGGATGTAAAATCCCGTTTGATTGGTTAACCAGTTAAATGTAATGTTTAACTGGTAAACTGATTAAAGGAGGGGCAGGCAGGAGGAGTAGAGTGTCCCTCCTCCTGCCACAGGTGGGGGCTACTCCAGCTGGGCTAGTGCTCCCTTTCTTTGGGCACGTTCCACAGGGCTGGAGCAGCCACCTGCCCATGGCAGCCGGGAAGCTGCTCCAACCCCCACCAGTTAACCAGGACCAGTAAGCCTCACCCATTAAGGTTAAGCAGTTACCCATTCACATCACTATTCCCCATGGGGTTGTGGTGCACTGCATAAATTTAGACTTTGTTGCAATGAATGACAAGACTTTTGTTGTTCACAGGTGCTTCACTACACCCACTTCAGTACAAAAGTTTACCTTGGAAAGGCAGTGTAAGTGGCTTGTTGTCAGCAGAAGTGATCTGCTGTCAACAACATGAGTCCCATTCATAGGGGTGGAAGCATTTTGTTGGCAAACATAGTGACAAACAGAGCTTACACTGCCCAACTTTTAGCAACATGGCTGGGTCTCTAAAAGCCATGTAGCATAAACAAAGTCTTAGAATAGATCAGTTCTGTCAAAGACTTCCACTCTCTTCCCCCTACCCTTGAACCTTTTTAACCCAGCAACTCAGGAAACAGGGTTTGCTGGATTAAAGATTTTAGTGGGCCAGAGAGGGAGTGAGGGGGAGGGAGGGAGGGTGTCTATCTGGTGTTCTGTGTCCCCAGTCACTCCCAGGCCCTTGCTGCTATGGGAATGGTGGGGACAAGCCTTCAGCAGAGCATGTCGCTTCATTGCCATTCTACTAGCTGGGGAAGTGGGGGGGAGTATCAGCAGAGCAGCTTCCTCCTCTCCCTGCCAGGGTCAGTACCATGGACGGTTCCCGAATTCAGGGCACGCGGAGTATGGAGGTTACAGTGTACATAGATTCAATTCTTTTAACATAGGAAACCAGGGACATTTCATGGTAAATATTACTCCCTCATTTTCTTCCCATATGCTAGTTTTTTCTTTAAACTCTATTTGCTTTGACGGGTGATCTAGATGCTGGAGTCTGATGGAAAGAAATAGAGGGCAGACTGGGGAACTTATAGAGTAGAGAGGCTAAAGTAAAAGTTGCCCATTCTGGGGGCAGGAGAAGGAAACCTCCTTTCCGAGTGCTGCTAATGACCTGCGGAGGAGCTGCACAGCAGTCATTTCACAGATACGATGGCAGGTCACTGCGACAGATGTTCCCAACATATGTGGAGAATTAATTACCCACTAGTAAACAAAATCTGTGATGCGGAGAGTCATTTTGTCCAAATTTCCTTCGATTTTGCTGTTATTAGGAGCTTAATTTTTCTTGATCAGATAGACCCTCTTGAATTAAAGTGTTCCTTAATGGGCTGTACTGAACATTTTCTGAAGTGCTGAGGGAAAGTGGCAAGGAGGAGGGGTTGAGGGAGATGGGTTTAGCTGGAAGAGTTGATTGTGAAGCTGTACCACAGTGAGTGATTAGTAAATTATTTGATTAAAAGGTTGGATGCCAGTCATATGGTTTTCTTGGTTTTTTTTTTAATTCTAATGGTTAACTTGTGTTCAACGGCATTTACACTTAATTTAACTATGTACTGAGGAACAGCTGGAGTTTCTGGGAAAAATTATAATGTTTTGAGGGAAAGACTGGAAATAAAAAAGGTTTTATTTTCTTTTGCTGTCAATATTCTGGAAGTGTTAATGTCTAGGGGCCATATTGTGCATTGATTTTTTTAAACAGAACTCCCCCATTTAAATCAATGAGGAAATCTGCTTAAAATAAAAAAAAAATCGATGGCTTGATATGGCTCTAGGACATTAGAATGAAATTCTTATATTCATGACCTAGATAGCAAAGCACGGGGCCAGAAACCCCATGCTGTTTCTCACAATTCAATTGTTGCATTAATACTTTTAAGCCAAAGAGTAAGTAGAAATGGACATTATTTACCAAAAAGGATATTAAAGGGCAAAATATTTATTCCTCTTCAGGTTGACTGAATTTTTACAAATTCTCTCCAAAGTTTTTTATTCTAATTTTCTTTCTGAAGATCAGATTGTGCCTCCACAACTTAGATTCCATTTGCAAATTTGCACATAGGACAAGCTGACATTTCTGCCCCTCTAAATATCTCAATCTACACAATACACTGCCTTCCTCCGAAGTGCACAAGGCACTTCAGGTGCCAGAACTGGTAACATACAGTCTCCACAAAGAGAGGAACCTTAAACCCAAAACCTTTCTCTCTGACCATACCTGGATTGTTTTGGAAATTTGGATCCAGAACTGAAATTTGCCATTTGGGTTCATCTCTAATCTTGATTTGAAAAAGAAAAAGAACGGTCTTTGTTTGCTTTTATCTTATTTTGGACATGCAAGGTACAAATGACTTTTCATAAGGATTGTATGGTCCTCTTCTTTTATGTCGAAGGTGCACCTGGTCTAGTTACATGGGATGTCAACATCGAACAACCTCTCTGCTTGGTCTCAAAGTAATTAGTAAATGTTGTCACCCTATTATTCACCCACAAAAGAAATGCAGTGCGCTTACTTGAGGGCATAACTAAAGGAGAAGCCCCAAAGTTCTCAAATCTGATATGAGACAAGGACTTAGCAAGTACCACAGTGTACCAGAACTTTTTGGTTTTATCATCAGATCTTCAGAAGTAGAAAGAAGCTGATATTGCAGGAAGTGTTCATTGTAAGCTGAGCGCTTCGGCAGATGCCCAGGAGAAATTCAAGTGCAGGCCCAGCTGATTGATAGCGTGTACACAGTTGCCCACAACTGGCAGCATGTGTTTCTATTGGTGCTGCACATCTGTACATGCCTTGATGCACACAGCAAAATTTATTCTGTACGTGGATAGAAAAAATTAGAGGGAGCATTGGTTGCAGGTCCTTTGGCATTGCAAGGGGGCATGCAGAATGGTCAGAAATGTGCTAAATCTGAAAAAAAATATTCAGGTTAAGTTAGGGGATGAGTATTTCATCTCAAAACTTTCATATTCCTCACTAGTAAGAGGGAAGGATGATCTGGTGGCTGAAATGCAGTGATTTGACTCTGCTCCTGACTGCTATTTATCTCTTTTCATTTAATCTCTTTTTGCTCTTCTGTAATATGGGGATAATAATACTTCCCTATCCTAACTGGAGTCTAAGTCATTCATGTTTGTAAAGTACTTTAAGAGCCTATGATAGATGGCACCAGATGTGTAAATTGTTATAATAAGTATTTAAAACTGATCACCTGTATTGCACACACAGTTTGCATTTACAAAATGCTAACAGTATACATAACTATCAGTGTGCATGTGCAAATGTTTGATTTCAGTTCAAACAGACACCAATGCAAATTCTGAGAACACAGCTCCAGAAGACAGTTTTGAATAGCTTGCATTCACTGCAATATTAGTTGAAGACATAACTCGAGTAAAGCCCCTAACCTGACTCCTGTCCACAAATACAGATGTCCAGGTCAGGTTCAGTAGTTTCTTTAGCTCAAGCCAGTTAGCCTGTCCGATGGCACAAGCTGACACTCAAGTGCTGCTGATGCTTGAGCATCCATAGGGATGCAGCTACAGACTATATCTCGGGTTAGCAAAACTCCATAACTGGAGTTATGTGGCAAAGTGGCTTGCTTTGTCGACGGAACTGGCTGTAGTCTAGACGCTCTTTGTCAACAAAGCCTCGGTCAACAAAAGCCTGTAGTCTAGATGTACCCTCACAGTTTAACCTGGAGCAGGAGCCAAATGGAGACCGTTTTTGGCTCCCTTCCATGAGCCCTACACTGCCCACCTTGTATGAGGAATAGGAATCTGGCCTGGCAGATGCTACAGGTCTAGTCAGTCACCTGCCTGGCCATTAGGAAGGGCCATTTTCTCCAGTGGGCCAACTAGCAGAGATGCTGCCTTCCTCACAGCACCTTCAACCCATTTTGGATTGAGAAGAAATGTAATTAGTATTTAACTGAGGTATCTGGTTGAACTGTTAACTCATCACATCTTGTGGCCAGGTTCCAGTTTGGTTAAAGGATAAAATAAATGGTCCCAAATAGAGAAGACTTGGGGTTTGGAGATGAGTCTTGGGCTCGTGGAGCAAGACCTTTTGGCCTTCATAGGTCAAGGTCAGACTTTGTGGCCCTCGTGGACGAACATCCATCCAACTATTGGGATGCAGGAAAAGGAATGGTGCTAGGACTCAGAGAGAGCCGAGTCCTAAGATGAAGGCCGAGGAGTATTACATGTTACGGTATGGTGCCCTCTAACCCCTGAACAGTATCCCATTAAATTATTGATATAGGAGAACATGGGTGATGGGTGGGAAGCACCCTTCCCCAGTGTTAAAGTTTCATCAAAATGTGCAGCATGCTGCTTAATTATATGCCCATGTCTGCTCTTGTTTTGTCTACATCAGTGCACTTGACTTTTCCATAACTTCAGTATGACTTGCAGTCAAAACACAGGAAAAGTGGGGGTAAAATGGTGGATAGGTCATAAACTGGCTGACTGTATAGGGGTGAATTTCACTAAGAGGACAACCTATTCAGTGCCAAGTTGAGATTGCATTATTTTGAATCATAACTGCTTTTTAAAGCAACAGGGTTTTTTTCATCTTACAAGTAAAAGCAGATGATGTACTGGTGAAAGATTATCAATTTACAATTATGTGACAGAAGGTTCCATTCCCTGCTTGCATTCCTTTGGGTAAACGATCTTTGTGCAACATGCAGACAACAAATTCATCAACAAGCAGATAGGTACAAATCATTAGAAGCTTAGTTATGGCAGTGATAAAGATGGGAAACAGCACACTTAAAACAGAGACTACTTTTTATTTCGTTTCTTACTCTACTTATTGATTTCCTGTCCTTTTTTTTCTATAAACTTGACTCATCACAGGAAACAGAGAGCTCTTTGAATAAAGGTATGTGATATATAACAGCAGTTGGTGTATAGTTTTCTGATGCCGGTATCCATTTATTGACAGTTGACATTTATCCTTACATGTTCTCCATTCTCTGCTATATTTCCTTTGCAGGGAAGCAAAAACTCCAACTATGAATAGAAAACTCAAAGAACAATTTAGAAATCTATTTGAGAAATCAAATCAATTTAGAAGTCAAATCTGCAATTTGTTATAGATGATTAATGATCAGTTGAATGATTAAATAAAAAGTACATATTTATATATACATTTCTATATATAATAGGCCTCATCCTGAAATGTATAGTCACACATGTAAATGGGATTTCTAGGGTGAATAAGAATTACTCATATGATTAAGAGTTATAGATGGGATCTAATAATAACAAAAATAATAAGAAATATAAAGAGGCCTAGGAAGAATTTGCATTAATATGTAGTTTGGGCATATCTAGAACTGATGCTTCCTTTTCCATCATCTATATTTGTTACATATATAGAATTATATACATTAATTATATTTAAAGGACATTATTAAATTTGCCAGGTCATTCACTTTAATGTTAGGAAATGCCAGATTTAAGGCTGCCTATGCAGTCTTAATTTGACCCCTTTGTGACTCATGATACAGTCTTTAATGATCACACACTATTTTTTCTACAGTGCACCTTCTTTGGAGATGTATCTGGGCTGCTACTTTGTCCACATCATACACCAGAAGGATATCACTGATATGTGATCAATTTATACTTTTAGAGGATTTCATGTTGAAACACCAAATGTAACCTGGTATTTGGACACATAGCCCACAATATCAAAATACTCTTCCAACATCATTTTTCAAGATTACTCTTTTGAGGTAAAAGTTCTAAGAGCTCAGGATAGAGTTTGTGCACAAGATTACTTTTGTGGAGAGGATATATCTGCTGTAACACTTTGCACAATACCACAGAATAATTTGGCTTCATTATATACAGAGCCACCCCGTCCATAGGATGAATCGGGGCAGCCACTCTAGGCCCCATGTTTTTGGTCCCCCACCCCCGCAGCAGCTGCCACAACTCTCCTATGGACAGGAGGGACCAAGAGGATTACAGGAGCTTGGCATGGGGCGACATCAAAGGTCGCCCCCCCACACTCACCATGCAGTCGGTGGGAACCGAAGTGGCCCAGCAGCCTGCTCCGCCATACCACTCCACTCTCCTGGCCTATTATGTTTGGCTTCTCCAGGGTGGAGGGAAGCAGAGCGCTCTGGCCACAGGGCACTCGGGCTCCCACCGATGTGAAGAAGCAGGGTGCAGTTGGCCAGGAGAGGGCAACATGGTGAGATGGAACAGGCTGCCAGGCTGCTGCACATCCTGCTGCCCATGAGGTGACTGTGTGGGAGGAGGGGAAACTGCGCCAGATCCTCGTAATCTCCCAGGCAGCATTGTTTGGGGTAGAGGATAAGCAGGTAGAGTGTGGGGGGACAAGGGCAGGGATCAGGGAAGGGATAGAGCGGCAGTGGAGGGGCAGGGCCTATAGTGAGGAATGGTTGCCCTAGGCACCACACCCCACTTGGGATGTCTCTGATTATATCAGTTCCTATAATATTTAGTTACTGTGTGGGAGAATATTCAGAATTAGCTCTGAGGCAGACACAATAACAAGCTGGGCCAACTATCCAGAGGCAGTCCAATGCAGACCTACGGCTCAATCCTGCAAGTGCTTACAGACTAATACATTTTGTCACACAAGCAATCCCACTGCATTCTCTTCAAAGTTTGCAGGTTCAAGCCCTTCATTCAAGAGGCAGCTGTATGGACCTCATCTACATTAATTTGTTATTCCTAGCAACAAATGATTAAACCAATTTTCTGATTAATCAAAACTCTACTTTGTAACCAGCCGTGTGAGACCAGAATTATAAATCACTCTACATGATCTGTGGCACTACAAAGAACAAGACTGAAAAATTAATTTGGTAAGAAATATTTATCAACTAAAATCTAACCTTCATGCAGAGTTAGGATTGTAGTCAGATATCAGTTATTTCATAATTGCTTCAGGCTTCCTTGCTGCTTCCTCTGTTGAGCAGCTGGGTTGGCCACAGAACAGAATTTTGGTCTAGAGTGACTTGGTTTTATGTAGGGTATTCCTATAGGCTGGACCATAAGAAGGACCAAACTGGAGCCGGAAGGGGGAGTTGGCTGAGAGAGTCCAGATTAGATTTCAAGTGGTGGTAGTGGTAAATTATTTAACCTGCCTATAATGTAGCTCATTAGAATGCGACATCATTCAAGTCTATCCACAAAGTCAGAACTCAGGAGCACAGCAAACTAAACAGAGCTATCCAAAAAGAAGTTGACCCAAGTGGAGTTATTCTGAGAGAAATCAAATTAGACATAATTGGTGGCAAGTTTCTGGAAGAAAAAAAGGAGGGACCAGACTCCAAAACACTTTTGGGATGATATTTCCATATTGTTTTTCTAATCATTTTTGCTTCATCAGTTGGTTTGAATTGTCAAATGGCTAGTAGTATCCATCTCTTAGAAACTCTTGCAAACCTTCCCTTTTCATCTAACCAGTAACTGAAGTACCTGCAAGGAGACATGCAAGAGGATAAAGCAGTTCTTTGCCTTCCTCCTTTCTTTATCTTGCTTATTCGTGGCTATGTAGGACCAGAGTACAGTCTTGCCATGACATTCATTCAAAATGCATGAAACTCAGAATTAGCTTGCCAAATAGGACAATGATGACTGGCCCAATTAATCCTGCCAAATGAAATACCGGCATTCAGAAATGCTAAGCTTTAGACATTTGTAAGATGAGGCATTCAGCCCAAGTGCAAGAGTGCTTACCAGACTGACTGATCCATTATCACACAATATTTGAGCATAGAGAACCTATCATCCCTCCTTCCATTCAGTGAAGAAAATGCTAAGACTGCATCCAGCTCAGACATTTCAACTGTTGCTACCATTTGTGCAGCTCCAGCTGCAGTAGCAATGGTGAGATCCCTGGTGGAGTACATATCTGGGGATGGTAGAGACAATCCCACCCATGAGTGCTTACCCCTTGATCCACAAGAAGCACTGCCATCACTTAGCTAATGCTATTTACATTGATCATTTTGACAGTCCATAAACACAGCTCGATCAGTCACTTGTGCAGCCGGATTCCAGAACAGCACAGAGCCAAGAAGTAGCACGTATATCACCCCTTTCTCTACCTCACTGATGAGGTGTGGCTGAAGAAAAACAACCAGATGTAGGGATAGCTAGGTCACACTGAGATGCAGCTGCTAAAATGGCCCCAGGAACTGTGGGTAACCAATGAAAAACAGAATCTCTTTGGGTAGTGGCATGGGGACTATGTGCAAGTAACAGTGTTAGGAGAGAGAAATGTAGTGGACAGGAGGAGTTGTATTTGGGAAATAATTTATTAGAATCAGAAGTAGGACATGAGACATTTTACACAAAAGGACAATATCCCTAAACTCCATCAGCTGAAAATTAGTGTGTAGGGTCTTTTTCGGTTAGATACTGTACAATATAATTAATCCTCATAAAATGTAAGCGTTCTGCAGTTATTATTCAAACCAAACCAGTATCACTATTGAAGGATGTAGCATTTGAGATCATTTCTGTTGAATACTGTACTATTCCTTTATAAAGTTAAGCCATTGAACCGTGATCTGAATTCCAGCTCATACTGCAGCACTACTATAAGAATTATGGAAATGAGAAATGGAAAACACTTACTAGGGCTTTTAGTTCCTCTTCCAGCTAGGGTGGGATTGTTCAGAGCAATATGTGCCCCAGAGCAGGACTCCTAAGTCCAGGGGAGGATAGTCAATTACATGCTAAATTTTCCTGTCAGAAAATTTTTCTTATATTCAGCCTGAAATTTCCCTTCAAAACACCTTCACAACATGCCTAAATCATTTCCTTTAGCACTACCCCCAAATGATTCTCTTCATCCTTAGTATTTAAAACCCGCAAATACATGTAGATGGTTATTACTTTCCACTCTTAGCTCTTTGTAACCAAGATACCCATATTTAGTTCTTTTATTTCTCCTTGCTATCATTCATAGACCCTACTAAAAAAAACTTGACTAAAACTATTTTAGTAACTCAGCAGGAATAACGGTATTTTCTGTTAATAATAAAAAGAGTGCTGAGTTATTTAAAGGATGAAATCATTTACAGTAACAAGTTACCTAATGGTACTACAATTTTCTAATTACTCATAGGTTCAAATGATACCAGTATTGGTTTATGCTGCAGGGCATGAACAGCACTGAATTAACTGAATAAACTTATTATAAACTGGCAATTAATGATAATTATAAAGTGGGCAGAAGAAATCAAGTGATGCGATTGGCTAATAAGAACACAGTGTTGAAATTAATACATCATTTTCAGTTCAGAACATGTTAGATCTGTAACTAAATTAATATATGTACAATATGTAATTTTTCAAAGCATTTTATAAGAAAACTTTATAATTGCAATGAGACATTATTGTTCATGCCTAAGTACATTGATAGCAATCAGGTAGAATTAGTTTATGTTTGATGTTTCAGCTGATTATCATCAATACAATGAGATATGAATAATATACCATAATTCACTTCCTGAAATAGTTTGGGCTTAATGGCTCTTTATTTCATATCCTGCCCATTGGTTTATACTCATTTTTCCCCATAGTGTCCTACCCAGAATCCATGGACAGTAGGTTAATGGTAAAATGATGAAAGCCATTTGCTAAGTGCCCACAACTTCTCTAATGTGGGTCAAGAACAGTGAAGTTCTTGCCAAATCCTCCAGCAAGATGGAAGAACTAGTGAAGTGGCTTCTGTTTTGTGTTGGTTTGATTAAGCTAGCCTAATGTGGATAGAATGTAACTGAGGCAGCACAAGCAGTGGAAGGAAGTAGACAATCTGACTACGTGCCTATGGTCTCGGAGCGGGTTGTACTTAGGGAGGCTAACCCCTACCACCTATTGTGCCATTGTGGTGACTCAATTTTTAGAACTCTAGCTCAGTATTTCTCCTCATGTAGGGAATTACTTGCCTAGCTCTAAGGGTAGTCAGTGAGAATCCCAAGCTGCATCCCAGTTCCTGCATTGCTCTGGGAGGAGAGTACACTGCTCTGGATCTACTCCTGGCACAAAGTACATCTCCTGGTGAGTGGTATCACTGTGCTGAACAATCTGATGGTGGGGTGAGCCCAGGATTTACCCAGGCCCAGCCCCATTCGGTCCACTCCCAGCAGCTCAGCGAACCTTGCTTCCCCTTCCCTGCTACTTCCTGTGATGCACATAGCCAGCACTGGAGTACAAGGAGGAATCTTATGCTCCCTTGGACTTCCATGGAGCCAGGCTAGCAGGGCTACAATCTGGCCCCAAGTACAGACAATCCTTTTTACTTTTGTATGAACGAAGTGCTGCAGAAAGTGAGAAATTAAATAACACTAGCTTGAGCCAGGCCTAGCACAGGCAGGCAGGCATTTTGCAAGCTTCCCCCACACTGTGCAGTTAAAGAACACTGGCTGCACTTGAAGACAGATCTAATAAATATGCTATTTGGTTAGACAATGCACCTGTATTTACAAATCATAGTTCTTATGGAGGTCTTGTTTACCAGTTTATGAATTTATCAAAATACTACTACTGTGGGCAGAGCTCTGGACCATACAACCCTTATTTACATAAGCCAGACTCACTGATACCCATGTAGTTACTCCTGTGAATAAAGGCTATTGGCATTGATAGATTTGCAGGAGGAAGGTGTTGCGAGGAGGCAGCAAAACTGGCAGAACAGAGTAGAGACCCCCAACTCTCACCAAGATTCTGTTGCACATACAGTCCTCCCTCGCCCCTCCCCTCCCAGCACCCAAACAACATGGGAAAGAAGGACCAGTCTAATTCAAATGCAGAGAATGTGAGGAGCATCTCAGGTATGTATGACTACCCCTGAGGTGGTGGTATTATCCCCGTTTTACATATGGCAAACAGGCCCAGAAATTAGAGCCACAGTTGTAAAAAATGTCAACTCCTTTGGGAGCCTAATATAAGATGCCTAAGGATCTGACTTTTCAGGCTGCAGCTATGTGTCAGGGTCTCAAGAGTAGCCAGGACATGACCAATACTTAGTATAGACTGGTTCAGCAACACAGGGACTCTATGGCAAAGGGAGGGATAGAATTCGAGTCTATAAGTCCACATTTAACTGCTTTTGCACCGACACCGTGTTCTCTCTTCCCCTGGCTTCCTACCCCTGACATCCCTACAGAGGGGGCCAACTTCTGCAATATGTTGAGGCAGGGTCCTACAGGTAACAGCCATCTTCACTTCACCACTTCATTCAGCCGCAGAGCAAGTCCATTGTATGTCGGCACCCCCAGCTGAACCCAGATCCAGATCACCTCTGTCAGCTGATTCAAGTAATGAATCAAGTCTCCTGACTGGCTGAAAACTCCAGCATGTATGTTCTCTTACTGTGCACCACGCCTGGCTGCTCAATCATATTCCACAACCCCAGCTTTGTTTCTGGTCCTGCTTCCCCATCTCCTGGACTTTGCACCTGACCCCTGCTTCTGCCCTTGTTCCTGATTTTCATTACTGGCTCCTGCCCCTGCTCTGGCTAGTACTCTGGTTCTGGCCCTGGGCTCCTAATTCTTGGCTCCAACCTATTCCCTGGACTTGATATTTGGCTTCTGACTGCACCTCAGACCCTTGGCTCCTGATTCCTGGCTCTTGACTCTGGCTTGCTTCTTGTGCTTGGTATTCACTTTCAGACCACAGCTCTGACTCTTAGCTCCTAAGTCCTGGCTTGTAGCTCCAACTCACTCCCTGGACTTAGTAACTCAGCTTTTGATTCAGACTCTAGGTAGTAGGCCTGGTCACCTCTCCTCCAATCACTGGGCCAGCCTCCCACCCAGAACCTTAGGCAAAACAATCCATGACTTTGTCCTTAACATCCTGGGCACTGTGGGAAAAATGGTCATGTAGTTAAGAGTATACAGCCCTCCTTAATCCTGGCAATGCCTTACTCTTGCGTGCTTGACGTTACAATGTATCACAACTTCAAAATACTTCTAAATTTGTATTTTAGGTAATATATAGGGCAGCAATCTCTCTTTGCAACATATATATTAAGTCTTCTTTCTCTCTCTTTAGTGGACAAATTTCCAAGTTAAGCCTCTTATATAGGGCCCTCAGTTATGTGTGTGAATGAGGGAGTTAGTCAACAACTGTTCAATGTGTCCATCCAAATGCCAGGAAGCAAGGTTTTCACATACTGCCTCAGGGAGGTGGGTCTGATAATATGGCCAGTAGTTTGTCACTGATTTATCTCCTTGGGGATTAACTCTGAGGAATAATAAAAAAAAGATTGCAATCTGAGAGATTTTTCTGTAGATAAATGCATGACTTGGACATGTGGCCATTGTGTTGTTCAATCTGCTTTGAAATCTGTTGCAGAAGGAAAGGCACTCTACGGTTGAGAGGAGAAGAAAGCCACATTGAGGAGATAGGTCAGGGCATTAATATAAATTCGACCACTTCTTTTTTATTCTTCAACATACCCCATAATAAATCAGATCACCTTCTCACCCCCACCCTCCCACACACTTCACCTTTCCCGTCTTGATTTCGGATCACTGAATGTAAATCTGTGACAAGGGTATCTATATATAATATTAATGGTGCTGAGGACGGTAGGTGTGAAGTGTGAGTGCTTGCCAACTAAGAAGTGATCAGAGCAGAGCCGTTCATCCTCTGCAGTATGCTCTACATCATCTGCAGGACAAATGTAACATCATTAGGCAAAAAAAAGCCAGCCATTCTACAAGGAAATGGCTAAGTTGGAGGTACCAATCAATCTCACCAAGCCAGGTTCCCTGTGATACTGTCAGAGACAACAGACAAAACAGATTACAGTACACATCACAGGGTGGTTTAAAGAAACAAAACAAAACAACCCCCCATTGTTATCTAAGATTTACTCATGTAACCAGTTGTTATTTGGAATCCATTTACAAGACAGCCCAGACTTGACTGCTTTATTAAAAAATTGGAATAAGCAGAGAAGTTTGGCTTCTAATTGAGTAAAGAATACAGTCTCTGCTGTATGCAGGAGCCATCAGTACCATAGGGTGCTTTATTAAATAGTCAATAAACATGAATTGTGAGCTCACAAAGATTCATTAACTGGCTCTTGAGAGTAAGTTATAAAAAAAGTAAACGAAAGCATCTTAAGTTACCATCATTATTTAAACCCAAATTGCAATTAAATTATTTTCTCAGATATTTACAACTCTTATTGACTTTTTGTCTTGATAAATGTCTGCTTTCAAGTTATATCTTTCACCACACATAGGATCTGATCCAGCGCCTATGAAAGTCACAGGGAGTATTCTGTTGACTGTTATGGGCATTGAATCAGACCCAGAGCCGCTGAAATCAAGGATCAAGAATCCTTATTGTATGATGCAGGTGTAGCTTTCCATATTGGCATATGGACAGTAAATTTAATTTACAATGTGTTTAAACAAAAGGTGTATTCGTCCGCATTTTAGATTAGTCAGTAAAGAATCAGCTGAATGTAACATTAGGTTTTGATTTTCAATGACCAGATGAATTTTTCTTTTTTTGGTTGCAATAACATCTGCAGCCTAGGAAGTCTGCTCTTTAATTACAACCAGATATGGCTCTTTTAGCAGCAATTTATTTTTAGAAACAAGAAGGGGTTAAATCTACCGTACATGATTTCTGCTCCACTATCAAGGGCAGAGTGAGCAGGTTGCCCAGTTCACAGTTTGCAGGACTAATAAATCTCTCCAAAGGTCAGCATCTGCAGTCATTATCAACCAATCAGTTTTAATTCTGTTTTTAATATATAAACACTTGGAATCATGTAGAAAACCTCATGCAGCTTGCTTAATTCTGATCTTATTTAAAAAATAGCTTGTTCTGGTCAGTTCATTAATATTTTAAATAAAGGAAATCAATAGGAGCAGTAAAGGTGCTTCCCTTCAAAAGCTTTCTTGTTTCCAATACATATTAAAGATAACAAATAAGAGAATATACTTCTCTGGCCAGGGTTCTTCTTCTACAGGCCACATCAACAGCTGGTGTAAGTAAAGGTAGATTCACTGATTTCTGAGTAATTATGCCAACTTACATCAGCTGAGAATCAACCCTTGAAAATTTAAAGTTTACTATGTAAGCCAATTTGCATCCAGAGAAATAAGAAGGGGTAATCTAAAAATCACAGTGCAACACTTTAAAATATCAAAATACATTTAGACCTTTGGAGAAATCTGTGTTTAAATACTACTAACTGTAGAGATGATGTACAAACTCATAGCTCATTTTCTGATGAAACAACTCTTCTTTTTGCTTTTTCAACTGAACAAATTGATTAAAACATTTTTAACAAGACATCAGATGAACAAATAAGGGACTATTACTTTAAACAACTTAAGGCACTATGGGACTATAGTAAACATTTCAGTGTTAGATATTAGAGGAGAAAGCTTCCAAGAATATAGTAGGGTTTTACCTGAGCAAATTATAGTTAATGGGATTGCTGAAGTAAAGTCCTGTTTAACACGTTGAGAATTGTAGACAGATGTGCATCACACTGGCTTTATGTTGGTGAATTGGGTGTGTGTACTGACGAGGCACAGTCCACTTCTCAACTCAGGACCAAGATGTGGGGGGCTGCAGTACTGCAGTGCAGGGCTGTGGCTGGTGGGATCTCTTTTCCAGTCCAGGAAGGATGAAGTTATGCCACAACCTCCCCAGCTCCCTACTATGGGGGCAAAATAAAGTAGTCCCTCTGCTCAACACAGGCTTCAGTTCACAGAGGCTCCCCCTATTTCTCTCAGCCCCTCCAGCCCTTACCTTGACCTAAAGATTCCTGCAGGAGCCTACATGCTCCTTGAAGTTCTCACCAGGCAGGCAAAATTTCATTGGGACTTAGGCACCTAAATACTTTTGTGGATCTAGGTTCTGGTACTCTTCAGACAATCACTTGATTCCTAGTTCTTCAGCCCTATCTGGGAGGCACCTGGTTAGAAACAATGTGGGATGGGTCCATCTTTCCTTAAAGGGGACAGTTGCCTTTGACAAGGACCCACTGGCTGAAAGAGCCCTGAGCCACTGCATCACTTCTATAGTATGTTGGGACTGCGGGGTCTATAAAATGGTGAACAGAACAGAAGTAGTATGCTCCTGCTGTCACAGTGGGTGTATTGAAAGCACAGTGGCAAGTAATGATGTCTTGGTTTCATATATGACAAAATACATTTTAACAGTTATCACTGCCAATGCACATTGTTATCTACTTAGAAAGTTTAAAAAGTGAAATGTTGTTACAATCATGATACGTTTTACTTATTTGAGATATCCATTCCACCAGCTGAAAATCTATACCTTTTAATATAAGCATTAGTCTTTCAAAATAAAACTACATAAAAACTGTTATAGCTGTCCATGAAAATTTTAAATGCTTTCTTACTTTTAAAATAGTTGTTTATTGTAATATAAAATAAACTGGATGAGTTCCCATAAACTATCATTTTTAACATTTAAATAGCTGTCTGCATCACGAAGCAACTTATAAAAATGGGGACATCATTGTCATCATCACTTTTGGCAACAGGATCACATTGTACTGAAAAAGCAGAATTTTGGGGCTAATGTATTGTGCTTTGCATAGCCCCTTGTAAGGTTTTCTCCTGTTGAGAGCTCAGACAATTTGGGGAATGAGATGGAGGAATGTACATAGTTGCTTAGTTCAGTGGTCCCCAACCTTTTGAGGTTGTCGGGCGCCAGGGGGCGTGGCCGTTCACCCGCCGGGCGCCAGGGGGCAGGGACACTTGCGCGCCTGGGGGCGGCCCCCCCATAGCCGCTTGCCCGGGGCCCCCCCATTGCCGCTTGCCCGGGGCCGGGGGCCCCCCCATAGCCATGCGCCCAGGGCCGGTGCCTCCCCCCCGCAAGCACCCTGCAAGCGCCGTGCGCCCGGGGCCGGCGCTTCCCCCTCCCCCCTGCAAGCGCCGCGCGCCCAGGGCTGGGGCTTCCCTCTCCCCCCTGCAAGCGCCGCACACCCGGGGCCGACGCTCCCCGCAAGCACCGTGCCATGTGCCCAGGGCCAGGCCAGCCCCGAGCACCGGGCGGGCGCATGCAAGTGCCCCCGCAGGCACCATGGCGCCCACGGGCACCGTGTTGGGGACCACGAGCTTAGATGTACGTAACACTTGGTTCACCCCCACATGAAATCAGTTGGGCTATGTTCACTGATTTCAATGGAAACTTTGGCTCATGCTGTGAGCCAAAGGTTTTCCTAAATGGCCCTTATTGCAATAGGTGCGTGAAGAGGACTCACTGGGGACTATATAGGGGGAGAGAAATTTGACACTGTGGCTGTGTCTAGACTGGCAAGTATTTCCGCAAAATCATCTGCTTTTGCGGAAAAACTTGCCAGCTGTCTACACTGGCCGCTTGAATTTCTGGAAAAGCACTGACGATCTCATGTAAGATTGTCAGTGCTTTTCCGGAAATACTATGCTGCTCCCGTTCGGGCAAAAGTCTCTTTCCGAAAGACTTTTGCGCAAAAGGGTCAGTGTAGACAGCACAGTACTGTTTTCCTCAAAAAAGCCCCGATCGCGAAAATGGCGATCGGGGCTTTTTTGAGGAAAACCACATCTAGATTGGCCATGGATGCTTTTCCGCAAAAAAAACTTTTCCGTTAAAAGCATTTCCGGAAAATCATGCCAGTGTAGACGTTGCCTGTATGTTCAAGAATTGTTGTACTTCACTCCCACAGAAGAAGAGCAGCCTGTGTTACCTGAACACAGAGAATGTCATACATCAGGCAGTAGGCAATTTAGGAAAGGTGGTAAAGAAGGATACGCCATCCAGTTTAAACTGTTCTGGGAAACATAATTTACCAGATAGTAGCCAGGATAGCAGGACTAACTGGTTCTTTAATGATCACAAACCATCAGAACACTGATTTTTTGTCTACATTGAAGAAACAGTGTTTCCAGCATCATAATGTCATTCTGACACCATGCTGGGGTGTTGTAGCTGACTCAGAAGTGAGTCAGAAGGAAAAGTACCACCATTTCTTTCACCATTTTGGGGTTCTCTTAGAAGTCTTCTGTTCAAACTCTGCTCCACTCAAAGCCAACTGGTCTTGTGAAATCTGAGAAGGTATTAAAATGAATAGCTATGGTTTTACATTAGATAGGCTACACACATTCCTAATGTACACTATTCAGAGACTAACATGGTAAAATATGTTATGTAAGTTATTTATACAGTATGTTACATAAATAGTATTTCCTTAGCATCGGTATTCTGGAGGATATTTTGAATTAATAGCAATTTTTTTACAAACTAAATTTTAAAAATATTGAATTTGTTTTCTACTGAACACCAGAAATCTATCTGACTAAGTACTTGTAAGGCTTTCATCACTATCCTAATTAAAAGAGTAAGTTGAGCTTTGGAGAAGAACAGTGTGCTTGCATTCCATCCAATGGCTCCATTAAATGTGCTCGTGGAAAATGTTTGAAGTATTCTAAATAAAACCCATATGGATCGTTGGATGTACACATGCCCAATAAAAATTATTAAAGTTAATGTTCAGGGTTGGACTTCTCGATCCCAGAAACTGAAGTCAGTGGGAGAGCCACACAAATTCATGTGGAGGACTTCAGCACTTAGGCTGTGTCTCGACTACATGGCTCCATCGACGGAAACATGTAGATTAGGGTTATAGGCAAAGGGAAATGAAGCCGCGATTAAAATAATTGCGTCTTCATTTAAATTTACATGGCCGCCGCACTGAGCCGACAAACAGCTCATCAGCTGTTTGTCTGTTCAGTGCGCTAGTCTGGATGCTCCCCTGCTGACATCAAAGCCCTTTCTCGGCAGCCCCGTTATTCCTCGTGGGATGAGGTTTACCGGGCTGCCGACACAGGGCTTTGATGTCGGCAGGGGAGCGTCCAGACTGGCGCACTGAGAGGACAAACAACTGATCAGCTGTTTGTCGGCTCAGCGCGGCAGCCATGTAAATTTAAATGAAGCCGCGATTATTTTAATCGCGGCTTCATTTCCCTTTTTCGAATACACAAATCTACATGCCTCCATCGATGGAGGCATGTAGTTTAGACGTACCCTGGGATTCAGCAATATGTTGACACATTATACTCCACTTTATTGTAACTAATGGAGCAGTTTCAGTAGAAATAGGGTACTCAGTAACTCCTACATGGACACTGTACAATTTAAGATCTAGGACATGAATGCCTGCTCTATTCAGAGCAAACTACTATGTCTCAGTGACTCATGAAATTGTAATGCTGGAATATATTATAAGAGAACACATTTGATGGAAGGTAGTAGAAACTGAAGTATCTCACTATGAAACTGACTTTTCATAGTGAAATCCTCTTTTAAAAGATCAAATGAAGGTGGAAGTGTATTTTACATAGTGAGATATTTCCAAATTTGATTTTTATTTTTTCCGATGTCAATAATGTCAGCAATGCTATCTGATTCTGAAGAGTTATGAGCAGCTATCAAAAGGACTATAGACCCAACCTTCCTCCAAATAAAGTGAATAGGATTGTTTCCATTGAGTCGAGAATAGCTGGATCATGCTCTATACTATCTGTTTTATCTCACATTTTCCATAACACTGTCCCCCCTAGCTAAATATCTTGAATGGGAACAAATGCAAAATGTGCAGGAGTGTAAACAGGGGGAAAAAAGAGTTTTGCTTTTAGTTTTGAGATGGGGAGGAGAATATGTTGGGAGCTCTTGGAATACAGTCCAGGTGTATTAAAATCCTGCGTATCTTGAAGGGGATTTCCTAGCCTCAGTAACGATTTCTGTTAAATAACAGAAAAAGGCACTTCCTTCCTGCGGAATGTAAATGGAAGACTTTCATTAACGTCATAAATTCACAGATTTCAAGGCCAAGAGGGACCATTGCAATTATCTATTCCAATCTCATGTGGGGGGTGAAAGTAACTTACATTTCTTATAGGTACTGTCATACCACAACCCTCGTTGGGGAGGAGGGTGGTAGGGCAGGGGTTTGGAGGGGTTGTGATAGGACAGTACCTGTAAGAAATGTAAGTGTGGTCTAGATTGTGGGGGCCTCAGGATGAAGGACTGGGAGGTGTGGGGGAGCTCAAGGCAGAGGTTGGGGATGTGGAGAGTGCAGGAGTCAGACAGGCGGTTGGGAGGTGTGGGGGCTCAAGGCAGGCAGCGGGAGTGCAGAAGTCAGGGAGAGAGAGTGGGAGATGCAGGATTCAGGGCAGGGAGCTGGAGTAGTGTGGGAGGAGCGAGGGGCTGAGAGTGACGTGACCACACTTGCCAGCAGGGGCACATACATCTCAGGGGAGCATCACTACACCCACATCCCAGGGACAAGCAGGAATGGGAAGGGCTGGTCAGGACAGGAACTTGTGGGTGGGAGGAGAGGTGTAAGGGACTTGGATGCCTACTGTGTCCCACACACACCAGATCCGGCACCAGTGGTGTCTCATAGAGAAAGAACTTCGATCTCTGCCCACTTGAGGGAGAGGTGTTGGGGGAGGTGTGTGTAACCAGCAGGGGTCACTTGCTACTGGGGACCCCTCCTCTTCCTCCCCCAGCAGGTTCCCATGCACAGGATCAGTCTCCTCTGCATCACCACGCTTGACCAGGAGTGGATGCTGCCTGAGTGTGAGCATGACCTTGTGCCTTGCTGTGTGATTCCATGACCCCAGCCTCCTTAATGGTGGCTTGTTGTGGGAAGGTGTCACACCACAGAGACCAGATTAAGGCAGGCCTCTCCAGGAACCTTGTGAGAAGGACTGAGGGGTTCCTGTGTGAGAGCATCATGGGGCTGAGTTCTTCGGACTTGCACTCCATGTGCACGGGCTGTTGTGCAGCCCCCAGGCCAAGTAGGCCAAGCAAGGAGTTCCCAGACCCTCACAGCCCACTGCCTGCCCCTGCGTAGGTATAGGAAAATGTATAGAACTCACCTGAAGTGCTTTCCCTGGGATAGTCTGAAGCCTAGGAGACATCTTGGGGTGGGGGGGAGAGGAGACTGGCTCCAGGGTGAGAAGCAGCTCCTGGCTTATGGGAATGGTCACCTGGCTGGCCTCCTCTTCCTCCTCCTCATCCACAACCTTGCTCAAGTGAAGGCTGACACCGGGCATGTACTGGCCAGACTACATGACAACGGGGAGGGAGGGGGGAGAGGTGACTGGCCCCCTCTCCCAGGATGGCATCCAGCTGCTCAAAGAAGCAGCACGTTTGTGGTGCCACCCCGGAGCATCCATTTTGCTCTCTGGCCTTGTGGTAGGCCTACCAGAGCTCCTTCACCTTTCTGCGGACCTGATCGAGGGTCTGGTTGTGGCCTTTGTCAGCCAGGCTGGCAGAGATCCAGTCATACACATCTGCATTCCTTTTCCTGATGTGGAGATCCTGGAGGCTGGTCTCCTCCCCACAGACCATGATGAGGTCTAGGATCTCCGCACCAGCCCAGGCCCTGAATCCCTGGCCAGTGGCAGGTAAGGGAGCAGCAGGAGTGTTGGCAGCCATGGGAGGCTTTGACAGAACATTGGGATATACTATGGCTCCCATGGATCCTGCTGTGTGGCATGGGGCTGGCAAACTGGCCATGTGACACAAGGTCTTCTCCTGCAGCATGTAGTTTTAAGCTCCGCAGGAGAATGGGAGCAATGGAGCTGGCAGGTGTGGCCATAGTGGTCAGAAATACAGCTGAGAGAGGCTTCTGGAGGCCAATTATTTTGAATTAGCAACATCAGATCATCCACATTCCTACTTTCAAGTAGGAATAAGAAATCCTCCGGAAAAGGGCTTATTTTCCAGAGACTCGCATGTAGACTGGCGCTTTTCTCCGGCTTATCCCCAAGCCGGAAAAAAGCGGCAGCCATGTAAATGCAAATGCCGCAGGGGATATTTAAATCCCCCGGGGATTTGCAATTCCGACTGGTCTAATCTGCATCCCTTTTCCGGAAAAGGGGTGCAGTGTAGACACAGCCTAACAGATTTATTAGGGAATAAGCTTTGATGGGTAACAAGAAGTGGGTTTTACTCTCGAAAGTTTATGCCCTTATACAGACTAATACAACTACTTCTCTGAGACTTTCCACACTGTGGTTAATTTGATTGTCTGAGCAGAAACTTTTTGATTGTTCTATCTGACATTACATATCCAGGTTGTACTAAACCATAAAATCATGCAAGTCCTTGGCAATAAATATATAGGGGTTATCTTATCACTTACAGTATGGTTTGAAGGAGAGATAATAAATCTAATTGATTCTCCCACATGTTAGCTTAACAGTGGAGTCCAACACAAACTGTACAGCAATATTTAAATTACCACAACACAAAGTCAACATGATGCCAAGGAAAAGAATAGGAGCAATATTCTTAATTCTGAAAAACTGTATTGGTAATCAATTGAAATGCAGGAGCAATTGAAGAGCTGTCCAATTTTCAATTGCAGTATAAGTTGGGAAACAATTTGAAAATAATGGCTCATACAAAGAGTTTTTGAAGCAGTCAATATGGACTTCATGTGAAGGACAAATAAGAATTTGGCAGTCTACCTATTGTTCAGCCTTTGTGCTTTAGACATTATCTACTGCACACGCCAAAGCGGCCCAACTCGTATCAGAGTGTAGAATCTCTTAGCGTGACGCTATTGAAACTGTATTTAATGGGATATTCACTCAGAGCATTTTCAATGAATGAGTATTAACATTACCACAAGCATTATTATTAATATACACGACTGAAAATGTATTTTGTCAGCTCACTCTACATATGTGGTTTACTGAAGTGATTCATATTTCAAATGTTTATTTACCTTGTAATACCTTTTATTATATTACTATGTTACATAATATGAAAGATAAATTTTTTCATAGACTGCAAATCATTGCTGCAAAAATAATTTTCTTGCCCAATAGACAATAAAAAGCTTCAGAGGGGTAGCCGAGTAAGTCTATTTGTTGTTTTTTAAGTTTTTCCTGTTACAGACTAACTTGGCTATCCCTCTGAAGCTTATCTACTCGCTGTCTCTTTTTTTCTTCCTTCCCCCCATTTTCCCTCTTCTCTCTTCCCTGTCCCCCCCACCCCACCCCCACCCCGTTCCCTTATTTATTCTTGGATCTGGACTTCCAACACTCTGGTCATCTGAAGAAATGGGTTGTGCCCACGAAAGCTCATAACACCAGCTACATGTTTTATTAGTCTTTAAGGTGCTACTAGACTATTTGTTGCTTTTTAAGTTTTTCCAATAGACAATGCTCTTTTCCAGGAAGTGAGCTTTCCCATCCAGGTTTGGCTCCCCACCTGATTTAGAAAGCAAAAGCTGTCCTTCTGAAGCAGATGGGATGAATCTATCTATGCAAAGTTCTAGGTTGGATTAATTTCCATTGAAACCTCAGGTTATCAGCTGAGTGTTTACCTCTCCCTGGCCAAAATAACTTTGTTCTGGCATTTAGACAATGGTCTTCTGCCATGCGAGTAAGAGCAACACTGCAGATTCTTAATACAGTTTTACTTTCTTAACAGTTACTGTCAATCAGCCTACCAGAATGATACCCTATGATGAAGATCCCAGTGGATGGTGCAAAGAAGGGAAATTTTATATATGGCTCTGTTGGCAGGGCTAAAACCTGTGGATTGTACAATACTTTGCTGGACCACATTCGTTGTTTGAATGGACTTGTGCTGTGGAATAGAACCTTAAAAACGACAGTTAGTGTGGCGCTCCTGCGGCTGGCATTCAAAAAGCCAGGAATTTCATCAGAACATCACCTGAAACTCATGCATATTGCAATGAAGGAAAACCTCAGAAAGCGCTGTCCTTTGATCTTTCTATCAAAAACATTAAGATACAGAGAAAAGCTGCTACATGTAAAGCAAAGAGTAAAATGCTACCCATCAGCAATACCAAAAAGATCATAATGGAGCTACTTCAGATTAACAAATCTTGGAAATCTGAGCTTGGAAATCTGTTTTCTGAGGTCACCTCTGAGTACTTGTGCCGGATAACAGGGAAGGCTGGATGGAAAACAAAAATTTCCAGATGCAATTGTGTTGAAATTAAAGCGCGGGTGAAGTTTTTAAAGCACCAAATAGGATAGAAGTGATGAAAATCTTCTTCACATCCAAAGTACATAATTTTCTAGTGTGTACACATGAAATTATCTTCTTCATTTTGATGCAACTTTAGCGCATTTGAATCTTGGAGAAGTGGTGTCCTGAACTAATTGTAACACCCTGAGTTGCTTATATTTCCTTGTAGCTTTAATTTGATACATTATTTTTCTTCTTGTCCTGTCTAGGGCTTGGAGGTGGAGCCAGTGCACACAATCCCATGGCCACCCTTTCCCGTCTAGGAGCAACCTGCTGGCTGCTTTCGGGTGCAGTGCGGTTCCAGTATAGGTGGGGACTAGCTCTGCAGCACCATCAACTGGAGATTTAACAGCCCAGATTTCAGTGCTGAGCAGACCCACCAAGATTCCTTTTTGATAAGGTGTTCTGGTCTAAAAATCGGACACCTGGTAACCCTAAGGCATTGTGCAACATTGCTATGTTCTGAAATTGGTGGCCTACTCAGCTAATAAGAGCTGCCTCAATACGACAGAATCAGGCCATACATTCTATTATGCTGCATGGTATGAGCCAAATCCACTTTTTTGCTCTGTAACAACAGAAGGTCCTTCCATGCAGAGGAACCAGCATACTTCTGCTTCGCAGGAGGAAAAGATAGAAAACTGGAAGCCTGGGCAGGGGTGCACATGCCTTGTAGGCAATGGAGTCCAGCTCCACCAATGCTCAGGCAGAAGCAGGAAGGAGTTGGGGGCTCTAAACCTAACACCACTTGGATCCTTTAGGATTTCCCCCACTCTGACGAGCTGGTGAATGAGGTAATATGATTGTAGGCACAGCAGTCATAATACTGGAACAGGGACTGCAGAGCAGCTGAGCCAGGGGAGGGAGTTACCCTTCTCCAACCTTTGGCTGCCAAAACCCTATACTTAGGTATGGTGCAGAAGATCAGATTTGTCCCCCGGATCTTGTTCCATTAAAATATAGTCACAACTTAAAGCTGAAAAGTAATGCCACTGACTTCATTTCAATTATTCACATGCTTACCGTTCTGTAGGCACTATGCTGATTTGATCTTTTATATTCATATATTGCTCTCTTGATTGCATCTGGTCAGCCTTCCCCTGCATGACTGGCCTAGGCAAACAGGCTTTAAAAGCCAGAGGCAGTGCGACCAGGAGAGCGAAAATGGACAGGAGCTGCAGACAGGGGCATTTAAGAGGGAGTTTGACAGACGGAGGCCTACGATGCTCAGGAAGACCCACAACACCTGTGCCAGCACTGCTTCTGTCTCCTCCACCTGTGCCTGTAGCCAGACAGAGAGCCTGAGCATGGATACCTCTACCCAGATCCTGGTGTGGTTTTGCAGGGACTGTGGATTGCAATTCCCACTTACTGATATCCAGGCTGGGGAGATCATCCAATGCGAAAGGTGCCTGCTGGTGGAATCTCTCAGGCAGCAGGTGGGAGAGTTACAGGAGGAGGTGGCTAGGTTGAGGAGCACCCAAATCCACGAGCAATTACTGTACAGTGTTCATGAGGAAACAGTTGAGGTAGCTGTCCCAGTACACAGGACTGCGGACACACCATTGGTGGAGCAGGAGACGGCTCAGGGTGGACACTGGCAGCTGGTTACTTCTGGCAGCAGGCACTGCTCCGCCCCTGCTCTGAACCCTCCCACGGTGGTACTAGGAAACCGTTATGTTCTTCATTATACAGGAGATAAGGAATCACCCCCTACAACGGAGGAGAAGACTCATACCCCCAAGGCTGGAAGGTCTGCTGCCACCACTGCGAATAGGAAACATAGGGTAGTAGTGGTCGGAGACTCTCTCCTGATGGGGACGGAGATGCCCATCTGTTGCCCTGACATTTCATCTCGGGAGGTATGCTGTCTGCCGGGGGCCCGTATCTGAGATGTTACGGAGGCATTGTCGAGGATTATCCAGTCCTCTGACTACTACCCCATGCTACTCATCCATGTGGGCACTAATGATACTGCGAGGTGAGACACTGAGCGGATCAAGAGTGACTACAGGGCTCTGGGAGTATGGGTGAAGGAGTTTGGAGCGCAGGTGGTATTCTCTTCAATCCTTCCTGTCGAAGGTAGGGGCCCGGGCAGAGACAGGTGCATCCCGGAGGTGAATGCCTGGCTGCGAGGATGGTGTCTCCAGGAGGGCTTTGGCTTCCTTGACCATGGGATGCTATTTCAGGAAGGACTGCTAGGCAGAGATGGTGTTCACCTTTCGAGGAGGGGTAAGACCCTATTTGGACACAGGCTGGCTAACCTAGGGTATGTCTACACTACAAAGTGAATTCGAACTAACAGCTGTTAGTTCGAATTAACTTTAATAGTGGCTATACATACAAACCGCTACTTTGAATTTAATTCAAACTAGCAGAGAGCTTAATTCGAACTAGGTAAACCTCATTCTACAAGGACTAACATCTAGTTCGAATTAAGTAGTTTGAATTAAGGGCTGTGTAGCCACTTAATTCGAACTAGTTGGAGGCTAGCCCTTCCCAGGTTGCCCTGGTTGCCACTCTGGGCCAAACCGGGGAAACTCTTCTGCCCCCCTCCCGGCCCCAGAGCCCTTAAAGGGGCACGGTCTGGCTACAGTTCTCATGCCAGTTGCAAGCTTGCCAGCACCAAGCCAGCAGACCCTGCACCTGGCACGGCGTGAGCCAGCCACCCGCTGCCACCCAGCCCTCCGCCTCTTCCCAGGACCAGGCTGGAGGTTCCCAGGAGCCTGCCCGGGGCTGCAAGAGGCGGGCGCCCTCCTGGTCTAGTGCGGAGATTATGGACGTCATCAAGGTTTGGGGAGAGGCCTCCAAAGTCCACGACCTCCACAGTAGACACAGGAATGTGGCCGTCTAGGGCTGGATAGCTGCCAGCCTGGCCACCAAAGGCCACATGCGAACCCAGGAGCAGGTTTGCATAAAAATCAAGTTCGTCCAGTGAGACCCCCAACCCTGAGCCCTGAGCTTAGAACATAAGAATATAAGAATGGCCGTACTGGGCCAGACCAAAGGTCCATCTAGCCCAGTAGCCTGTCTGCTGACAGCAGCCAACACCAAGTACACCGGAGGGGATGGACCGAAGACAATGACCAAGCAATTTGTCTCATGCCATCCATCTCCAGCCTTCCACAAACAGAGGCCAGGGACACTGTTCCTACCCCCTGGCTAATAGCACTCCATGGACCCAACCTCCATGAATTTATCTAACTTCTCTTTAAACTCTGTTAGGGTATGTCTACACTACCCCGCTAGTTCGAACTAGCGGGGTAATGTATGCATACCGCACTTGCAAATGAAGCCCGGGATTTGAATTTCCCGGGCTTCATTTGCATAAACCGGGCGCCGCCATTTTTAAATCCCGGCTAGTTCGAACCCCGTGCCGCGCGGCTACACGCGGCACGGAGTAGCTAGTTCGGATTAGGCTTCCTAATCCGAACTAGCTGTACTCCTCATTCCATGGATTAGGAAGCCTAATCCGAACTAGCTACTCCGTGCCGCGTGTAGCCGCGCGGCACGGGGTTCGAACTAGCCGGGATTTAAAAATGGTGGCGCCCGGCTTATGCAAATGAAGCCCGGGAAATTCAAATCCCGGGCCTCATTTGCAAGTGCGGTATGCCTACATTACCCTCCTAGTTCAAATTAGGAGGGTAGTGTAGACATACCCTTATAGTTCTAGCCTTCACAGCCTCCTGTGGCAAGGAGTTCCACAGGTTGACTATGTGCTATGTGAAGAAGAACTTTCACTTATTAGTTTTAAATCTGCTGTCCATTCATTTCATTTGGTGTCCTTTAGTCCTTCTATTATGGGAACTAATGAAGAACTTTTCTTTATTCACCCTCTCCACACCACTCATGTTTTTATAGACCTCTATCATATCCCCCCCCCCCCATTCTCCTCTTTTCTAAGCTGAAAAGTCCCAGTCTCTTTAGCCTCTCTTCATATGGGACCTGTTCCAAACCCCTAACCATTTTAGTTGCCCTTTTCTGAACCCTTTCCAAGGCCAAATTATCTTTTTTGAGGTGAGGAGACCACATCTGTACACAGCACTGAAGATATGGCGTACTTCCCCTCCTCTTTCTTCCCCTGGCTTCCCCCTTCCAGCTCCCTCCTCCCAGGTTTCCCCATCCCCTCTCCCACCCTCTCTCTTCCCCTCTCCCACCTCCTTTTCCCAGTCTCCCCAGAGGTTAATTTCCCCCTCCCCCCCAGTTTTGTTAAATAAAGAGAGTTTCTATTTTTGAACACTTGTCCTTTATTTTTTACATCAGGAAGGGGGGCTAGAGAGGGGTAAGTGGAAGGAGGTGAGGGAGGAATGGGGCACGAGCCCCCGATGGGGAGGACTGGGGTGGCTCTGAGGGCCATTGATAAAAAGGGAAATAGGAACAACCCAGACCAGTTAGTTTAACTTCTGTGCCAGGGAAGATAATGGAGCAAGAAATTAAGGAAATCATCTGTAAACACTTGGAAGGTGGCAAGGTGATAGGGAACAGCCAGCATGGATTTGTAAAGAACAAATCATGTCAAAACAATCTGACAGCTTTCACTGATAGGATAACTAGTCTTGTGGATAAAGGAGAAGTGGTGGATGTGGTATACCTAGATTTTAATAAGGCGTTTGATACAGTCTCGCATGATATTCTTATCAATAAACTAGGCAAATACAACTTAGATGGGGCTACTATAAGGTAAGTGCATAACTGGCTGGATAGCCATACTCAGAGAGTAGTTATTCATGGTTCACAATCCTGCTGGAAAGGTATAACAAGTGGGGCTCCGCAGGGGTCTGTTTTGGGACCGGCTCTGTTCAACATCTTCATCAACGATTTAGATATTGGCATAGAAATTATGCTTATTAAGTTTGCAGATGATACCAAACTGGGAGGGGTTGCGACTGCTCTGGAGGTTAGGGTCATAATTAAAAATTATCTGGACAAATTGGAGAAATGGTCTGAGGTAAACAGGATGAAGTTTAATAAAGACAAATGCAAAGTGCTCCACTTAGTAAGGAACAATCAGTTTCACACATACAGAATGGGAAGCAACTGTCTAGGAAGGAGTACAGCAGAAAGGGATCTAGGGGTTATAGTGGACCACAAGCTGAATATGAGTCAGCAGTGTGATGCTTTTGCAAAAAAAGCAAACATGATTCTGCAATGCATTAACAGGTGTGTTGTGAGCAAGACACAAGAAGTCATTCTTCCACTCTACTCTGCATTGGTTTGGCCTCTGTTGGAGTATTGTGTCCAGTTCTGGGCACCGCATTTCAAGAAGGATGTGAAGAAATTGGAGAGGGTCCAGAGAAGAGCAACAAGAATGATTAAAGGTCTAGAGAACATGACCTATGAAGGAAGACTGAAAGAATTGGGTTTGTTTAGTTTAGAAAAGAGAAGATTGAGGGAGGACATGATAGCAGTTTTCAGGTATCTAAAAGGGTTTCATAAGGACGAGGGAGAAAATTTGTTCATCTTGGCCTCTGAGGATATAAGAAGAAGCAATGGGCTTAAACTGCAGCAAGGGAGGTTTAGGTTGGACATTAGAGAAAAGTTCCTAACTGTCAGGGTAGTGAAACACTGGAATAAATTGCCCAGGGAGGTTTTGGAATCTCCATCTCTGGAGATATTTAAGAGTAGGTTAGATAAATGTCTATCAGAGATGGTCTAGATGGTATTTGGTTCTACCATGAGGGAAGGGGACTGGACTCGATGACCTCTCGAGGTCCCTTCCAATCCTAGTATGCTATGATTCTATGGGAAAGCTTAGAACTACAGCCATTTATTTTCGATATTTATGGGCACATTCAAAAATACATCAATAAATCCAATACATGCCGTAATTGCGATGATAGTGTTGTTCACATTTACATTCCATCATTAAGTTATCTTGCTTGATGCATTTCTGGAAGGAAAATAGTGGCCTTAGACTAGCTTTAAAAACCACACTGGTTTTCCAGGGAAGGGCCGACTGTACTTTGTTAGTGGATTGCCTCTGACATAATTGGCTGGCAATCTGGCATCGAGCTATGATGCGTAAGTATTACACTAATGCAATACATTGTAGAAAGGTTAACCAAATGAGATTTGGACCACTGAAATCTTTACAGTGGTGAGAGTAAGCCTTTCAAAAAGATCATACTGTAATGTTAATCTTTTAAGCTAAATCAATTTAATGTATTCCGCAGATTACAAAAGTATTAACAATTTAGTTGCTGCCTGATTAAAAAAGAATGTGTGTCAAGAAATACAAAAACAGCTGTAGTTGGACACAAAGGATATTCCTTCTGTTGTACAAGCACAGGGGAGACCGATAGGAGTAAAAGCCAATGACATGTAAAATTAGAAGAATTGGTACTTAAAATTCCTCACACAGATAATTGTGTCATGTCTAAAAGAGACAAGCAGTGTCCAAGAACCTTTTAGGATATTCTTAGCTGGTTAGTCTATCTTCATGCAAGCCAAAAAAGTATCAATATTAATAGTGAGGGGACAAGGTGGAGAAGAGGTACAGTGATAATTAAACACTGTGGCACTGTTGTTATGCTGAGAAAAACAACTTCATCATTGCTCCCAGAAATAAATTTTAGCCTGAGATGACTGTAGCATTTCAAGTGAAGCCATAGTCCATTATTTTTAAAAGGCTAAATACACCGCTCAGTTGCTGCCATCTGATGTCCCATCCTGCAGTTTGCTTTACTCTTTTCCCCTTACTTTGATTGCAGAATTTTCTAAGGGGAGCTGTAGGGAGAGAGTGAGCTGGAAAACACGTTAGTCCACAGCTGCCTATCTATTGAGGACAGTGCGTTTGATTAAAGGGGAGCTCCCTCCTGGATTTCACACATCACATCAATCACATTGATCAGTCCCCAGAAAGGCAACATATTGTCTGGGAATAAGCCAAGGAGGGATATCAATTTCACAATAGCACTTATGTCTTTCAGCCAAGAACCTGTTTATTTTTGGCTACTGAAGACTGAGACTCACTTCTGAGCTGCATTTACACCCAAAGATATGCACCACTCTGTCTGTGATAACTTTTTTACTTAAATTTGTACTTTTATATGTGATTTTCATATAGAAAAATCAGCTCTTATATCTCTGCTAACTCTGGAATTGGTGTGTCTGGATCTGTTCTTTTTTTCCTTCCATTTGTTACTTCTCGATATAAAGAATCTTCTGGTGTTTTCTGTGTGGAATCAGCTCTTCAAGAAAAAGTTTTTTCTAAAAATATACTGTGTGCTATTCACATTTCTAAAGGATGAAAATAAACTTTACATCAGAACAATAAATGCATTGCTAACATTTGTATAAATATATGAAAAAGCTCACTTTACAGTAATTTTATCTATACATTTTGGTCCAAATATTCTATTTTATGGATGTTTTGATTTTCTTGATTACTTGTATAATTTTTTGGTTCCTGTCACTTTAAATAAATCATTTATACATAGTGTTTTATGTTAGCCTGCTAATGAGGTTTCATTTTATTTTGTTCACACAGTGAATCTTAAATTTCATGATTAATTTGGTTGTAGTATGTTATTATATCCACAAACTTTACCCTGGTTAGTTTCTTTATAATCTCTGCTCATTCAGAGTATTTGGAAAGATACGTATCTCTTTGTGCGAGAGAAACAGAGTGATGTGGGCTCACGTTAAGCTGACAACTGATGCAGAGAATGAGCAACAAAATTAAAACATGATCTTTTAAATCATTAAAAATAAGGATTTGACACAATAAAAATTTACAATAGAGCATTTTTTTAGTTATTATTCGGGTAATTTATTGCTTTTGTATGATAATGTGTCTTGCAGAAATAAAATCCAAAAGCCATTTATAATTAAGCTGCTCAAATGGTTATTTACCCATCACTACTTATTTCATTGTTTCGTTATGTACACTGCATACATAACGATTTTTAAAAAGATGTTCTAGTTTGGCTGTTTCTGTGGCATGTTGAAAGATACGAAGCAAAAAGAGTTAACATCCATACACTGACACAATGCCTACTAACTTGAGAACACAGAATTCATTCCTCCTAGATAAAATGTGACTGTATAATACATCCAGGAAAGATCTAACAGAGCCATTTAGCTAATTTTATTTTTCACTGAGGGGAAAGTAACAACATAGCAAATGATTCAGCTAATAATTTCTATTTTAGATGCAAGCAAAACAACATCATGTGGCTTTTTCACCATGTGGATGTTATCGCACGTTGCTTTACTTATGATTTCTAGAAAGTCATGGTAGGAAGAAGCTAGTGTTTGGACATCTGTATCTTTTAATTATGTTTTACAAAGGATGAGGTGAGAGTACCTAGCCTCCAAAGCTAACCACACTAAAAGCTCAAAGATGAACCATAGAATAGTTGTTAAAATGGTATTCAATCATAATGTTTTCTTCAGAACTTTCAGAAGTAGAGGAATGTTGTTTTCAATTATACGTGCAGACAGTGAACTATAAAAAGAAATCCTTACAATCCTTTCCTGAAAATTAAATGCTACACGTACCTTTTTTCCCTTTCAGTATTGTTATATTTTAGATGTTCTGATCAATAATAATTGCTGAAAGCTTACTGCTTTTAAATTAGACAAAATGAGTTATGAAACATCAGAATAGCTACCTTTCCTAGGATCCTGTGATCCTTAATTATTTTTAAATGTTTTGCTTGGGTTATTTTAAAGTGACTTTTTTGATGGCTACATCTGCCTAATATACTTACAATACTGGTATTTACATTTTGAAATTAAAAACTCACACATGATTTAATTTTATGGTCTTTTTTGGATACGTATTATGTGATATATTATTAGTATTGCTGCTAGTTACCAATATTTGCACTATTATTACTCACACTATATAACAAATAATGTAATTGTTCTTATCAGTTCTCCTATGCAAGCCATAGTATCTAATATTCACTGATCAAAGCAAAACCTTCTCAGTTTACAAGTGCAATTGTTTAAAAAAATTTAAAATAATTTCTTTATTCAGGTCCTTAAACCCCTGTTTTCGGGGTGACCAGCATCACCTATCAAAACATCTAGTCTAAGAAGATTAATAGTCTACTGCAGAATATTTGTATTATTTGGTATTGTTAAACTGTCTTGCAAGTGCATCTCTTGCAGAGTTTTATTAGAGTCTTGATAAGATCAATATTTTAAAAAATACATTCTGTAGATCAATCTAAATTAATCACATTTACAGAGCTAAAACATATGTATGCAACATTCAGTAAACTCAGAATATCTTTTTTCCAACCATCTAAATCATATACTGAATCTTTAAAAAAATAAGGCATGGTAACATTTAATGTGAAGGAAAGCTATTATTTGCCTAAATGAGTTTCACATCCTCTGATAATTTATCATACATTTCACCGAGTTCCTTGACTTTCCTCATCTTGATCTCTTGTTATATATCTACCATTTCAATATGTAGCCAATATTATCATACACTGAACTAAGTCAGCAGTTTTGACATCTTCATTTCAATGTCCTTTTCTGTACCTTCAGCAAAGTTAATGTTACAAATTATAGGAGGGTATATTAATAGCCATACCCAAGAAGCAGAAAGAAAAGTGCATTTTTTTAAACTAAGTACTAACTTGGG
The DNA here is from genome assembly GCF_052426305.1 of Pelodiscus sinensis. Lineage (NCBI taxonomy): Eukaryota > Metazoa > Chordata > Testudines > Trionychidae > Pelodiscus > Pelodiscus sinensis. Next base: position 154,084,644 of record NC_143054.1, read on the forward strand.
ATTTCCTGGGCCCATTGTCAAGTCAGCCGAACCCACAGCTCTTCCATTGTGATGATAATGGATTCCGTGTTGTTGGCTCAAAGGTCACAGGGTCACCGTAAGCTCCTTAATGGACTGTGAAATAACTTTAACTGCATTAACCTCTCTGGATCACATGGGTGGCACCAACATCCACTCCTGAAATTCTCATTCGCTTATAGAGACAATACCATTAGATTATTATATTTTCCTTTTGGAATAGCAATAGGCTCAGAGCAATTATGCAGCTAAGCATTTCCATTAGGCGAATAGGACCTTAAAGAAGATTAACTAGAGCTTGTCCTGCATTCACTAGAAAGGTGGAATAAGTCTGCAGATTTCAACCGAACTCAAGTCTCTTCAAACCCTATGGATATTATGGTGCTTTTTAAGTCATGAGATGAAATATAAATGTTGTATCACAGGCAGAATGGACTAACATGAGTGGATGCCTAAACTGAATACCTGTGTTATAATGGCTTTCCTGAATGCTTGTTCTTAAGAAGGTTGTGAAAGTATTGGCATGGGAGACTGCAGTCCCCTATTTATCCAGAGTAAAATCAGACAGCCGTGGAGAGAAACTGTTTTCCCAGAACAGCCTGCCAATGACCTTGTAACAGGGTAGCTGGCCCCTTCAATGAAACTGGGCTCTGCTCTCCTGCTGCAGTCCAGGTGTGCCCTAGTTTGGTGAAATGTGGAGAGTGGGGCTGCCCCATAGATTTATAAATGAAAATTCAGAATAATGTGAGAGGAGTTCAGAATCCTGAGATTCAGAGCAAGTGTGCACGTAGAGTATGATTTCAGAGCCCAGATTTCAGAAAGCGAGAGAGTCCATAATCCTGAAAGTAAAGCGAGCTCAGAGGAAGTCCAGGACTGGAATGAGAACTTCACAAAGGAGATGCCTGTGAATGATGGAGTGGTGAGACTTCCCTGGGGGAACAGTAGAGATCAATCAGGCTGGAGAAAGCAGAAGGCAGTTAGTCACCTACAAACATCCCCAGTCCAGACAGCCACAGCCAGAGAGGGCTGACAGCTGAGAGCAGCAGAGGGAAGACACCTTCTGACTCTGAGGCAGAGAGCTTAGGCAGGGGGCCAAAGAGCACTGACAACCGGGGAATGGTGGAGGGGTGGGTCCACTGATGTCTCCAGGCAAGAGCCAAACCCCACTTTGGAAGGCCACAGGGTGGAGAAACATCCTGTCTAGAGAGGCTCAGGTGAGTCATGGTGAGGGACTCCAGCTGTGCTTTATGTTGGACTTTTGGGATGACTAATGTTTGAACTGTATGGGGGAGTGAGGAGGGAGGAAGGAGATTCTGGTTTTGCATAATGGAACCTTTGGTAATTAGGTTCACAAAAAGGGCTGTACTCCCACAGCTCTACTGAGTTCATCTGAGCTATCAAGAGAGGCTACTTGAAGGGTTGCCCTTAGGCAAGAGGAGGAGGAGACCACACATTTACCGCTCATTCAAGGGGTCAAACAGTAGTCTCTAAAAGTAGGCTAATACACAACCTCTCCAGAGCCTCAGTGTAGTGGCACTGATTACTATCCATTAAGCTTAGATGCCCACACTCATTTTATTCATACCCCTATTCAGCATAGTATACTTGAAACTCTCTAATCTGGCAATCCTGGGAAACAGGGTATGCCACATTACAGATTTTGCCAGGCCTGGGAGGGCACTGTGGAGTCTGGGCATGAGAGGGGGAGGGTGGGGCACATACCTGCCACCCCACTCCCAGGGACACACATGGCTCCACGGTCCCCATCGCTCCCAGGCACCATCCCCTGCCATTATGGGAGCTCTGGAGAAAAGCCTACTGGGAAGCAGCTTTTCACACTGCTGGGGAAAGGGGGAGTGGCAGTACACAGAGCTACTTCCTCCTCCAAACCACGGGTGCTCCCAGATTAGGGACACACAGAGTACAGAAGTTTAAGTGTACATGCTTAACTTTTGTAGTCAATGGAACTCAAGCATATTCTATAAGTTAAGTATGTGCTTAAGTGCTTTGCTGAATAGAGATGATCTTGAGCACATACTTCAGTGTTTTGCAGAAGTGGGGTGTCAAGTTACAAACTAAGATTGGAGTTGTGGAAGCCCAGTTATTTTATAGACAAGTATAATAAATGCTAAATAAGAGCAATCTGATATCCATAACTTCAAAGATTTAAAAATTATGTGCACACATTACAGTAAGTATTCATTTTCATTTATATTTAAAAAACATACCCATCCCGGCACCCATTCCAGAAGCTAGGTATTTTAATAGAATAAAAACCAAACATCCCTGTATCCACAATCCACCTAACAGAAATTACTTAGCAGAAATTGTAGATGGTGCTATTGTTCCTTTATCTCCTTGAGGAGTCTTATGATTTGCACAATAAATTTTGAGTTCTAGAGTATGTCACAATAGAAATTAGGCTCTAATAATTATAGCTTTTATTAAATACTTAGAACGTTGTGAAACCTTTTGAAAATGGCATAAAAACAGACAAGTTGTTAGTAGGGATGGTCCAACATTTCTGTTGAGACCATTTTTTGATGGAAAATTGGGTTTTTTACTATATAGTTTTCTTTTTATTTATTTGTGAAATGTTTCTGCTTTTTGAGAAAAAATATTTTGTTAGCAAAAGACCAACTACGAGTGGGTGTAGAAAGATTGCTATTGTTATTTCAGTTTTCAGTATTCATGAGGTTCTGAGATAATGTAGGGATTGGGGAATTGCATGATTTTCAAGATTTATCGCTATTTAGGCCAAAGCCAAAGCCTAACAATGCCATTTGCTTGCTACATTTTTGCTACAGGTTTGACCGCTGGATTGTATGATTTGCTAACGACCTTCAAAGCCCACTGAAGTCACAAAAGCATCTCCCAGGATCAGGTCTTGAGGAAGGATGCTAAAAGAGGTGTACTGTCAACTTATCTCACCTTCCCTTAGCAATCTTAAAAGCATATTTAAAAGGAACAGAAAAGCTTGGATCTGTCTGAATTTTTCAGTCAACTGAAGAAGTCAGTCTAAAAGTAAATATTTCACTTTCAACTTTTAACAATTACAAAAAATGAAACCAAAGTAAATTTCAAAATAAAAAATCATTTGAAATCTAAACATCTAAAAAAACATTTTTTAATTTTTCCCCCAAACAGAAACAAATTGGTGAACTCAACATGAATTTGCAAAGCATTCAGTCAAATAAAACTTCATCCCAAAAATTTCACCCCACTCTACTAAGAAGTAGATTTAGGTGCCAGTGAGTGAGTCCCATACAAAAAGAAAAAATGAGACCCTAAGGGTATGGATTCACAGCAGGGCTAAAGTTGAATTAAGCTACACAACTTCAGCAACATCAAGTTTAAGTCGAAATAGCTTAACTCGGCTTTGGTGCTGTCTACACAGCAGGAAGTTGAAGGAAGAATACACTTCCTTTGACTTCTCTTACTCATTGTAAAATGAGGGTTACAGAAGTCAGAGTAAGAAGTCCTCCAGTTTGACAGTATTTCGGAATAAAGGCTTGTAGTATAGATGTACATTTTTGTTATTTTGGAATAACATCAGTTATTCCGAAATAACGCGGCTGTGTAGATGTACCCTAAGAAATTAACTGACTCCCAGCAAGTCAAGGGAATGGTTAGATGTAGGACACAATTCATGGCTCCCAGCCCTCTGCTTAATCCACTAGAGGACGTTTATTTTCTAATGCTCTAGTTACTTTACTCATAACCCTAATTATATTAAAGGTAGTACCACTTATATTCATTTCATCTTTCAGGTAAGTGAGTGTTACAGTTCCAAAACCTGAGAAATGCTGAGCTTCCACAAATAACTATCATTACACAACTAATCATAGTTAAATAGCTGGCTCATTATCTCTCAGGATTTGGCTTAAAATGAAAATAATTAATTCAAAATAAGGTATCACATCAAAATAACATACATTTTTACATGGGATTCTGGAGTCATTTCTGCGTGATTTTTTAATTTCTTTTTGACAACTATAACTTCTGTTTAACTCATGTCCACAAAGTTATCTTCTGATTAACATTACTCAGATTTAATAAGTCCCTCCAAAGCAGTAAAGCTAAATGCAGTAAAATCCATAGCAAATCTGATAACAGTGCTACAGGGATAGCATTTCCTCCTGCCAACAAAGCATAACACAAGGAGGAGGGCTCTTGTCCGACACAAGATATCATCAGAAAAAACCAAAAGGGCATGAAAATCAAACCCCTTATTTAGCTACATAAATATGGATTTACATATCAAATATTAGGCTCCCAAATTTGGAGCTATTGGAATAATAAAATTAGTCTTCTATCATCAATATATTAAATACAAGCTAGCTTTTCAAATGCATGGCCCACTGAATAACAGAATTGCCAAAGCCAACATTTTGTTTAAAGAGAGAAAACTTCCTTTTTTTTTGGCTACTAGTTCTGTGCATGCTCCAGATACCAGCATTATAGGCCTATCAATGGCACGCAACTGTAATCACTACAGAAAAAAAAACCCTACTAAAACCAAACTTCACATAAAAATGAATGTGATTATCTTTCAGTGTCTGCACACATAGGAGGTTCATGCAGAGACGCAGAAATTGATTTATCACCTGGAAAAAAATTATTCAGTGAACTTTGTCCCCATGTAACTGTTCTATATAAAGTTTATATATTTAGTTCTTAAAATATAGTATTTTCACACGTAGCGCATTTATTTTCATAAGTCATTGCAACCTTGTATCAACCCCATCCAAGATCACTTGCAATGGACGCTTTACCACCATGGGTCCTGCTCCCATTAGTTTTGCAATGGATGATGGATTTTAAATATGCACAGACATTTTTCATATATTGGAAGACAATTAACGAAGGAAAGCTTTGCAAGCCCAGAGTTACCTATATTCACTTCATGCTATTCAAGGACAACTCCAAGTCTCATGGGAGCCTGCCTCCATTTTCCATCCAATGTAGAAATGAAGTCACTAACAAAACAAAGAGCTATACTAGCATGTTTAACTGAGGGAGGAAGCAGACAGACATACCAACCTAAGACTCAAACAGTTTGGAGGGGATGGATTAGACCAGCCATGTGAAATTATAGTACATACTACCCCATTAACGTTAAGCTAAAAATGTGCAATGCTGCAGGAGCTACCCAAAGTCCTTGCTGCCAGCAGTATCCGGGTTTTGGGGATGTGACAGACCGGGCCGTGTCTGGGCACAGCTTAGGGCGTCCGCTCAGGGCGAATTGCTCAAATCCGGGGCTACTTACAGCCCCCAACTGGCGACCTCTCCACACAGGCCACAAACCAGTCCCACAGAGCGCTTCAGCAGCCTGCCTGAAGCCTCCCGAGCAAAACCCCTCCGACACCCCAGCAATATCCGTGCCCCAGATGGCCCCGGGCCTATACACAGGTGGGGGGACCTAGCACCCAATCCCACCTACCCCGAACAAGTTCTGTCCGGTTCCAAGAAACCAGCCACAGATCCCTGGTTAATTTACCCTCTGGACCTTACCCACAAATCACGCTGGGCCAATCCTTTAGAATCTATATCTAAAGGTTTATTATTACAAGAAAGAAAAGCCTGAGAGTAAGGTTATTAAAGTACAGTACGTTACATGCACCGAATCTCCCAGTCCTCGATGCAGGCTCTAGCAGAGATGTTGCAGCTGCTGGTTAAAAGTCCTTATTGCACATCCTACGATCAGGATGGGTTCACAGGTCTTCCGGGCTCTTCAATCCCTGCAGTGCTGCCTCTGGGATGAAGTGCTGAGCTGAGAACAAAATGGCCTCGACCACATGGCCTCTTTATACTCCTTCCTGGCCTCTTCTTGTATGCAGCAAGTCACCTGGTCAGAGGCCAATCTCTATGTTTCCTGCTGGCTGCCCTCAGGTGACAAATCCCATTCTTTGGGTGTGTCCATAGCCTATTGAGAGTCATTGTTCCACAGGGCTTTGCTACTCAGCCTGTCCATAGCCATGCTTAACACATTCACAGAAATATTCAGCTTCCACACAGATCACAGATTCCTACCTACACACATAGACATTATATACTCACATAAATAGTGTACATAAGATTAACAAACAATAAGCTCCCATTCAATACCCCACATGGCCCCCCCATACCAATTTCTGGGGCCAACACCCCCACCTAGGGGTGCAGCAGCGATCTGGCTGCTTCCCTCCAATTCAGCAACGTGACACCCCCAACGCAAAATTGATGCAGGAAGTGATGCCAGTAACATCACTGAGGGCATCACAGGCCTCCCCCGTCAAAATGGTGGTGTGCCTCAGTTTCCTTCTTACACAGGACCTTCTGGCTGGAACCCTTTTTGTCCTGTAAGAAGTTCCAAAACCAGTTACAAGTGTTAACCATGAAAGAGCAACATTACAATGTTCCCTTACATACCGTCTGTCGTTTGGTACATCTCCAGACAGATTACATGGTATTTTCATAAGCTCATGCACACTGTATACCGTTACAATTCTCTGCAACAATAATACATTGGTTACAAGAATTAACATCAGTAACAAAAACAATCCTATATCAGGTGTATACTGACATTCCCCATCATGCCCCTTCTCTGGCCCCACACCATTGCAGTTTTTTCCCTTCAGGTTCAACCTGCAAATCTTCTTTGTCAAAGCAAGTCCTGCCCCTCCCCCTTGTCCTCTGGGCTCCAGGCCTGAAACCTCTGGCCAGACCAAGACAAAGGGCTGGCTGGGCGTGACTCCCTGGCTCACAATGGCCCTGGAATTCTCCCCCTTCCCCCACTCAGTGGGGTAACAGCAGTAAGCTGTAGACTCCCAAGTCTCTCCTCTGTCCCTCTCTAACCTCTGTTTCCACATGGAACCAGATATCAACCTCCCTGATTGATTATGAGTGTCCACAGTGTCCAGAGATGGGAGCATAACTGCCATCTCCTGCATCCTAGAGAGAGTGACCACACAGCTGTTCTGCTCTGCATACTTGGCTACACAGTCCTTCTCCTGAATCTGAGACACTAAGTTCCCACTCTCCTCATTCACCTGGGAACAATCCTGTCCCACACACACTGACTTCCCAGCAAGCTGGTCACCCACAGTCACTGGGTTAGCAGCCTGCTCCAGTTCTCTGGATGTTCCTGCCTCATCTGGAACAACCCTCAGTCCCTCTGAGACTTCTCCAACACCATCCACACTGGGTTTCCCTAAACCCAAGTCATTGGAGTCACTGTTAACAGACAAATTCTGTCTGTCCGGCACCAAAACAAGTGCCTCACACAAGAAGCTGCTGCCGTTTACAGGCAGAGCTTTCTCCTGAATGCCTTCTCCCAGCAAGGCCCTGTCACCTCTACAAGCACTGCCAGGACTCTCCTCCCTATGAGATTCCTTAAGCAGCCGTTCACCCTTCCCTGGCTCTGCAGTAGCATTGCCCTGCTGAGCCCCAACCAATTCCTCCTGCACTTCCCTTACTCCCTGGGTTATCTCTGGCCCCTCAGGTGGATTCACAGATAATCCCCTCTCAGGCACACAGACAGACCCACAAGAGACAGGGTCAGAGGCATCTTCACTCCCTGTGCAGCTCTCTAGATGGCTGTAAACGTCCACACCATCATTAGGCACCAGAGTTAACACACCCTCATTCTCTCCTTGTGCCCGGGCTAAGGGGTCTCCCTGCTCCCACCGAGCAGCTCCCCCCTCTGCCAGCAACACAGCAGCATCAGGCACAATATCAGGGTCACCACTGTCTGGTCTCTGGGGTTCTGGTAAAACACTGACTGACTCTACCTGAGTCACCTCATCCCTCTCCCCAGCAGACACAAACCTTGGGCCACCCCCTTCCTGGGCCTTAGCCATATCCAGACCCAACTCTGGGACAACCACACTGCTCTCAGCCTTCACAGGCTGTGGGGCACCTTCCGCAGACACAGGAAGAAACTCTTCCCCACACACAGCCAGACAACCAGAGACAGCTTCTCCCTTGTCCCAACACCCCTGGCTAATCTCAGTCATACAGCTAGCCACTGGGACAGCTTCCTTTACTGCCCCACTGCTACTTCCACCAGCCAAATTGCCAGCTTGCACACACTGTGCTTCTTCACACAAATCACTTTCAGCTTGTGCAGGTTCAATTCCACAAACCTCACCAGCCACCAACTCCTCAACTAAAACTTCACTCTGGCCAGCCACTCTAGGCTGCCCCAGAGAAACATTTCCCTGACTTCTGGGCTCTTCCTGCCCTGGTTCTGATTCCAGCCTCACCTCTGAGGCATCAGACGGGCCCTCACCCACAGGCTCACTGCCCCCCTGCACAGACACACAGGCATCTGCCACAGGCACACATGTAGAGACACTTTCCCCTTGGTTACAGGGAGACTGACCAGCTCCAGGAAACTTTTCATACCCACATGCACCCCCTTCCCAAACCTCCCTGCTAGCTACAGGTAACACAAAAGGTTTGCATTTACACATGCTTTGGGGTTGGGTTTTCACATCGGCTGGGTAAAATACGTCTGCCATATCATAAGCACACCACATACCCACAGAGTTACACATCGAACCCTCTTGTTCTTTTAGTCTCTTAAGCTGGAGGTCAAGTCTAGCATTTTCCTCCCTGGCTAGGGCCATCTTCTTTGCATGCTCTGCCCTTCTCTCTGCATACTCTGCCATTCTCTCTGCATGTTCTGCTTTTCTCATCTCAAGTTCCCGATCCATCTCCTGCTTTCTCTTAGCAATTTCTTCATCTGCCTTCCACCTTCTTTCAGCAGCCTCCTTGGCTTGCTTCTGCTCCTTTTCATCCACATCTCTGGTTAATAACAGCACTACCAGATCTAGTTTAGAGGCCCTTTTCCTAAAGGCAATGCCTCTCCCCAAGCACAAATCCTTCAGAGCACTTTTGCTCAGACTCTCATATAATTCCGGGATCATCGCAGCGACTCTTTAATCAACCAAACTCTCAACACCAAAAATCAAATTTAGACAGCGTGGGGTCCTGATCCCAAAGCTCAATTGACCAAGATCTGTGGATCCTGCCGACTACGCCACTGTGACAGACCGGGCCGTGTCTGGGCACAGCTTAGGGCGTCCGCTCAGGGCGAATTGCTCAAATCCGGGGCTACTTACAGCCCCCGACTGGCGACCTCTCCACACAGGCCACAAACCAGTCCCACAGAGTGCTTCAGCAGCCTGCCTGAAGCCTCCCGAGCAAAACCCCTCCGACACCCCAGCAATATCCGTGCCCCAGATGGCCCCGGGCCTATACACAGGTGGGGGGACCTAGCACCCAATCCCACCTACCCCGAACAAGTTCTGTCCGGTTCCAAGAAACCAGCCACAGATCCCTGGTTAATTTACCCTCTGGACCTTACCCACAAATCACGCTGGGCCAATCCTTTAGAATCTATATCTAAAGGTTTATTATTACAAGAAAGAAAAGCCTGAGAGTAAGGTTATTAAAGTACAGTACGTTACATGCACCGAATCTCCCAGTCCTCGATGCAGGCTCTAGCAGAGATGTTGCAGCTGCTGGTTAAAAGTCCTTATTGCACATCCTACGATCAGGATGGGTTCACAGGTCTTCCGGGCTCTTCAATCCCTGCAGTGCTGCCTCTGGGATGAAGTGCTGAGCTGAGAACAAAATGGCCTCGACCACATGGCCTCTTTATACTCCTTCCTGGCCTCTTCTTGTATGCAGCAAGTCACCTGGTCAGAGGCCAATCTCTATGTTTCCTGCTGGCTGCCCTCAGGTGACAAATCCCATTCTTTGGGTGTGTCCATAGCCTATTGAGAGTCATTGTTCCACAGGGCTTTGCTACTCAGCCTGTCCATAGCCATGCTTAACACATTCACAGAAATATTCAGCTTCCACACAGATCACAGATTCCTACCTACACACATAGACATTATATACTCACATAAATAGTGTACATAAGATTAACAAACAATAAGCTCCCATTCAATACCCCACATGGCCCCCCCATACCAATTTCTGGGGCCAACACCCCCACCTAGGGGTGCAGCAGCGATCTGGCTGCTTCCCTCCAATTCAGCAACGTGACAGGGGATCAACATGTAGAGTAAAAACTTTAGGACTGAGAAACTCAATTTAAATCACCAAACAAACTTTATCTAATTTATCTATTGTAACAACTCATGTCTGCCCACCAGCACTCCCAGCTTATGTTTAGTTGGCACTTCTGAAGACATTCTGGATCAAGTCTAAGAGTTCACTGGCAATATTAACACGGGCTGCATGTTCCTTGCATGTTGCCTTCCTTGCCTGTTTAAAGAGCAATAACATTTAAACTGGTTTGTCAGCCTTCAGAATTTGTCATTTGGCAATGACCCACTTGTCTCTGAATGTCACATACTATTTTAATGGGTAGTGCATTATCCTGTGGATAGGTTCTCAGGACTGGTAGGCAGCATGCTGCTTATTTTTGACTATTATTTACTCCCTATAAAAGATATTCATTTGAGCTTGACTATGCTTTACATGCACTTAAGAGCAACTCTTCAGTAATCTGCAATGTTACGTTTTGCCCCATCAAAAAGACATTTGATCTCTTCAGTGCTAAGAATAAATAGTATTTGTAGTGGCTGTCATGTTTCCTTCTGCCATGGAGATCTTTATGACGAGCAAGGTATTACTGTACCTGCTGCAGCATTTAAATTTTCTGTTATACCATAGCTCCCATCTACTCAAATCAGATGTTCAGTGAAGGGAACCCGAGAAAAGAGGTTTTTTGTTTGTTTGTTTGTTTGTTTGTTTTAAACATTGAATTACAATACATATTCAAAAACAAATGAACAGTCATATATGCTAAACCCATATTTTCACACGAAAAATGGGAATGTGCACAAAGAAGCAGACATTTTAAAACCCAAGTACCCTTTCTGCTTATATAAATGTGAGCTATGCACATGTATTTAAATGCCTGTTTGTGCATACTCATCTGTAACAAATATAGAGGGTCAGATTGGGAAACTGTACAGGTAGAAAACAAAAGGGCAAAAAGGAATATAATATCCATAATCCCTCTGAAACACTTTATTTTTGAACCCCAAATATACCTGGCCTTGATTTAGTCTAAGCTGGTAGAAACAGCTGCTAAGAATTTTAATACCAGTTTATTATTTAGAAGTTCTACGGGAAAGACCTAACGTATGTCATGTTCAAACTATATACAAATTCAGTATTAAACATGGCTCTTAAGCAAAACAGCAGATGTAAATGTTCCAGAATTTTAGGGCACTTAACACTGCATTTTCTAGCTATAGTGGACTTCTGCCAGAAGTCAAGCAGGTGAGATCATAGAATCATAGAGCTGGAAGAGACCTAAGGAGGTCATCAAGTCCAGCCCCCTACCCAAGGCAGGACCAATCCCAACTAAACCCAGCCAGGGCTTTGTCAAGACGAGACTTAAAAATCTCTAGGGATGGAGCCTCCACCATCTCCCTAGGAAACCCATTCCAGTGCTGCACCACCCTCCTAGGGAAATAGTTTTTCCTAATATCAAACCTAGACCTCCTCCACTGTAACTTGAGATGATTGCTCCTTATTCTGCCATTTGTCACTACTGTGAACAGCCTTCTCTATTCTCTTTGGAACCTCCCTTCAGGAAGTTGAAGGCTGCTATCAAATCCCCTCTCACTCTTCTCTTCTGCAGACTAAACAAACTCAAATCCTTCAGTCTCTCCTCATAGGTCATGAGCTCCAGCCCCCTAATCATTTTGGTCTCCCTCCACTGGACCCTCTCCAATGCATCCACATCCTTTCTATAGTGGGGGGCCCAGAACTGGACACAGTACTCCAGATGTGGCCTCACCGGAGCTGAATAAAGGGGAATAATCACTTCTCAAGATCTGCTGGCAATGCTCCTCCTAATGCAACCTAATACGCCATTAGCCTTCTTGGCTACAAGGGCACACTGTTGACTCATATCCAGTTTCTCATCCAATGTAATCCCCAGGTCCTTTTCTGCAGAACTACTACTTATCCAGTTGGTCCCCAGCCTGTTACATTGCTTGGGATTCTTCCATCCCAAGTGCAGGAGATCATACATTGTGTCTTTTTTTTCCTGTGCCCTTGTGAACATCAGATCATATTCAAGTAATGAAATGTAATTAATTAATAACTTTATAAAATTGCTAAGACTCTTATCTTTATGATAAACGTATGTATTGTGATATTGAATAAAGCTAATTTACTAATTAAAATATTTTATTTGCTAACCTACACAGCCATGTTAAGAAGTTGTGACAAGCTACAGAATCTGCTATCTCTCAGTTTGCTTACAATTTATTATTGTGCATTTTTTACTCTGAAAGTTGAAAAATGCAGACCGGCAAGTGGATCCCTTATACCCAAGGAATCCACATTTAACATTAAGGAATTATCATTAATGTCTTTTATTTTTATTTTATTTTAGTTGGGACCCTCCTTCCAGATGATATTGTGGTATCCACTCCCACTGAGGATACCTCTCCGGGGGAAGGAACTCCAGTCATTAGGAAAAGGCAGGTGTTAGTAATGGGGGATTTGATCATTAGAAATATAGATAGCTGTATTTGCGATGACCAGGAGAACCATATGGTGCCTGGTGCAAAGACTGAGGATCTCTCAAGACATCTAGATAGACCTGTGTGTAATGCTGTGGAGGAGCTGGAGGTCATGGTACATGTAGGCACCAATGACATGGGGAAGGGGAGGAGAAAGGTTCTGGAGGCCAAATTTAGGCTGCTAGGAAAGAAACTGAAATCCTGGGTCTCTATGGTAGCGTTCTCTGAAATGTTTCCAGTTCCACACACAGGGCCAAATAGGCAGGCAGAATTTGAGTCTCACTGCGTGGATAAGATGATGGTGTAGAGAGGAGGGGTTTAGATTTATGAGGAACTGGGGAAACTTTTGGGAAAGGGGGAGCCTATAAAGGAAGGATGGGCTCCAAATAACCCAAAATGGAACCAAATGCTGGCACTTAACATTAAAAATGTCATAGAGCAGTTTTTAAACTAAGGGCAGGGTAAAAGCTGATGGGTGTGAAGGAGCATATGGATTGGATGAAAACATCTCTTGGGGGGGGTCTATTAATAGACGTTCTCTATATTCTAATAAGGAGGAGAGGATAGTAGATGTTAAAGTATAGGTAAGATCAGATAAGAAACAATCACATGAAAAAGAGTCTAACACATCAGGAAATGGCACACAGATAAATAGTGACAATTTTTAAAGTGCTTATACACAAATACTAGAAGTCTAACTAATAAGATGAGTGAACTAGAGTGCCTTGTATTAAAGGATGATATTGATATAATAGGCATCACAGAACCTTGGTAGAATGAGGACAATCAATGGGACACGGTCATACCAGGGTAGAAAATATATCAGAAGGACAGAACAGGTCATGCTGGTGGAGAGTAGCACTATATATGAAAGAAAATGTACAATGAAGTAAAGCAAAAATCTTAAATAAACCAAAATATTCCATAGAATTTCTATGGCTAGTTATTTCATGTTCTAATAATAAGGGTACAGCAGTACGGATATATTATTGACCACCTGACCAGGACAGTGAAAGTGACTATGAAATGTTAAGGGAGATTAGAGAATCTATCAAAGTAAAAAACTCAGTAATAGTGGGGCATTTCAACTATCCCCATATTGACTGGGCACACTTCACCTCCGGACAGGATGCAGATAACATTTCTGGATACCTTAAATGACTGCTTCTTGGAACAGCTGGTTCTGGAACCCACAAGATGAGAGGCAATTCTTGATTTAGTCCTAAGTGGAGTGCAGGATCTAGTCCAAGAGGTAAATATAAATGGACCACTTGGAAACAGTGACTATGATGTAATAAAATTCAACATCCCTGTGGTGAAAAAACACCTCAGCAAACCAACACTGTGGCATTTAATTTCAGAAAGGGGAACTACACAAAAATGAGGAATTTAGAAAAACAGAAATTAAAAGGTACAATGCCAAAAGTAAAATCCCTGCAAGCTACATGGAAATGTTTCAAAGACACCGTAATAGAAGCCCAACTTAAATGTATATCCCAAATTAAAGAACATAGTAAGAAGACCAAAAAAGTGCCACCATAGCTTAAAAAACAAGTAAAAGAAGCAGAGAGAGATAAAAAGGCATAATTTAAGAAGTGGAAGTTAAATCTTAGAGAGGAAAATACAAAGTAGTATAAACTGTCAAATTAAGTGTAAAAGTATAATAAGAAAAGCGAAAAAGGAGTTTGAAGAACAGCTAGACAAAAACTCAAAAAGTAATAGCAAATTTTTAAGTAAATCAGAAGCAGGAAGCCAACTAAACAACCAGTGGGACCCTTGGACAATCGAGATGCTAAAGGAGCACTGTGGACGGTTCAGGGTGCGATCACCCCCTCCCAGAGCGAGAGGGGGGCTTGGCAAACCCTTTTCGCCCAATTTCCACTAGTATCCTGCCCAGGGCCCCCGTTTGTATGCCCTTTCAATTGGGTGCGATCACCCCTTCCCAGGAGGGGGGGTTAGCGGACCCTGCAGCTATCACCTGCCTCTGCGGGGTGGGGCCTGAGCCCACAGTCCAGTCCTTCTTATTTGACTGTCACCTGGTCCTTTTGCACGCCTGAACCGGTGCTGCCTGGGATTGAATGCTCCTCTGGGGTGAGGGAGGGGGACCCGGTCCCACCCTGTCTCCGGGTCCCAGCCCGGGGCCCTAAGCATCGGGGCTTGCTCGCGCCCCGACGCGGTAGTCAGGGGTCACTCCGGACGTAACCTGTCTACCCATGGACGCCAAAGAGGCCCTGCCCCGGGCTTCTTCCTCCCTTCCTCGGTACCTTCATTCCGCCGCCCCGGTTCCCGAAGCCTACTTCGGTTCTGGAGTCCGGGTCCATTGTCGCTCTGATGAGGCCCCGGGAGTCCGTTCTCTCCGCCGAGTCCAGTCTCTGCCGGGTCACTCCTTCCAGGACCGGCGGGGCGAGGTCCGGTTGCCGTCGGAGCCGGGACTCGCCGACCGCGGTACCCGTCCCAGGAACTCTTCAGTCGAGGCCGGGCCATCTGCCAGCCTTGGTGCTGCTCGGGGTCCGTCCTGCACTTGGGGGCTCTCCTCCCTCTCTGCAAGGAGGCTACCCCCTCCCTCGCTGGCGGCGAGCCTTTTTAAACTGGCCCGCCACGCCGGATGCCGCCCGGGGCTCCTCCCCTTCCAGCAGCGTGCCGGCGTCCTCAGCCGCTGCTCAGCTGCCTAGCTCCACCCAGCCCCCATTCAGCGTGGCTTCCGGGGAGGGACCAGAGTTTCCCCGCCGGCGCAGCCCCACTGGCTTACCCTGCCCATGCCGAGGGGGGGAGGGGCTTGGGCCTGGCCGCCACTTTCTGAGGTGCGGTGGCCCTGGCCATCTCCCATGCAGGTCGCTGGCAGCCCGTCACAAGCACTAAAAGACAGCCAGGTTGTTGCAGAGAAACATAATGAGTTCTTTGCTTCAGTTTTCATGGCTGAAGATGTGAGGGAGATTCCCGATCCTGAGCCATACTTTTTAGGTGACAAATCTGAGGAATGTCCCAGATTGAGGTATCACTAGAGGAGGTTTTAGAACAAATTAATAAACTTAACAGTAACAAGTCACCGGTACCAGATGGTATTCACACAAGAGTTCTGAAAGAACTCAAATGTGAAATTGCAGAACTATTCACGGTGGTTTGTAATCTATCTTTTAAATCAGCTTCTGTACCAAATAACCAAAAGATAGCTAATGTGACACCGATATTTAAAAAGGGCTCTAGAGGGGATCCTGGTAATTACAGACTGGTAGGTCTAACATGAGTACTGGGCAAAGTAGTTGAAACTATAGTAATGAATAAAATTGTCAGACACATAGATGAACATAATTTGTTGGGGGAAAGTCAACATGGTTTCTGTAAAGGGAAATTATGCCTTTCTAGAGTTCTTTGAGGGGGTCAACAACATGTGGACAAGGGGGATCCAGTGGACATAGTGTACTTAGAATTTGAGAAAGCCTTTGACAAGGTCCCTCTCCAAAGGCTTTTAAGTAAAGTAAGTTGTCATGGGATAAGAGGGAAGGTTCTCTCATAGATTGATAGTTGGTTAAAAGGCAGGAAACAAAGGGTAGGAATAAATGGTAAGTTTTCAGAATGAAGAGAGGTAACTAGTGGTTACCCCAGGATCCATACTGGGACCAATCCCATTCAACCTATTTATAAATGATGTGGAGAAAGGGGTAAATGGCGAGGTGGCAAAATCTGCAGATGGTACTAAGCTGCTCAAGATAGTTAAGACCAAAGCAGATTGTGAAGAGCTTCAAAAAGATCTCACCAAACTAAGGAATTGGGCAACAAAATGGCAAAATAAATTACTGTTTATAAATGCAAAGTAATCCACATTGGAAAGCATAATCCCAAGTATTCATACAAAATGATGGGCACTAATGTAGCTATAAGGACTCAAGAGAGGGATCTTGGAGTCATTGTGGATAGCTCTTTGAAAACATACATTCAATGTGCAGTGACATGAAAAAACAAACAATGTTAGGAATCATTAAAAAAGGGATAGAGAATAAGACGGGATAACTTATTGCCTCTGTATAAAATTATGGTACGTTCACAGCTTGAATACTGCGAACAGATGTAGTCGCCTCATCTCAAAAAAGACATATTGGCAGTGGAAAAGGTTCAGTAAAGGGCAACAAAAATTATTAGGAGTTTGAATGGGTCCCATGTGAAAAGAGATTAAAAAGACTGGGACTTTTCATCTTAGAAAAGAGAAGAATAAGGAGGGGTATGATAGAGATCTATAAAATCATGACTGGTGTGGGAAAAGTGAATAAGGAAAAGTTATTTACTTATTCCTTGAATATAAGAACTAGGGGTCACAAAATGAAATTAATAGGTAGCAGGTTTAAAACAAACAAAAGGAAGGTTTTCTTCACTCAGTGCACAGTCAATCTGTGGAACTCCTTGCCAGAGGATGCTGTGAAGACCAGGACTTTAACAGGGTTCAAACAAGAACTAGATAAATTTATGGAGATTAGGTCAATCAATGGCTATTAGCCAGGATGGGTAGGAATGGTGTCCCTAGCCTCTGTTTGTCTGAGGCTGGAAATGGATTACAGAAGGGGGATAATGTATGGATTGCCTCTTGTATTCCCTCCCTCTAGGCATCTGGAATTGGCCACTGTTGGCAGACAAGATACTGGGGCAGTTGGACCTTTGGGCTGACCCAGTATGGCTGTTCCTATGTTCTTATTTCCAAATAAAATGTTAACATTTTGGGAACAGTAAGTAATCTAAATCTAATGTAAATAATGTTACAAATCTAAAATGTCCTGGTAGAAAAATAAAATAAAAAAAGATCTCTCAGCAGCAAAAAGCTCCCAAGGTTGAAAGCATTTACAAGCTGGTGACAGATATTTCAAATACAATGAATGATTCCACTCTTGACTGATCCTTGACAGAAATTGGCCTCTGCTGATTCTGCAACACTTATTCAAGTAAAACATGGGATTCCCTTTTGCCTGTTTCCCTGCATTTTAAGGCAGCATGATTTTTCTGTTGCAAAGCTTATAGTCATGTCTGGTAGAAAATTTCAGTCAAGAGTTCCAGGGTTATTTCTGGAAAGAATCTGTTATTACTGTAGTATTATTATTATTTATACCCTTCCAGACTACTCCCTGCTTTAGTAAACTCAGAACAAATGACTTCTAAGTTCTTTAAACAGGGTTCAAAAAAGAGCTAGATAGATTCATGGAGGTTAGGTCCATCGAGGGCTATTAGCCAGGGTGGGTAGGAATGGCAACCCTAGCCTCTGTTTGTCTGGAAATGGGTGACAAGCGGGGGCAGATGACTGTTTTGCGGGGCCCCGGGCAGCATAACTCTGCGGGGCCCCCCCTTTCCTCAGCGCATGCGCCGTGACACCATGTGCATGCGCAGTGGCGCTACAGTACATGCGCGGGGCTTTTTTAAGCGCAGGGCCTGGGGCGGCCGCCCTGTTCGCCTTGCCCTATATCCGCCCCGGTGACAAGAGAGGGATCAGATGAGGATTACCTGTTGTGTTCCCTCCCTCTGGTATTGGCCACTGTTGGCAGACAGGATAGTGGGCTAGATGGACCTTTGGTCTGATCCTGTATGGCCATTTTTATGTTCTTTTAAATAATCCTGATGAAGTCTACAGCAATCACTGAGGATGGATCAGTAGCACTATGATAAGCAGCAGTTTTTTGGATCATTATTGTAGAGTAGTGTACTAATATATACAAGGGGTGAACAAAGGCAAACCATTGAAAGTGACACCATTCAGGGGTAGATATCTAGATTATACTAAGCCTTGCTCCATTAAACCCTTGGGCCTTTTCATGCAAAATTCTTTTCTTTCTTCCAAAAGGATTCTTCCCCAGAAAACCTCTTGATCCTTGTTCCCTGTCCCTCCTTGGACTCCCGCTAAATCCTTCATCCACACAGACTGGAATTCTGAATTGCTCCCTTCTTCTTCAAGACATCAGACAACAGCTTTAAACTGCCACCGCATTCACAAACATCTCCAGTATCTTGTCTACACTAGAGAATTCTGGCATTACAATTAACTTCCATGTAGCCAGTTCAATAACCACTTGGGGCTTCCTGATTTGCACTGCACTGAATAGTCTCAGACATGGTCAGATTCTGATCTCACTCCATGGATGTAAATCAGGAGTAGATGAATTTAATACAATGGGCTAGATCATGGCATCTGCTAAAGCTCTTTGCACAACTCTGGCCATGAACTCTATGATGGGAGCAGGGAAGAAGACTGAAAGCAGGTGAAGTAGAGCAAGCTGTACACCGGCCATGCCCAAACCCTCCACATAGATGATGTAACAAGGGGAAAGGAGGTGAAGTGGCTATTGTTGTCAGTGAGGCTGCTCTTTAAACTGCACCTGCACCTACCCTGATGCCTGATGATCTGCCTACAGAGGGATTTTATCTGGGACCGTGATTGGGTGGACTAAGCCCCGACACCCCCTACAGGAGGCCAGAGACCTTTCCACACCCCATCCCAGTGAAAAGCAGAAGAGAGGTCCTCTAGGCAGGATAGGGTGGCTGTCTTCGCGGCAGCCAATCAGGACCAAGCAGACCAGTATAAAAGAAGCTGCTGGGCTAGGGCCTGACAGTTCCTCACAGGAGCTCGACACAGGCAGTTCTATATATTGACTAGGAGACCAACAGCACTACGGACAGCTCCTAGTGCAAGCTGAACTGAGATCTGGCTGAGGCCCAGGTCCAGTGACAGAAGACTGGCCACACGCTGAATACAAGAACGGATAGCACCATGGACAGGGCTAGTGAGATCCTAGCTGCAGAACCTTGAAGTGACCAGACAGGGCAGAATCCAGGGGAAGTGACCCAGAGGGCAAGGAAAATACTAGATGGCCAGGCAGAAAGCTTATGGGGCACCCCTTGGCACAAGCAGGCAGCCCCCTTTACAGGAACTTTTCACCCAAATAGCACAGTTAGCTCACATATATTCAGGACCTTTCACCTAGATAGGTGGTGCTAAGATTGAGGGAGCTCCCTGGTATAGTGCTTCCAGGAATGCCCTCAAACTTAGCAGGTACATCATTACTTAGAAAAATCCAAAATAACCGGTTGAGACCAGACCAAATAACCAAGTAGGACAGAAATAATCCCTGCTATCACTGTGATAGACAACCACAAAAGGTTCATGGTAACAAATTGACACATATGATACTAAGTTGAGATCAATCATATACTGAACTATTGGAGAAAGACATTTCACCATTAGTAAGGTGAGAAAATACAAATAAGGAGAAAAGGAAAGATCCCCTACTGACTATGCATTAAACGTAACAACGTCAGCGTAACATAGTATAAAAGTGGCATCCCAGCAAGGGAGTGGGAGAAGATGTAGACCATGGAAGGAGCCAGAATGATGGCCTCTGATGATGAGAGAGAAGGTGAAGGTAATGAGGAAGATGATAGCTAACACATCAGATTATGGTAGGGAAATATGAATGTACATTCCCTATCCATCTTATGAAATTGGAGTATTTGTGACTGTGCTAATTGTATTAATAAACTCTATTTGTAAATAGGTATTAGAGTTTCTATAGTGTGAGTGTTGCAATGATGCACATCAAGGCTCCCGACCATAAAATAATTGAATACAGGGCCTGATCCTGGGACAAAGAACCTGTTGACTCTAAAGGTGGTAACTGGAATTCACATGCAATCTTAGATCAGGCTACAGTTCCTAATAGTGTCAGGTGCCTAGAGGCAGATCTGATGGATCAGGCTCACTGGGGTTTCACAGAGGTAAATCTGTACAGACAAATGAGAATCAACCCATTACTTGGGATCACTTGTACCTTTGCCACCAATAATAGGCTGTGCAGGAGGGAGACGGTGACTCAGATCTTCTGACTCCCTTTTATTCCCCTGTGCCATCACATTAACCTACCCAAAATCTCTATAAGGGCAGCAGCCCAAAAATGGAAAGGTATTTTCTAGGCTGATCACATTTTTCAACAGATTAACTCCTGGGAAATGGACAAACTAGTTTACAACCAATTCTGGAACTTCCCACTTCATCAGTGCAGGGAACAACTTCCCAAACACAATATACACAGAGGCTGTGTCTACACTGGCATGAATTTCCGGAACTGCTTAAAACGGAATACTATTCTGTTTTCAGTTTTTCCGGAAAAGGAGCGTCTACATTGGCAGGCTGCTTTTCCGGAAAAGCCCTTTTTCCGGAAAAGCGTCTGTGGCCAATGTACACGCGCTTTTCCGGAAAAGACTACTGGGCTGTCTACACTGGCCCTTTTCCAGAACAGTGTTCCGGAATAAGGACTTATGCCCGAGCGGGAGCAGAATAGTTTTTCCAGAATAGTTTTTCCAGAATAGCGGCTGATTTTGTACAGTAGAGCGTCGTTGCTTTTCCGGAAATTCAAGGGCCAGTGTAGACAGCTCACAGCTTATTCCGGAAAAGGGGCTGATTTTCCAGAATAAGTGGC
The DNA here is from genome assembly GCF_052426305.1 of Pelodiscus sinensis. Lineage (NCBI taxonomy): Eukaryota > Metazoa > Chordata > Testudines > Trionychidae > Pelodiscus > Pelodiscus sinensis. The sequence continues at coordinate 154,105,654 of NC_143054.1, forward strand.
CCAGTGTAGACACAGCCAGAGTATACACAGTCCATTTCTTTAAAAGCTTAGGAAATTAGCTTCTATGGCTCTCAAAGTGCTATAATAATTTCCCCTCTATCCCCCTCCCATGAGGTAGATATTATTGCACTCTTCATAGACTGGTAAGCAGAGGTGAAGTGACTTGCCCAGATGATGCATAAGTGTCTGATTTTGCACTGCTTTGGACCATTCATAGTCATTACACCCACTTTGCACAGGTGGCAAATTGCTACCACATCAGAATGGTAAGGGCCACATTCTGTCTTGGTGTACTTAAGCATAGCTCCACTAAAAATCAATAAAGTTGTGCCAATTTACACTAGACAAGCATTTGCCCTACGGCGTTTTTATATCCATTTTGTACTAGCTTTGCATGGGTGCAAATGACTTTCCAGGTGCAAGGCAGTGGAAAAATCAGGCCCCCAAATTCCTAGCCAAAATAGATTTTAGGAGTGTAACAGGGTGGCGCTCACCTAGCATGAGCAGCCTCTCTGGCTGAGTGCATGTGCCTACTCACTCTGCTGTTCCAAAAGCCTCTTTGACAACTCCAGCCGAGTCACACACCTTTGTGAAATCTCACCCCCTTCTGAGGTATACATCTAACAAGGGCCCATCTTGGTGCCCCCTGTATAGTGTCTCTGAGTCCACTCCCTCAGTCTGTTCACCACTCGGGAAGAGAGTAGTGTTCCTAAGGGTTCCCCTCCTGGAGACAGCTTCCTCTCCCTTATCTCAGGGTTTTATCTCCAAGTCCCATCATAGTTCAATCTCATTAAGCTCTCCACATGGAGCTGTCCATGGTGCTGCCCCTCTCTTAGCCTGCCAATCACCCAGTCTTCACAGCTTGAAGTCTCTAAAGGCACTGGAGTCTCTGCCAGTAGCTCCTTAATTTATAGGGTTTTCCTAGCTACTGATTGGCTGCTTCTGTTGCAGCCACTCTAGCCTGCTCAGAAGACTTTTCTATTGCTTTTTGGGGTAGGGTGTGGCAGGACCACAAAGCCTTCAGTGGGGGGCCTCAAGGCCTGGTCTGTCCCATCGCAAAGAGTTATTCATGTACCTTTGCTCACTTTGCTCACTGTGGTTATTCCTGGAACCCCAAGGAGAAGATAATACTAGATATGCTAGATTGTCTTTTCGACCTAATGAGGCAGGAGGGTACGATGTATACAGAGTAGATCTGCATGAAGAAAGGATGTGACCTAGGCCAGAGCCTCCAGACAAAGCAGTAGCAGAGGAGAAAAGCAACATCTAGAAGCACTGCAACCATTTTTAGTCTCTAAGTAACTTCTCTCAGGAATGCCTGGCATTGCCCTTGCAAATCTAAAGGCTGTGATTGTTGAATTTTGGTGTGACCTCTTCCCCACAGGATTCCCACCTTTGAATTAATCTACGTATAATTCTCAAACAGCAGGCACCTCACTGAAATATTTTTCAGAAAAGAAACCTCTGCCTCCCCTCAATTCCCAGTCATCTCCCAAGACCTGTGACATCAGAGTGTATTCACTATCAATTATGAAATTTAGGTGAAAAGCACTATGGTCAGCAAGGCCAAAGAGGATTCAATTATTGGGATAGCTGCATTAAAGGCCCACCTATAAATTACTTAAGTAGACTCTAATAATTATGAAAACTAATGAGAATAATCTTAAATGGCTAAGAACAATCTTATATCATTTTAACATTTTAATCATAAAAATAATATTTAAAAAAGCTTTTTACTACTGAAAAAATTCTGGATCCTCAGCTAACTTCAACTTTGTCAAATTTAATGACATAGCTGAAAAGCTGGCAAAGTCGAAGTAAAGTTAAACAGATTTGTTGTTTGCCATATTTCTTAGGCTTAAAGCTACAATTCTCTGGCTGTCGGTGCAGTCAGTAAAACACTTTGCTGCTTGGCGTGAGAAACCCGCTGGTACATGAACTCACCACATAGGCCAATGCTGAAAACTAACGTTATGGCTATTGTGTGGAGAAGGAACATACCTTTAGCCTTCTTTGAAATTCATTATGCTTGACAGGACAGAATAAATATAATGGCAGAATTTCTGCTACAAAGAAAAAAATCACGATCGACTAGGATATGATGGTTGGGTCTAATGGTCAAAGCCCTGGGAGTGGCCAGATCAGCAGGTTAGAGCGAAGTAGAGCTGAAGTTGAAAATCAAAGCCACAGAACACTGAGGGTATCTTCCGGAAAAACTTCTTCTGAAAGAGAACATCTACACTGAAAAAGTGCATTGAAAAAGATAGCATCCACATTGATTGAACACTATCTTGCATTTAAACTGTGTTTACTATGGACGGAGTGGCCACCAGGGCACTTGAGCTTTTTCCTTTGCTCTTCTTTTGAAAGAACTTCCTCTTCCCCGACCACACATGTCTTTTTCTGAAAGAGCTCTTTCAGAAAAGGTGTTCTTCCTCATAGAAAATGTCAGAAAAAAAACCTCTGTTCTTTTGATTTTTTTCGAACAAATGCGATTGCAGTGTGGACTTAACTGGAGGTTTTTCCGAAAAAACTGCAGTGTAGACATAACCTTAGATTGCCCAGCTTCCTCTCTCATAACTATTAATGAAAAAAGATAACAGAAATATCTCCTATAATTAATCAAGATGGTCCTGACTAAGGAAATCATCTCTGTTCAGAGCAGTTGGTTAAACATATACTTTAAGTTTGCGTTTAAAGCAAGGGGAACAGTATTTCTTCAGAACACGGATGGATTTAAGCATGTGCAGAAGAATTTTTCTGAAGTGGGGTCTAAAACATGGGCGGGGGGGGGACCTTCAGTACTGTGCACTACGATCCATATTGCTTCTTCTTACCATTCTTTTAAACCTCTTAAACCTCACATTTTAGGGCTCAAGTCCATCTCTAACTATTAGAAATCAGGATGAAACCTAACAGGGTTGCGAGATTACCCCACAGCAGCCTATTGCAGGGTTTTTACACTTACCTCTGAAGCATCTGGTATTGGCCACTGTTGGAGACAGAATATTAGGCAAATAGGCCATGGGTCTAATCCAGTATGACATTTCCATGTTCCCATGTTCTCCTTATTCCTGTTTTTTATCACTATGCGAAATTTTTTTTATTATTGTTTCTGATATTTTAACCTAGGAACTTCTAATGAGATCAAACATCTCATTTCCAAGGGCATTCCGGATCAGGGAAGAAAAACAGAAAAGAAGCAGGCATTTGACTCTCCTCCTGGCTGTATGAAAAGCAATGCTGCCGTGATGCTTTGCACCATCTAAGAAAGGAGCGGGGAAAGGCTTCCGTCTGGTGTGCAGGTTGCCAGCACCAACTGGTCCCCTTAGGCAGAATTAGATAAAATGCAGCTGTAGATGTCCCAGCTGCATAGTTCCCTTTTGGCATAAAATGCACAGGCAGCCGGTACAATGAACCCACCAGGCTGGAAGGTGGATACAATGAGGATAAAGCATAAGGAGAAAAAAGGATAAATAAAAACACTGCTCAGCTATAAAGCAATTCAAGCACACTGTTCACTTCATTACAGAGAAATATCCTCTTTAGGGAATCAAAGAATCACCTGCCTTAAATGTCCAGCTCATAGTTTTTTGCAACAAAATGGTGCTAATCCCCCCTCTATTTCATCTCTGTCCATTTTTAGGGGCAGTCTTTTTTTTTTTTTTAACATAGGAAAAAAGTTTACATGCTGCAGAAGAGAAAGTGTGGGTCTTTGTTATTAATGTTGTAGAAATACAAATATGTCCACCTAAGAAAGGAGTCTTCATTAACTCCCACAGCCCAGAAAATTAAGGCACGGCTCATCAGGATCTGTGCTTGCTGTCGGGTAAATTGCAAGGGACTAGTAGAGTTGCTGAGGTTCATAATGCTGATAGAGCGGTTTCCACGTGAATGAAGGATAAACAGCGATTAATTTCAGCCAATAAATAATGGTTTGAGGCCCACATTGAAAGAGGAACAATTACTTTTCCATTTTTCCTGCCAAATGAGCTGATAAGAGAAAACAGGGGAGTTGGCCACGTAAATCAGTCTTAATTTTATCTTCCCCATTAAAAAGCAGCCATTAAGACCATCTTCGGCTCATTTCATCCTCTTCTTGTTTCACTTTTTCAATTTGCACAAAAGGGGGGAGTTTGCTCGTCATAAAATTTCACTTTGGCCAACCTATCATTTGCATCTGAGCCAATAAATAGCAATTAGCATAAACATTTAAATCAGGAACTGGAACAAATTCTTGTTCCCCCAGCAAGCTGTTAAATTACAGTATTTCACTATATATAAGAAGCATTAAAAACAAGATCTGCTGGGCACAATTATCCCTTTCAAACAAGACATGCTTCAAATAGAAAAAAAGGTAACTTGGGGAAAAAACTTCTCACTTGCAGCCAATGAGTATATCCACATGGAAAGAACTTGAGTTATTAATACTGTTCAGTAAATCTGTATGTGAAACATCCCATCTAAAGGGATTTATTTTATCTTTAGCCAAAATATATTCTTCTAGAATTAATTTTAATTTGGACTGATGTAAAATCATCATGTTTCTTTCTTTTTACTTTGCTAATATATGTCTTTATTGTTTGATGGCTAGATTCAGAGGCAGAGCTAGATATCCAATTAGGCATAGTAGGCACATGCCTAAGGACAGCTGAAAGTTCGAAAGTGGGTTAAAAGTTTCATTTTTAACAGAAAACATGAAGGCCAGCTGTGTGTGGGGGGGAGGGGGAGTGGGAGAAGATGCTGTGAGAAGGGGGGGTTAAGGTGTAAATCCAGCCCTGTTCAGTATTGACTCTGAATTCATGCCTTCTATTTACGTGTAATATTTTAGTTAACACCCACTTACACCCTGGGTAACTCTATAAAGCACCATGTAACTCGAAATAAGCTACACAACTTGAGCTACACAAATTGCATAGCTTAATTCGAGATAGTTTATTTTGAAATTTGGCATTGTCTACACAGTGCCAAATTTTGAAATAGACCACTATTCTGACAAGTCCCTTAATCCTTGTGGAATAAGGTTTACCAGGAAGTTGGAATACCAAGCCTGTTATTTCTAATATATTTCAAAATAACAGACTTGTTACTAAGATGCAGAAAATGATATTTTGGGATAGCAGACATAACTCAGTATAGCACCACCGTCTAGATGTACCCCCAGTAAGCTTGACTCTGAAAATGACTACAATAGTGTAAACTAGGAGTAAGTCCACTGAAACCTATGGAGTCTTTTTTTTTTTTTTTGGCATTAAACTGTGGCACCTTAGAGACTAACAGATTTATTATGGCATAACCTTATGAAACTTTATGCCATAATAAATCTGTTGATTTAAAAAAGATCAAAATCAGGCCCAGTTAGACTCCTTTACACATATATAGATATTTAACAATAATATTTCATTCTTATACACCACTTTTTATCCATCAGTTTCAAAATAAGGTAAAAATATCATTATATCCATTTTAGAGGTGGGGAAACTGATGCAGAAAGAGATTAAGTAACTTGCCCAAGGCCACCTAGTATTTCAGCAGCACATTCAGGAATAGAAATTATATTCCTTCACTAATGCTTTTTAATGTGGCCCTCTTGTAAATGAGCCTAAGGATGTCTAAATTCATGTAATTAACATACTCTGGAAGCCAGAAAAACATGTGAATTATTAGCTAATACAGAAAGACCTGCATTAGTGTTTTTAACCTACTGATGAAGATAACTTTCAGTGTCTTTCTCTAAGTCCTGATATACACTAGGCCTTTATTTTGAAATACCGCCCCCCCTACCCCCGCAAAGTCAAATTTATAAGCAGAGCGTCCACACTACCAAGCCCGTTATTTTGAAATAATGGGCCGCAGAATTCAAAAACTGTACTGCTTTTCTTCAGGAGTAATGCTTATTTAAAAATAATAATTTTAAAATAATAGTAATGTGGACACTCTGGTGCTGCTATTTTGAAATAATTACTCTCCAGAGTAATTCCAACTAATTACTCCCCAGTGCTTCCTGGGGCTCTAAGGCCAAGGTAGTATGTTCATATTGATGGAGCCTGCCTCTGACTAATTTTGAGGCTTCCCTGTAGTGTGGACACACTAATTCAAATTTGTTAAATCAGGAGTTAAGTCAAATTTAGTAATTTTGAAATAATTTCCTAGTTAAACATGGTGTGGATGAGTCGTGGGGTGCCATCACCCCCTCCCGGGTGGCCAGGGGGGCTCAGTGAACCCCTTCGTCCTCTAACTGGGTCTCCGGCTTGGATCCCCGGTCGTGCGTCCTGTCAGGTGGGTGCGATCACCCCTTCCCTGCTGAGCAGGAGAGGAGGGTTCAGCGGACCCCGTGTGTATGCCCTGCCTTAGCGGGGCGGGGCCTGCGCCCCTAGTCTGGTGCCTCAAAGGGCTGATACCCCTGGCCGACCCTACCATCTGGTTGCCACAGTTTACTGGTTTGTGCGTGCTCCGATTCTGACAGGGGTTGCGTCTTCAAGGGGGATGGGGAGGGGGACCCGAGCCCTCCCTGTTGTCGGATCCCAGCCTGGGGCCCTAAGTGCAGGGGCTCGCTCTTGCCCCTGCACAGCAGATGGGGGTGTTTCCTCCTATAACCCATCCGCCCGCGGTCGCCAAAAGGCCCCCGCCCTGGGCTCCTTCCTCCCCTCCCCATGTCCCTCGAGTACCCTTGCCGTTCCCCGAGGCCTACGAGGATTCAGGGATCTGGGTTCAGGGTTGCTCCGCCGACATCCCGCAGGTCTGTTTGTTCCTGCGGATCTTGTCCTGGCCGAGCCGCTCTTTCCGTGGGCAGCGGGGTTTGTCCTCGTCGTCCTCTGACCCAGGACTGGTCAACCGCCGGCTGCAGGGGCCGTCTCGAGAGCCCCGGGGAAGGGGACAGGCTGCCTGCCAGCCTCGGTCATGCACCCGGTTTGTCCTGGGCCGTGGGTCTCTTCTACCTCCCAGAGAGGAGGCTGCCCCCCTCCTCTCTGCCGGCGGGCCTTTTTAAACTGGCCCGCCAGGCCGGATGCGGTCCGGGGGCTCCACCCCTCCGGTGACGTGGCGGCTTTGCCAGCCACGTCCCGGCTGTCACTCCCTGCCACGCCCCCCCCCCCCCCCCGAGCCTTCCCAGGGGAGGGGCTGGTGGCCTCCTGCTGGAGCAAGCACGGCGGCAGGTTCCGGCCCCACCGCCATTCTCCAGCGGCCCTGCGGTGGGGGAGGGGGGTTTGCCTGCGGCCCCGCTTGTCTTCCGGCGGCTCGAGCCGCTCGGCATGCGGGCCGTTGACGGCCCATCACACATGGCCTTATTGACTTCAGGAAAAGTGGCAGAGGGAGGGAAGTATGATTATATTGGTGCAGCTGAACAGACCTTACTGGGACAGTGGCTGTCAACCTTTCCAGCCTACCATATCTCTTTCAGGAGTCTGATTTGTCTTGTGTACCACCAAGTTCACCTAATTTAAAAACAACTTGCTTACAAAAGCAGACGTAAACATACAAAAGTGTCACAGCACATTATTGATGGAAAATTGCTTACTTCCTTGTTTTTACCACATAAATATACAATAAATCAATTAGAATATAAATATACCCACATTTTGGTATACATTATATAGAGGGGTATAAACAAGTACTTGGCTGTATGAAATGTTAGTTTATACTGATTTCACTAGTACTTTTTATGTAGCCTGCTCTAAAACTAGACAAATAATGAGTTGATGTACCACCAGGAAGACCTCTGTGTATCCCCAGAGCTATGCATAGCCCTGGTTGAGAAGCACTATACTAGGAGACTTGAGAGCTGCAAAGCCCTGCCTGAGAGGCAACCACAAAGTCCAAGTCAGTAAGTTCATGAAGGCATTTTTCACCCTTGTTGTTTGCCCAAAATCTCCTTTTATATCAATGGAAGTTTTATGTAAAGGCAATACAAGCATTTGGCAGGAATTTGAACTTACCCTTGCTCAATGTGTCATTTGGTCATCGAGAGCAAAGGCAAGCTACAATATATAATAGGGATTGCAAGTAACTAGAGGAGATTTAATCCTAGTAAAGCAAAGAAATAAATACTCAAAGCAAAGAAATAAATGAATTCAGAATGGAGAGAACTAACCTGGAAACCAGACTCAGTGCCTTAAAGTGACCTAATTTCCATCTGGTTACCTTAATAATATGGTTTTACATAGAACCAAGCTCATAGGGATGGGGCCAGATCAGGAGTGAGAAACTGAAAGGAGAGGTGGCCAAAAGAGACAGCTTGAATGTAAGATTCCACAATTTGAGAAGGCTTGAGAAACATTGTGTAGAATTTTGCTTTATGTTTAACACCCATTCAGAGGTGTGGAATGGAGGTATCAAATCATGCTTCACAATCATGCATAGCAACCACTCAACGAAGATGTTACACAGAATGAATAAAATAATTTTGTCCATGAATAAATTAAAAATTGCCAATTCAGTTAAACCAGTGATGCCTACCTAAAACTTGACAGTGATCATGCTGTTGATTTGCAGAGACCATGGTCAATAATGCTGTCCAGTACGGTCTCTGTTATTCTGTTCTCCCCAGTCTGTTTATATTCATCTATTGTCTCTTGTCTTATCCTTAAAGTGTATGCCTCTTGAGGCAGGAAACTATCGTTTTGTTCTGTGTCTGTACAGCAAACACCAGGGCTCCAAAGTGTTATTGCAGTGAAAACAAACAAAATCAAACATAGACGACTGAAGACTGAAAAGTAGTGTGATATCAAATGAATGACCTGGCAAACCAGCATAGATGAAGGTATGTCAGTCTTGGTAGGAGTTCCTGAAGGAAAGGTGCCAGCAAACTCCCATCTACATGCTCTACAGTGAATCATGAAAGCTCTGGAATTGTGAAAAAGACAGAAACTTTAAGAGGTTATTTTTAATTTCTTCTGAAAAGTGTCTGGGCATCCTTAGAATGCAGAGATGTGAATGTGAAGATCAGAAGCTTGAGTCTGTTCAAAGCCAGGGCTTTAGTACGGGTCTATATCTACTTTATAATAGCAAAAACACATAACAATTCAAAGTTACTTCACCAGAGACTTTCTGATCAACAAGTCACAAACTGAAATGGTACCATTAACATATGTAAGGGTCAGTGAGATAGGGCACCATAATGAGTACAAATTGATCTCACAAATGAAGTGGATCTTTAGGAGTAATCTCTAGGCATTTTACAATGATGGAAAAGTATTCTCTGTTTTTCAGATTGCCACACAGTGAACCAACTGCCAATTGCCAGATCTATGCTCAAGCTATTATCTGCTGCCTTTCAACTGGGAAATTGAGGCAGAGAGAGTTTAATTTAGAGACTATGATGATAGTATGCTCATAGATAGATAAACATT